>NC_050091.1:16635695-16950461 GCF_009764565.3 Dermochelys coriacea
TGCAGGCAGGTCGGTCTCCATGGCCCACTCTAATAGGCTGCTTCTCTATAGAACGTGGCACCTGTTAAAGGATGCGGCAAAATGTAGTTCACCCAAAATCTTCATAGACAGTGGAGACAGGAATGGCTTTCACTCCTCTCCCTGCCCTGGGGCCGGATTACAGCCAGTGCCCCCTATAGAAGAAAGGGCCTGTGTCCCATTCACCACCCCCTGAGTCAGCCAATGCCCCCACCCCAGGGCCAGATTACAGCCATCGCCCCCTGGAGGAGAAAGGCCCCATCTCCCATTCCCCACCCACTTTGATGAGTAGGTCTTACAGTCGCGTGGGGCTGTGTGTGGTGGGAGACACAGAAACAGGCTCACCCCATAGGGGACCCCTTCATTCCCAACAGCGGCATCATTGTCCATGCTCAGCTCGCTGGGAAGTATTTAATTTGGATTTTCAGGAAACTCTCTAATCCCTTCGAATGGATAGAAGATGGAGGCCAATACCCCAGCCAGGGTCATGGTGCCCAGCAGGGCAGGCCTATTGCAGGGCTGGGGGGAAATCCCCCAGGGGTGGCTTCACCACACCAGCAGGCCTCATTCGAGTGACAGGGCCAGGGCTAAGCTACAGGATGGGGCGGGGGGGGGTGAAGAGGAGTAAGATGGGGTGGCAGGACCCCATTTTCCTCATGGGGGGATCTTTCAAAATTTTGGGATGGCCTGTAATTTGTTTGGATTCCACCAACCACCCGGAGATCCCGACATGGGGAGCTAAAGGTGGATGGTGGATTCCTTATGGCCCCTGCCCCACAACACCCCTCACCCTGGCATCTGGGCACATGTCCAATTTCATGCCCACCGTCCAAGCGGCTGGTGTGTTTGGGGTGGGGGGAGGGGCAGGTGGCCCCTCACTAATCCTGTAATCTTGTTAAGAGAAGCTGATTAATTGTCAACAATCCTTACAATTAATTAGAAAAGGGGACAGGGAGAGGAGAGGCTGGTGAGGGGCGAGGGCAGGTTGGCTGGCAGTGCCAGGTCACCAGACAGTCATTGTTTGTGTGGGGCAGGAGCAGGTATTCGGGGGGGCTGTGGTGAGAGGTGGCACCAGCTGGAAACAAGGCAGGAGGGGCTGAGGGGGACGATCCTGCCCGTTGATCCGTATTTCCTAGCTGTGGATTTTCGCACAGTCGGTCGGTTTAAAGCACACAGCCTTAAACCCCTCGCTCTGCTGGTGGATTAAGCCCTCAGCCCATTTGCACAGGGCATATGTCGTGCCATTATGTTCACTTGTGTGCACGCAGGCGCACACACACACACAAACCTGTTGGCATTTTGCCGCCCCCTGATGGCCAAGCGGGGCGATGCTGGGTGACTCCCACCCGCTGGGCCTGTCTCACAGCAAATTCTTTACAGGCTTAAATAATTAATGGCTGGAGGGAGGCTGTGGCAAGGGGCCACGAAAGCCGGGCATCCCCCAGAGCTCCAGGCGGACGAATTCTTCACCCCTTCGGAACACCCTGGGAAAATGCTGGGCAAGCAAAGGAATGAATTTCCTGCCCACAGCCCCAGTAACTCCAGAGCTCTGTGGAAAAGAAGGAGAATTTCTGGGACGGGAAGGCAGAGCATCTGGCATAGCACTGGGCATGCAGCCGGGCCAGTCACAAGAATCCCCCCTCCGAACAGCTCCCTGAGAGGGAAAAGTTTAAGGGCTCTGCAATGCGCAGGCCAGGAGAGGCAGGGAGAGCAGAACCGTGGTCCTGGCCTATCTTCCCGGGCCTTGGGGAGAGCAAGGCAGCCCGCACTGTCCTTCACGTGCTCCTACATTGGCAGCTCGGCTGTCATATCCTTGGTTCTGAGCCAATCACATGCTCCAGGGTGGCAGCCGAGCACCTGTAGTGGTTAGGAAGAGTTTTACCCCCCCCCCCCACCACCACTCCCCACAATGCACAACTGGCCAGATGGCTTCTCTTCCCCCTCCACCCCTGCCTTCCTCTGTAGCCTCAGGGATCAGCCACAGCTGGGGACAGGACACCGGACAGGGTTACCCACTACTAGGGAGCTCTTTCTGGCTGCCTGGCTGGTGGGTCTTGCGCACGTGCTCAGGGAAGGCTGATCGTCAGACTCGGGATTGGGCAGGGATGACCCCCCAGGTCAGATTGGTAGGAACCTTGGGGTAGGGGTTTGGGGTTTTTTATACCTGTCTGTGCAGCATGGGGTGTGGCTCTCCCAGGCAGCTCTCACCTAGCCAATTCCCCACCGTGGCAGGGGGTCGGGCATCAGGGCACCTCAGTCCCTCCTGTTCTCTGCCTCGGCACTCAGCAGCTGAGTTTCCTGAGGCCTGAAATGCTCCAACCTAAAGTTACGGGGCTCATTATCCAGGGTTCTGTGGTGACCCCGGCCTGGGCTCTCCTGGTGCTCTGACTAGACGATCGGGCGTTGAACTCCATGGCACTGTGAATGGTGGATAAACGGGAGGTGGCGAGGCACGGAGGGCGGGAGATGCAGAGGGGAAGGTGCCTGCACATACAGCCACCAAGCTCTGGCTTTCTGTCCCCAGCCCCAAATCCCAGGACAACCCACCCCCGCCCAGAGCCTGCAGCTCCTGTCTATGTCAGGGCTGGCAGTTGTCAGTAGGGGGGACACCCAGGGCCTGGAGCCACCGAAAGCATGGCGATGCCGTGGATGCTGACGACTGTAATGCTAGACTGGGTGCCAGGATCCCATCACCTGGGGAACGGGCCCTGCTCTGTGTGTGCGTGTGTGCGCATGCAGGCAAGTGCGTATGCCCCTGCTGAACAGAACTAGCCTTGCTCTGTGTGTCATACCCCTTGTACTGCTCCTGGCTCCAGGGAATTCTCCTGCAGCTGATCCCTGAGCGGTGGGGCGGGTTGGGCTCAGCACTTGCCCTGAGGAGCTCTGGGCCCAGCCAGCCCCTCACTGGCCTCTGCCTCATCCTGTAATAAACTGAGCTGCCCCCAGGAACTCCAGCCGCATCCCTGGGTTGAGTTCACAGGACAGCGGGGGCAGTGCTGGTAGATGTCCCAGCTGGTGCCAGCTGGCAGGAGGGACGGGGAGGGGGAGGGAAGGGGGCGTCACCCAGGGCTGGAAGCTTGTCCCTTCCCCTCACTCTGCAAGCAGCCGGAGATTGGGCACACACGGGCTGGTGTAGCCCCACGGGGACTCTTCTGCCCAGAGCTGGGGACACTTGTGGTGAGTGGGGGGATATGGGGTGGGACAGGCCCATATGTCTGATGGTGGGGTAGTGATATGGGATGGAATGGGCCTATGGGTCTGATCAGGTAGGGATGGGGGAGGATATGGGGACAGGCCCATGGGTCTGATTGGGGGTGTATGTGGAGGATACGGGGCGGGATGGGGCCATAGATTTGATTGGGGAGGAGATATGGGGCAGGATGGGCCTATTGGTCTGATGGGAGGGGAGGATACGGGCCATGGGTCTGATCAGGGGTGGGAGGGAGAACACGGGGCGGGATGGGCCCATGGAACTGGTCAGGGGTGGGCAGGGAAGCAGGTTACATCCCCAGCATCTCCCCCCTGGCAGCAGGACTGGCCTCCAGGCAGGGGAGATGGGGCAGAGCCAGAGGGATAAAGGACAGCACCCCCTAGCGCCAGATGGGGATATGGGGCAAGGGCGGGGGTGGGGTGAGGATGAAGATCAGAGCCCCTTGGTGCCAGGCTGGGTACAGGGGCACAGCCAGGGGGTGAAGAGCAGTGCTCCCCAGTGCCAGGCTGGGGAGTTGGGGCACGGCCAGGGGGATGAAGGACTGCACCCCCTTGTGCCAGGTTGGGGAGATGAGGCACAGCCAGGGTGATAAAGGGCACAGAGTGCTAGCACCAGACTGGGGATAGGGGCATGGCGAAGGGGATGAAGGACAGAGTCCCCTAGCACCGGGCTCAGGAAATGTTGCATGGCCAAGGGGATGAATAGCAGTGCGCCCTGTCACCAGACGGACGAGATAAAGGGCAGCATCCCCTTGTGCCAGGCTGCAGAGATGGGTCATGGCCAGAGGGGTGAAGGGCAGTGTGCCCTAGGGCCAGGCTGGGGAGATGGGGCATGGCCGGGGGATGAAGGGCATTGCCCCTAGTGCCAGGCAGGGATATGGGGCACAGACAGGGGGTGAAGGGTAGTACCTACTAGCACCAGGCTGTGGAGATGGGGTATGGCCAGGGGGGGATGAAGGGCAGCGCCCCCTAGTGTCAGGCGGGGATATGGGGCACAACCAAGGGGATGACAGGCAGCGCTACATTGTGCCAGGCTGGGGAGATGAGGCATGTTCAGGGGGATGAAGGGCACTACCCCCTAGCACAATGCTGGGGAGATGGGACATGGCCTGGGGGAAGAAGGGCAGCGCCCCATAGCACCAGGCTGAGGAGATGGCTCACTGCCAGGGCAATGAAGGGCATTGTCCCCTAGCGCCTGGCAGGGATATGAGGCATACCCAGGTGGATGAAGGGCAGCACCCCTTCATGCCATGTGGGGATATGAGGCACAGCTGGGGGGATGAAGGACAGTGCCCCCTAGCACCAGAGTGGGGAGATAGGGCACAGCCAGGGGAATGAAGGGCAGTGCCCCCTAGCGCCAGGCTGGGGACAGGGGCATGGCTAGAGGGATGAAAGACAGTGCCCCCTAATGCCAGGCTGGGGACAGGGGCATGGGCAGGGGGAAGAAGAGCAGTGTCCCTTGCACCATGCTGGGGAGATGAGGTAGGTCCAGGGTGTCACGGAGTGTGTGGGAATCAGGGCCCTGCACCCCTCACTTCCTGCGATTCACCATGACTCTCAGCCAGCCAGTAAAACAGAAGGTTTATTAGACAACAGGAACACAGTCCAAAACAGAGCTTGTAGGTACAGAAAACAGGACCCTTGAGTCAGGTCCATCTTGGGGGGTAGGAAGCCCAGACCCCGGTGCTGGGCCTCCCTCTGTTTCCCCTGCCAGCTCCAAACTGAAACCCCTTCCAGCAGTCTCCCCGCAGCCACACCCCTCGGCTCCTCCTCCAGCCTTTGTCCAGTTTCCTGGGCAGAAGGTGTCACCTGGCCCCAACCTCCTCCTGGGCTCAGGTTACTATCATCCATCCAGTGCGGTCACACCCTGATATCCCACCACCATCCAACAGCAAAGCAATGTTACCAGGTCAATACTCCCCACTCCCTACTCTGTCACACAGGGGGATGAAGGACAGCGCCCTGTAGTGTCAGGTGGGGGAAGTGGGGCATGGCCTGGGGGGATGAAAGGCAGCGCCCCCTAGTGCCAGGTAGGGAGATGGGGCATGGCAATGGGGATGAAGGGCAGGGTCCCCAACACCAGGCAGGGCTATGGGGCACGGCCACAGGAGTGAAGGGTAGTGTCTCCTAGTGACAGGAGGGGGAGTTGGTGCATTGCCAGAGGGAAGAAGGACAGAGCCCCCTATTGCTAGAATGGGGAGTTGGGGCATGGCCAGGGGTATGAAGGGCATCCCCCCTAGGTCAGACTGTGGAGATGAGTCATCGCTGGGGTAAGAAGGACAGAGTTCATTAGTGCAAGGCTGGGGAGAAGGGGCACAGCGATGAGGATGAAGGGTAAAGCCCTACTGCGCCGGGGGGAGATGGGGCTTGACCAGGGAATGAAGAGCATCGCCCCTTAGCGCCAGGCTGGTGAGATTGGGGACAGCCAGGGAGATGAAGTGTAGTGCCCCCTAGTGCCAGGTTGGGAAGATGGGTCACAGTTGTATTTCAAAAAGAACAGGAGTACTTGTGGTACCTAAGAGACTAACAAATTTATTTGAGCATAAGCTTTTGTGAGCTACAGCTCACTTCATGCACCAAATGCATCCGATGAAGTGAGCTGTAGCTCACGAAAGCTTATGCTCAAATAAATTTTTTAGTCTCTAAGGTGCCACAAGTACTCCTTTTCTTTTTGCGAATACAGACTAACACGGCTGCTACTCTGAAAGTTGTATTTCAGTATATCTCCAATTGTATTTCAGATTTGCAACCATCAACCGTGGTCCCAGTTTATCCGCCCAACCTGTCCCAGCAGCACTGGTGGGAATGGTGTCCAAGGGACCTGTCACCATGTTCCTCTGTCTTCTCCTTGGTGCCTTCACAAGAGGTGAGAGTTCTCTACAGACGATAATCTCCAAGTAGCAACAGGAGCCAGACATGGACCGACTTTCCCCTGCCACCCAGCCACCCGTTCCCCATTGTTCACAACTCTCCCAAACAAAATCCTGCCAGGCTGAAGTTTTTCATGATGGGACTCACTCCAGAGGGCACCATTTTTTGGAAGTTTTGTTCAAATCTGTCTGAGCTTTTCCGAGTTACAACCAGAGGATCCCAAGCCCCAAAAGTCATCAATGTTGGGTTTTTTTGCCCAGCTGTCATGTCAAAACACCTGTATCAATTTCCTTCAAACTTGGCTTGTTTTGGAGCTCTCACTGGCATCTAAACAATAAGTCAAGCAGGGATTTAAAGGGATTTAAAGTTATGGATATTTCCATCTCTATTTCCACCAATGATCCCATCAGAAATTTTGCATGTAAGTCAAATGAGAAAAGCTGGGCCAATTTCCTTCAATCTTGGCTTGCTTTGGAGTTCACAGGAACATCTGAACAACAGGCCAAGTTGGATGAAAATGGAACAAGGGATTTAAAGTGACATGGTGCTTCAGCATATTGTATCTTTCTGAGCTTGGGCGAGAAGGTGGGCCAGAGTAGGGGATTCTGGTGTGTAGTTTCCTGGAATAATTAATGAATATTCAATTTTGACATGAAATCTTTAAAAATTAGAGATTAATTAAGTCCCACCTGTGTTTCCTCTCCCAGGGGCCAGCCCCCAGCAGGCTTTCAGAGTGGAGCCAGATAACAGCACAGTCCTGGAAGGGGCTGTGGCTGTCTTGCAGTGCGTGGTGGAAAATCCCTCAGGAGTGGTCCAGTGGGTGAAGGATGGGTTGCTGCTAGGACCGGACAGAAACATCCCCGGATTCCCCCGCTACAGTATGACGGGAGACCCCAGCAAAGGCGAGTGAGTCGATCTGGCCTCCAGACAGCCAGATGGGGCTGAGAGCGTCTATTCCTCCCACCCCCAGTTCAGCCATTGAGGCTGTGAACCAGCTCTGGGGACACCTATGTGTGTGACAGCCCTGACTGGCCCAGTTCTAGGAAGCTGGGTTCTATCCCCAGCTCTGAGAGGGGAGTGGGGTCTAGTGGCTAGAACGGGCCTGCGAGCCAGGAGCAGAGCCGGGCACAGAACCCAGGTGTCCGGGCCATATAGATTCACCATCCCCTCTGTGTCCTGCCCAGCAGGGGAGCACCACCTGCGGATCGTGGGCAGCCAGCTGGCAGACGACGGGGGCTACGAGTGCCAGGCGGGGCGCTCCAAGGATAGCCCGGGCATTGTGTCGCGCACGGCACTGCTCAGTGTGCTGGGTGAGCTGCCAGGCTGGGGGCGGGAGGGTAACCTTGGCTCTGGGGAGCTGGGGGAGGGGTGACTCTTCAGGACCATTCCTCCTTTCCCCTCCCTCACAGTGCCCCCCAAGACACCTGTCTTCAAGGAGTACGAAGCCAACAGCACCGTGACCTGGGTTGCCGGTGTGGAGTACAGGGTGACCTGCAGCTCCGGGGACGCCAAGCCGGCTGCAGAGATCTTCTTCAGCAAGGGTGAGTGCCCTCTGTGGGTCTGATGGGGGGGCTGGGCTGGAGGGGCCCATGGGTCTGATCCAGGGGGTGGGGGCTGGGCTATTATATGAGGCCAGCACTCACGGAATTGGACCATGTGAGAGGGTCTTTCTTTTTCCATATACACCCCTCTATCTAATCCAGTCCATCTCCCTGGCATCTGGGCACATGTCCCCCAGGGTGCATGGCCATGGGATGTCTCTCAGTGACCCCAGCCCACCCCCTGGTAGCTAAGCACTCTCCTCGGGACACATGGCTGTGGGGTTTCTCTCAGTGACCCCAACCCATCCCCCTGGTATCTGGGCATCTCTCCTCGGAGCGCGCAGCCGTGGGGTGTCTCTCAGTCACCCCAGCCCATCCCCCTGGTATCTGGGAATCTCTTCCCCAGGACACATGGCTGTGGGATGTCTCTCAATGACCCCAACCCATCCCCTGGTATCTGGGCATCTCTCCTTGGGACACACGGCCGTGGGGTGTCTCTCAATGACCCCAGCCCATCCACTGGTATCTGGGTATCTCTTTCCGGGGCGCGCGGCCATTGGGGTGCCCTCAGCGATGCTGTGATATATTGGCTGGGGTGGGAATGCTAGGAACCCCCTGTCCTTCATGGCCCCTCTCGCCCCCAGGTGGCAGCCCCCTCTCCGATGTGTCGCACCAGGTGCACTCTGGGTCCAGCGAGAAGCTCTCCAGCACCGAGGCCGTGCTCAGGTGAGAGGGTCCAGGGGACACTCCCCCGCCCCAGGTCCCTTTCCTTGTTGGAGCGGAGGGCCATGACTTAGCCCTGGGAGTAGCCAACCAGGTGCCCCAGTGCCCCTTTGAGACACCAGCACAGTGCCCCCCTCCCTCCCCAGCCTTAGCTAGGAGACCTGCGCCCTCTACAGCTCTGCCAGTGCCCCTCACTCTCGACCTGCAGCACCTGCCAGCCCAGCCCTGGGCTTCCCCCTCCCTGCCAGCTCTGCTGGTGCCCCTCGATCCTGACCTGCAGCCCCTTGCCAGCCCAGCCCTGGGCTCCCCAACCCCCAGCTCTGCTGGTGCCCCTCACTCCCTATCTGCAGTCCCTTGTAGGCGCTAGTTGGTATAGCCTGTTCCCCTTCTGTCTCCAGGGTCACCCCACAGAGCTTGGACAACAGGAAGTGTCTGGTCTGTGCAGCCACAAATGAGGCTGTCTTGGCCCCTGTGGTAGCTGGCTTCACCATGAACATCCTATGTGAGTAACGTCCACCATGCCCTGGTCGTCCCTCCAATCTCTCTGGGGACACCAATGAAAGGGTTAAAAAGATCCCCACAGTCATATTCTCCTCCACATACATCAACTCCACCTATCAGCTGACCCTCAATGGCTCCTCACCTAAAATATAAGCCTCACCCTCTTCTCTCCTGGGTGTCTTCCGTTCCATAGCCTGCACCCAGCTGTAGTGTTTGCCTCTGGCTCTTCCTATTTGCAGGCTTTCTGGTTTACCACAATTAACTCATCAAGGAGACTCATGTATATAAATCGACACCTCAGCCATTAACCCTTAGGAAAATGAGGAGTCAAAGATCAGGAGGTGACATGTATATAAGTCAATCCTCAACGGCTCACTCTTAAAACAATGAGGTCCTGGAGACTCCTGTTGGCTCATGTACATAAATCAATCCCTCAAAGTTTAACCCTTCGGACAATGAGGCTACAAAGACTTGTATATATAAGTTGGCCCTTCAGTGTTTAACTGTTAGAACAATGGGGATTGGAAGACAAGGAACCACCACTGAAGGAGAAAGGGAAGATGAGTTGGGTCTACAGTATTTCAGCTGGCCCCTCAACCATAGCCTGTGGCGCCCCGAGGAAGTGACTCATTGGTAATCCCTAGAGCAATGATTTTCTGAAGAGCTGAGGTTGGCCCATGGATGTACTGTGAGCCCTCAGAACAAGATGTGGGATCCCTTCACTCTATAAGCTGACCCTTTCCTTGATCAACTCTCAGGAGAATGAGGGGTCAGCTGTAGTGTATATAAATTGGCCCCTCACCCTACAGCCCCAAGGAGCTGAGGCCTGTGTCTCAGTCAACCCCTCCTCAGTTACTCCTTAAAACAATGGAGAGTCAAAGCTGAGAATGTGACCGTCACCCCACCACCATTAACTTCACTCCCTATATAAATCGACCCCCTTAACCATCAAACCTTAGAAGACTGAGGTTCTGAAGGGGAAGAGCTGACATATATAAGTTGACCCTTCAATAAGTAATGCTGAGAGCACCAAGGAGCTGTATCTGAATATATAAGTCGACCCCTCAACCGTTAACCCTATGAGTGCTGAAGAGATGAATTGGGTATAGAAGGCCAAAACCCTAACCATTAACCCATACAGCATCAAGGAGCCAGAGATGCTAGGAGGGTCAGTCTCTAGCTGGCTCCAGGAACATGGGATATATTGGTGTGGGGATGGAGGGGGTGGGGAATTCTCCCTGCTCCAACCCCACTGTGGGGACACCCAGAGGCATAGGGCTCTGCCCCCGAGTTGGCAAAAGGGGTGGGGGAGATTATTTGATGGGGGGGTGATTCCACCTCCGCTAGTCTCCCAGCATGAGAGTCATTAGTCAGCTCGTTAATTGCCCTAATTTGACACCCAGTACTCTGGGCTGTTCCCCTGCCCAAGCACCCTGATGAGTGAGCAGCCGCAGGGGGCCCCAGGCCATGGAGGGGGCCCTGCAGTGAGGAGAGGACTGTGTGTGTTTCACACATCCTGCCCATCCCCTTGTCTATCTGTCCAGGTCCACCCCCTTCTCTGTCTACCCCTGCCACCCTCCTTCTGTTCCGATGCCCCAGTCAGCTCCCTGCCCATACTGCGCCCCCATACACAGTTACAAGATCTGACTGCCCCCAAAGTGGGGTGGGGGGCAGCATGTTTCAGCTCCAATTGACTGGGCCCATCAACGCCCGCCTCTCCAGCCCCCAAGCTGGCCCAACTGACTCCCCACCCCAGTGGCAAGACATGACTCTGTCATGCCACAAGGGGGTGCCCCTGAGCACAGGCTGTGCCTGGGTTCCCCCACCACCCATCCTTGTCTCTCCCCCGCCAGTCCCACCTCAGCCACCCACCATTGAAGGATACAAACGCCCCGAAATCAAAGCTGGAGAGACCCTGAAACTCACCTGCATCTCGCTGAGCGGGAACCCACTGGCCACGCTGCAATGGCTAAAGGTAACAAAGAGAACGGACAGCAGGGGCTGTGGGTTGGGAGTGAGGGGCACTGGCAGAGCTCGGGGGAGCCCAGTGCTAGGGTAGTAAGGGGATGCAGGTCAGGAGTGAGGGGCACCTGGGGGAGCCCAGCGCTTGGCTAGCAGGGGCTGCAGGTCAGGAGTGAGGGGCACTGGTAGAGCTGGGGATGGGGGGGAGCCCAGGGCTGGGCTAGCAGAGGGCTGCACGCCAGGAGTGAGGGGCACCGGCAGAGCTGGTGGGGGCAGGGCTTGGCTAGCTGGGGACTGCGGGTCGGGAGTGAGGGGCACCGGCAGAGCCATGGGGGATGCTAGCCCATGTCCCCACAGAATGGGAAAGTGGTTTCCACCAGCTGGGAGACAGAGGATGCTAGGGGCGCCTCCCGCAGCCTCCTGACCCTCAGCATCAAACCCGAGGACAACGGGGCTCAGCTGCGCTGCGAAGCCATGAACCAGGTGTCGCCCCTGCCCCTGATGGCCAGTGTCACCCTGCGTGTGGTCTGTGAGTGATGCACCCCCACCCCCCAGCAACTCCCCCAGCGCCGCCGGACTGCCCCCCACCGTAACCCCCCAGCCACCTGCTCCCCTCAGTGCCCCCTGCTGGCCAGTGTCTTCCTGCGTGTGGTCTGTGAGTTCTCCGCCCTACAGCACCCCCACCTCCCTGCTCCCCCCAGCACCCCCTGCTGGCCAGTGTCACCCTGCATGTGGTCTGTAAATGACCTCCCCACCCCCCCACCGCCGTGCGCCTCCCAGTGCCCCCTGCTGGTCAGTGACTCCCTGTGCGTGGTCTGTGACTGCCCCCCCACAGCACCTCAGGCTGTGTCAGGCTGGAGTAGCCAGGAGCTGGGAGCTCCTGCCAACCGGTGCCCCTGTGCCTCCCCCCACAGTGCCCCCTCCTGGCAGTGGCTGGGGCTGGGGGGTCTGAGGTCTCTTCCCCTCCCCAGTTCTCCCCACAGAAGTTTCCATCCTGGGCTCCAGCAGCACAGCGGAGAACAAGCAGATCTCGCTCTCCTGCTCCACCACCCCCAGCAACCCCCCAGTGCAGCTGCGCTGGTGGTTGGGCTGGCGGGAGCTGACCACCACCGAGGTCACCGTCACCGAGGTCAGTCCCCAGCCATGGACCCCTGGAGATGTACCGCCTGCTGCCCCCATGGCCACCACAGGGGGAAACACTGAGCCAGGGGAAACTGGGAGGGGCTGGTAGCCAGGACTCCTGGGTTCTCTCTCTGAATCCTTTGTGACAGGTTTCATAGTAGCAGCCGTGTTAGTCTGTATTCGCAAAAAGAAAAGGAGTACTTGTGGCACCTTAGAGACTAACAAATTTATTAGAGCATAAGCTTGTAGCTCACGAAAGCTTATGCTCTAATAAATTTGTTAGTCTCTAAGGTGCCACTGTACTCCTTTTCTTTTTGTGAATCCTTTGTGAATTTCATTGATCTCCTCCCATTATGGGTACCTCGGTTTCCCTCTCTGCATAACATTAGTGAATATCCCATTCCCTGCCCCCCTGAGCCAGCCAAGCCCCATCTTGGGACAGATCAGGGCTGGCGCCCCCTGGAGATAACAAGCCCCAGGCCCCATTCCCTGCCCCCCAGCCTGCCGGGCCCCAGGAACAGGGGCTGGGTGCCAGGTTCTCTCCCGCAGGCAGCGCACGGCGGAACAGTGACCGTCTCCAACCTGACGCACATGGCCCGGCGCGAGGAGAACGGGCTGCCCCTCACCTGCGAGGCCTTCAACGAGGTTGTGCTCTTCACCCGTAGTGCCAGCCTGCCCCTCAGCGTGCAGTGTGAGCCCCCATCTGGGGCAGGGGGGTGCCAATGGGTGGTGAGGCTGGGCAGGCTGTGGGGTGGGGAGGAGGGCTGGAGGAAGGGGAGGGGGCAGGGAGGGATAAGGTATGGCTTAACGGATAAGCCTGGGGCTCATGGCCAGACCTATGGGTGGAGAGGGGCTCTGAGGAAAGCGGGGGGCTGCACCCCCTGTGGTGCTGTTGGAGGGGTATGGTGGGAGAGCTGATACAGATTGTCATGGCAACACAGGAGTTGATTGACATTAACCCTCCTTTTGTTCCCCATCCCTCTAGACCCACCCCAGAAGGTGTGGATCGAGGCCCCACCCCCTGACAGCCGATTCCGGGCCGGCACCAAGGTCAGGCTGACCTGCTTTGCCAGTGGGGGGAACCCGGCTCCCCGCCTCATCTGGATCAAGGTCATGGGGGGGCACCAGGTTGCGG
Organism: Dermochelys coriacea; assembly: GCF_009764565.3. NCBI lineage: Eukaryota > Metazoa > Chordata > Testudines > Dermochelyidae > Dermochelys > Dermochelys coriacea. Next base: position 16,648,779 of record NC_050091.1, read on the forward strand.
GTCAGGGGCTCAACAGGGGGCACCGGGCCATGAGGGCCTCAGAAGGGGGTGCTGTGCTGTGAGAGTGGGGCAGAGAGCTCAGCGGGGGCGCTGTGCTGTGGGGAGTGGGGGTGGGGAGCTCAGCAGGGGCACCATGCCATGGGGAGCAGGGCAGGGGGCTCAGTGAGGGCACTGTGCTGCAGGCAGTGGGATGGGGAGCTCAGTGGGGGTACTGTACTGCGGGCAGTGGGGCAGGGGTCTCAGTGAGGGGCAGTGTCCCTTTGGAATGAGACCAACCCTAGCCAAGAGGTGGCTGCATCTCTGTGATGAGTGAGCCCTACCCATGAGGCTTATATGCGACTGTTTCCTAGCTGCCCCGCCCCAGAGGTGGCTGCATCTCTGGGTTGCTCACTGGGCTTTGGGCTTTCTCCCGACAGGACACCAAGTCCCTCAAGGAGGGGACCCAGGTGGCCTCGGGCAAGATCGTCTCCAAAGAGCTGATCCTGACCACCAGCCCCAGCGACAACCTGGCCATCTACCGCTGCAATGCTTCCAACGACGGCAAGAGTCCGCCGCTCACGGCCCAGACCCGCCTCTTCGTCCAGTGTGCGTCCTCAGCCCTCAGCGGGGGTGGGAGGGAGGGAGGGGTGGTCTGTACACAAGGCGGAGCCAAGTAACCCTGCCCCTTAAGGGCACAGCGCCCCCATTGGGTGGTGGCAGCAACGCACCAGTCTCAGTTCTGCCCCTTTGCTCCCCACCCCACACCCAGTCCCTCCCATAGACGTGAAGATCATAACCATGGCCAAGGAGGTGCGACGTGGCCAGACACTGACCCTGACCTGCGTCACCGGCAGCAGCAACCCCTTCGCCACCCTGGCCTGGTTCAAGGACACAGAGAAGTAAGAGAGGATGCCCTTCACTCCCGACCCACAGCGGCCTGCTGTCCCATCCCTGGGTTCCCCCAGCCCGACTCTGCTGGTGCCCCTTACTCCTGACCCACAGCTCCCTGCTGTCCCAGCCCTGGGCTCCCCCCACCCGGCTCTGCCAGTGTCCCTCACTCCTGACTCACAGCTCCCTGCTGTCCCAGCCCTGGGCTCCCCCCATCCCGCCCCCAGTGCCCCTCACTCCTGACTCACAGCTCCTTGCAGTCCCAGCCCTGGGCTCCCCCCACCCAGCTCTGCCAGTGTCCCTGACTCCCGACCCACAGCCCCCTGCTGTTCCATCTTTTGCTGCTCTTTCAGGCTGAAGGGTGTGGATCTAGGGCAGAAGCCGGCAGAGTTCGGGGGTCTCTCCACCTCGGGGAAGGTGACCCTGGTAGCATCGTCCTCTGACAATGGGCAGCGGGTAACGTGCCAGGCCTACAGCTCTGTCCTGGCTGAGACTGTCAACACCTTCTACAAGCTCAACATCCTGTGTGAGAGCTTCCCCTGCTTCGGGATAGGGGGTGCCATGCTGTGGGAAGCAGGCGGGGGCTCAGCCGGGAGCGCTGGGCTGCGGGAAGCTAGTTGGGGCTCAGCCGGGGGCATCGTGCTGCAGGGGTTGGGGGCTCAGCTGGGGGCGCTGTGTTGCGGGGAGCAGGGCGGGGACTCAGCAGGGGGCGCTGTGCTGCAGGGGTTGGGAGCTCAGCAGAGGGCGCTGTGTTGCGGGGAACAGGGCCGGGGCTCACCCGGGGGGCGCCATGCTGCAGGGGTTGGGGGCTCAGCAGGGAGCAGGCAGGGGCTCAGCAGGGGGCACTGAGCAGGGCGGGGTCTCAGTTGCTGCTGCCCCCGTGTGGCCCCCAGATCCACCTGAGTTCTCGTCAGAGCAGCCGTCTGTGGTCCAGGGTGTGGAACACGGAGCCGTGGAGCTCCCCCTGCAAGTTTCCGCCAACCCCCCCGAACTGAGCTGCAGCTGGAGCTTCCGTGGGAAGGTGCTGAAACCAGGTGTGTGCGGGGGGGAAGCGCTGAGACCAGGTGTGTGTGTGGGGGTGCTGAGACCAGGTATGTGGTGGGGGAGACGCTGAGACCAGGTGTGTGTGCGGGGGAGGCGCTGAGACCAGGTGTGTGGTGGGGGAGGCACTGAGACCAGGTGTGTGTGTGGGGGCCCTGAGACCAGGTGTGTGGTGGGGGAGACGCTGAGACCAGGTGTGTGTGCAGGGGAGGCGCTGAGACCAGGTGTGTGTGCAGGGGAGGCGCTGAGACCAGATGTGTGTCGGGGGAAGCCGTTGAGACCAGGTGTATGTGGGGGGGAGGCGCTGAGACCAGGTGTGTGGATGGGAAGGTGCTGAAACCAGGTGTGTGGTGAGGGGAGGAGCCGAGACCAGGTGTGTGGGGGGGAGGAGCTGAAACCAAGTGTGTGGTAGGGGGAGGCGCTGAGACCAGGTGTGTGTGTGGGAGGCGCTGAGACCAGGTGTCGGGGGGAGGCGCTGAGACCAGGTGTGTGGTGAGGGGAGGTGCCTAGACCAGGTGTGTGTGTCGGGGAGGCGTAGAGACCAGGTGTGTGGTAAGGGGAGGCGCTAATTCCAGGTGTGGGGGGGGAGGCGCTGAGACCAGGTGTGTGTGTGTGGGGGGGAGAGGTGCTAAGACCGGCTGTGGGGAGTGTCTGGGGGGGCGCTGTCCATGCCCAAGATGGGCATAGGGTCCCCGTATGACTCCTCTCTCTGTCTCTCTTACTAGAGGGGTCCCCCCGGCACCACCTACAGGCAGGGGGCAGCCTGGCCATCTGGAATGTGAGCCGGGCCGACGTGGGTCTGTACCGGGCACGGTGCCAGAACCCTGAGGGGCAGAACGAGACCCACCTCCACCTGGATGTGCACTGTAAGTGCCACACCCCCATCCTGCTGGCCCCTGATCTCAGTGTCCCCCTCTGACCCCCACCCTCTCTCTGCCCCCCAGATGCCCCCTCCATCCGCAGTCTAGGGGACCCTGTCTACGTGGATCTGGGTGCCACGGCTGAGCTCGTATGCATAGCCGACGCCAACCCCACCTCTGCGGGCATGTTCCAGTGGACGTGGCTGGTAAGGGGGGGGCTCTGGCTGCTTCTCTCAGGGGGCACAAGCCACCTGTGACCTTTGCCACCAGGCCTCCCCATCTGACTTTTGCCATTTCCTGTCCCACCTCTGACCCTTGACATCTCTTATGTGACCTTTGCCCCCTTCTGATCTTTTGATTTAGCTCATGATCTTTGACTTTTGGCCCTCGTGTACACAGATCTGCCCTTTGCTCTCCGACTTGTGACCTTTGCACCTTCCCATTCCTGAACTGTGCCCTCTGACCCCTCTCTCCAAACTTTAAGGTTTGCTGTCATCTGTCTGGCTGTTGACCTCCACAAGGTGGCTTTTGACCCATGCAATTATCTGGGCGACCTTTGCCCCGGTGGCAACCTTTGTCTCCACTCTGACCTTTGCCCTCTCCTATTTGACCTCTACACTGAACTCTGACCCCTGATGTGTCTTATGTGACCTTTGTCCCTCCCCAGCCTTTTTAATTTCTTTTGTCACCTTTGATCCTCATTTACCCAGATCTACCCTTTGCCCCCATGACCTTTGCACCTTCCCCTCCCTGACCTGTGCCCTTCGACCCTCTGCTGACCTTTCATTTTTTCTAACTTTTAACATTTGCTCTGCTCATCCAGCTGCTGACCTCCCCAATGTGCCCTTTGAGCCATGCAAATATCAGGGTGACCTTTGCCCTGCTCTGACCTTTGTCATCTCTGTAGTGACCTTTGACCCCTCTGACCTTTGACCCCCTGCCTTTACCCACTGCAGGGGGCAGAGGAGCGCAGCCTGGAGGAGCTGGAGCTGGAGCCAGAGGCCTTGGGGGCCGTGGGGCGGCTGCGGATCCAGGGGGCGCGGCGGACACAAGCTGGACTCTATGAGTGCCGCGTGGACAACGGGCTGCCCCCTCCAGCCCGCGGCAGCGCCCGCCTCATTGTGCGCTGTGGGTGCCCAATGCAGACCCCCTCACCCCAGGGACCCCTCAGAAATCCCCACTCCCAGGGCCTCCCACTCACTGGCCCTCCCACCTCAAAGATCTCATCTGTCTCTGCCCCTCCCCCACTCTGAGGATCCACCCCATGCACTGCTTCTCCATCCCGGGGACCCCCTCCTGAGAACAACACAGAACCCCTTGATGTGACTTTTGCCCATCCCCTCTGATCTCTTCCCTCCCTCCCCCAAGTCCCCCTCCCTTGGGGAACCCCTTGAGGCCTGGGGGACCCCCACAGAACATCCCCCTCCCCAGGGATTTCCTTGACTGCCCAAGGCCCTCCCAACTCTTTCCCCCACCCCACCCCAATTCCCAGACTGCCCTTCACTCTCTCTCTCTCCCTTCAGTCAAGCCAGAGATTGAGAAGGGCATGGGGCTGGGGAAGGTGGCCATGCCTGGGGACAGGAGCTCACCCGCCGTCCTGCAGTGCCGTGCCCAGGGGGTCCCCAGCGTGCAGTTCAGCTGGGCCAAGAACGGAGCAGCCTTGGACCCTGACAATCCCAGGTAGGTGGTGGCCCAGCATGTGTGAGGAGAGGAGGGGACATGAAACCCCTCAGATCCGTGCACTCCCGCCAGTATGGGCAGAGACTCCCCGGCGCCTTGGCTAAGCTGGGCAGGGTTGATTAGTCCCCAGCACAGGCATCAGGAAGCCCTGAGCCTAGCATAGAGAAGCAAAGTCAGAGACCCAGGCCAACCTTGCACAGCCCCCGCCTGGCTCCTTCCTTTTCAGCTCTGTCTCGTTGGCAGCGCCAGGGCACAGCTGGGCATCGCTCCAAATGCTGGCCGTTATCCTAGGCATCTGGCGGCAGGTTGTCCATCTCCTGCAGACCCCAGGACCCACGTAGGGTGACCAGACAGCAAGCATGAAAAATCGGGACACTTTTTTTGGGAGGGGCGGGGGGATAGTTGCGTTTATAAGAAAAAGCCCCTAGTACTGGGACGTCTGGTCACCCAAGACCCATGCATGTCCTCTGCCAGCCGGAGCTCACTGGGGACCCTGTCAATTGGTTCCATTACAAAAACTCCCCCTCCTGAGCAGCTGGAATTTAGGCCTGCCTGCCAGTGCAGAGGGCTGGAAGGATCCGACTTTCATCCCTAAATGCTGATCACCATCGATTTCACTGCCCAGGGCAAGATCTTTGCAGCAATATGCAGGGATTTACAAATGATGCTGGCTGAGGCCTTGGGAGAGGCTGCTATTCAGCAACTTGTTTGGCATATTTTGGCAGGTGACCTTGGCAATTTGTATTTTCACAGTTAATCAAGCTTTCACTTTTGGAATCTTACTGGCTGCTGGCATTAAATCATGATTCCTTCCCTCCCCCCTCATTTCCCACAACTGTGAAAAAGTCAGCTGATAAAAACAGGAAAAAATGCTTTAAAATAAACATCAAAAAAGAAAAGGAGGACTTGTGGCACCTTAGAGACTAACAAATTTATTTGAGCATAAGCTTTCGTGACCTACAGCTCACTTCATCGGATGCATTTAGTGGAAAATACCTGTAGCTCACGAAAGCTTATGCTCAAATAAATGTGTTAGTCTCTAAGGTGCCACAAGTCCTCCTTTTCTTTTTTGCGAATACAGACTAATACGGCTGCTACTCTGAAAAAAAATAAACTGGCAAAAGTCTGGCAAAAGTACCAAAACTACAAATCTACGAGGCCAGGAGAGAAAAAGATTCTTTGTTGAGAATTGTTGCTCCCAGCCAGGGCACCCTGATTTCACCACTGGGGTCTCTTGAAGATAATCGGCTTCTGGGGACCCGGGTTGGTTCCAGCCAGTCCTTTAACCCACCCCAGCCAGCTTCTTGACACACATGCCCCATGGCTCAGACGCTGCCCCAGGAGCAGCATGTTAGCCTTTTTGCACCCACTGGAGAGCAACATGAAGCAGAGAGGAAAACTGAGGCAGGCAGTAGCTTCATAAAAATGTCACAGAAAATTCCTGCTTTGTCACATTAATGGCTGGCGGGGGCAGACCCCCATTCTAATGTGCCCCTCGTTGCCTGGACACAGGGCACCCCAGTAACCCCGAAACACTGAGACCCAACCCTGGAGAGTGCCCCCCCACAACCCCTCCCCCTTAGAATACCAGTGGGGTCCTTAACCTACCCCCACCCCTTGAGTTTGCTGCTTCCATCCTGCTTCTAATCTGGTTCCTGGTTCTCATCCAGTCTCCATCCTGATCAAATCCTAGTTCTAGTCCAGTCCCGGTTCTGATTCAGTGCAGGGGTTTGGGCCAGTCCCTGGTTCTGATTCAGTGCCTGGGTCGGAGCCGGTCCCTGGTTTTGATTCAGCGCCTGGTTCTGGGTCAGTCCCTGGTTCTGATTCAGTCTCTGGGTCTGGGCCAGTCCTGGTTCTGACCTGACCCCAGTTCCACCCCCCACCCCACCAGGTACACGGAGCACACATGGCATGAGGGCACCTGGCACAGCAGCACCCTGACCATCGCCAATGTCAGCGCTGCGCACGACTATGCCATCTTCACCTGCCGCGCCAGCAACACACTGGGCACAGACAGACTGGACATCCAGCTCCTCAGCACCAGTACGGCCCAGGGGGCCTGCGGGTCAGGAGTGAGGGGCTGATGGGGGTTGGGGGAGTCCAGGGCTGAGCTAGCAGAGGCTACAGGTTGGGAATGAGGGGCACCGGCAGAGCAGGATGATCTCTCTCTCTCTCTCTTTCCCCCGCCTCTGCAGGCTCCCCTGACCCCCCCACGGGGTTAAAGGTCGTGAGCATCACCCACAATTCAGCCACCCTGGAGTGGATCCCCGGGTTCGATGGGGGGCTACCCCAAAGATTCCGCATCAGGTGGGGAGCAGTGGTGTGGGATGGAGAAGGCAGGGAGGGGATTGAAGGGAACTCTGGATGGGCAGTAGGAGGATGAAGAGGGGGTTGTGGGCTGGGAACAATGAGGCTCAGAGCTGGGGGGCTGGCATGGGTGGGGGGGAGGAGGAGGCTGGGGGTGGGGACTGGGATTCAGAGATGAGGGGCTGGCATGGGTAGAGGAGGAGGAGGAGGCTGGGGGGTGGGGACAGTGAGGTTCAGAGTTGGGATGGCATGGGTGGGGGGAGGAGGGGAGCAGTGGGGTTCAGAGCTGGGGGGCTGGTGTGGGTGGGGGGAGGAGGAGGATGGGGCTGGGGGGCAGGGATAGTGGTGCTCAGAGCTGGGAGGCTCGCGTGGATGGAAGCCATTGGGTGGGGATGGATGAGGTGGGGCCCCCCCGGGTCTGGGGTCCCTCACCCCCTCTGCCCCACAGGTACCGCTGGCCGGGCGCCCCCAGTGCCCTGTACATGGACGTGTTCCCCGCCCAGACCCCCGCATTCACCCTGACGGGGCTGAGCCCAGACACCCCCTACAGTATTGGCGTCAGCGCCCACAATGCCCTGGGGGAGAGCGCCCAGGGCCCCAGTGTCACCGTCACCACCGCAGGTAGGGGGCGCTGTGCTGGGAGGTCAGGGGGTTCGGTGCCAGGCTAGAGGAATGGGGGTCCCAGCAGCGGGCAGCGTGCGGTGGCAGGGGCTGTAGTGGGGGCCCTGTGCTGGGATGGCAGGGGCCATGCTGCACAGAGGCAGGGGCTCAGTGGTGCATGGGGGGGTCTGTGGGGTTCACCCCTGATGGAGCTGATGTCGTTTCAGAGCTGCCCTTAGAGGAGGCGCCAGTTGTGGACCCTGAAGTGCCACGAACAGGTGGGTACTGGAAGGGGGCGGAAAGTCCAACTTCCTGGGTTCTGTCCCAGCTCTGGGAGGGGAGTGGGGTCTGGTGGTCAGAGTGGAGGATGGGCTGGCTCAGGGGGTGGTGAATGGGACCCTGGGTGTTTCCCCTCTGGCAGACGCTGGCTCCTGGCCACTCTCTGACACTCTCCTTTGCTTTCCCAGAAGCCCCGGTATTGCCCCCGGCCCTCGTTGGGGGGCTGAGCGCACTGGGAGCCCTGCTACTGCTCTCCAACGCCACCCTCCTCGCCTGCCTGTTCAGACGGCGCCAGGCCCGGGCAGGTAATCCTCCCTAGACAGGGGCACTGCCCTGAGGAAGCTCACAGCACCAAACGGCCTCCCCCCAATGAGGCTCTACCCCTATCCCAGCCCGGGCTGATCCTTGCTCTTTTCTGGTTCTGACTGCAGGTGTCCGGGAGGAGGCCAAGAAGAGGTGAGTGTGGAGGGCAGGCAGTTCTGTGTGTTCTGTCGCACTACGACACCCTAACACAGACACCCCAGCTCCAACCACTAGATCCCACTCCCTTCCCAGAGCCGGGGAGAGAACCCAGGAATCCTGGCTCCCAGCCCCCACTTCCTGCTCTAACCACTAGACCCCACTCCCCTCCCAGAGCCAGGGAGAGAACCCAGGAGTCCTGTTTCCCAGCGCCCATTACTCCAACCACTAGACCCCCCTCCCCTTCCAGAGCTGGGGAGTCCTGGAGAACCCAGGAGTCCTGGCTCCCACCCTTTGCCTTTCAGGATGAAGCCCAGTTCTGGGAATGACTACAGCTTGGGAGAAGCAGTAAATCCAGCGGCATGGCAGACAATCCTGGACAGTTACTCAGAGAGGAGTGCATCCTCTGAGGTGAAAGAATGAGGGAGTGGGGGGCTCAGCAGCGGGCTGCAGGGAGGGGGGCGCAGTATGGGGTGCTGTGCTGGAAGGGGCTCAGCAGGGGTGAGCTGCTGCAGGGAGCAGGGTGAGGGCTCAGCAGGGGGCTCACTAGGGGGCGCTGTGCCACAAGGAGCAGGTGGGAGCTCACTAGGGACTGCTGTGCTGCAGGAAGCGGGGTGGGGGTTCAGCATGGGGTACTGTGAGGAAGGGTTCATTGACATGTGGGGGTTGTATCTGGCCTGGGAGGGAGGGAAAGATACAGGGTTGGGGCATGTACACTGGCAGAAAGGGAGCAGGGTCAGGCAGTCACAGTGGGGGGATGTGGGAGCCAGGACGCCTGGGTTCTATTTTGAGGGGGCTATTTTTGAGTGTTCCCTTGGCGTGTGACAGGGTCTCTTTTTGGCTCCCCTGTAGGGCAGTTCCGTGGGCACCTGGCCAGGGTACATGCCTGGCCGTGAGTATCGACCCCGGCTGCCCCCACACCCCGAGAGAGCCGAGGGGAAGATGGACACCGGCACCACAGGTGGGTGTGAGGGGTAAGACCTGGTGCCCCCTAGAGGTGACAGGCTCCCTGCCCCATTCCCTGCCCCACAAGTCAGCCAGTCCCCACCCTGGGGCCTGACGGGAGCCAGTGCTCCCTAGAGGGGACAGGCCCCCTGCCCCCTTCCTCACTCCCCCATGCCAGCTAGTCCCCATGCTGGGACTGGATGGGAGCCAGCACCCCTAGAGGGGAAAGGCTCCATAGTCCTTTGCTGTGACCCGGCCCCACAGGTCCCGTTGCAGTTCCAGACTCTGGGTTCCCTGCATGCTGGCTCGGCCCCTTGGCCCCCCACGAATACGAGGACGTGATGGACCCTGGGGTCTATGAGGAACTGGGGGCCCTGCACCTGCGAGCTCCTGCCCCACTCTGCCCAGGGGTGCTACCCTACCAGGACTATACGGTGAGTGGCTGTCTGCCCAGCTTCAACAGGACTCCTGGGTTCTGTTCCTGGCTCAGAGAGGGGAGTGGTCTGCTGGTCAGAGCAGAGAGGGGCTGGGAGTCAGGACTCCTGGGTTCTCTGCCTGGCTCCGTGCAGGGGTAGGATGATAGACTCTCTCTCTCTTCCCAGGGCGCCTATCCATGGAGGGGCCAGTCCCGGGCTGGCTCTGAGGACCCCCTGAGGATCTACGACGAGGTGGCAGACATGCCCCCCCCTGGGGCAGATGAGGGGCTGCCTTTTGAGCTAAGGGGGGAGCTGGTGTGAGGGGGGCTAGGCCAGGGGCCTGGTGTCTGTTTGACCATTGAATAAATGCCTTGAACCCCACCCTGCCTGGACCTGACTGCTGTTGTGTGGGGAATCATAGGGAGCAGGGTGAGGGGCTTAGTGGGGGGCATTATCCATCTGTCCTCTCAGCCCCACTCAGCGCCTGCCCTTCTCAATGACTGCAAGCCAGGTAGAAGGATGTCAATAGCCATTTATTATTTGGGGGTGTCTAGGAGCCCCCTTTCGGGGTCAGGAGCCCCTCGGGCCAACACCTCAGTCTGGCTTCCCCCCACCTAATACAAAGCAACAGGCACCTGCCCAGGTGCGCCTGCCCGCCCCGGCTGGCTTGTGGGAGATGTAACCTCCCAGACCGAAGTTTTCTCCCTGCCCCCAAGGGTGGGGCTAGGATCTCTGCCCCCGTGGGGTTGTTGCTGGCTCGCTGGGGGCTACTAAGGGCACTAGGAACAGGAGTCACCATGGGGAGGGAAGCTGTTGGGTTAAGGGGAGCAGTTCTAATGTTTATCCCCAGACAGGTGAAAAGGGGTCTTGGATAAGGGACACCCTCCCCCAACAGGCAGGGCTGGCCCCAATGCCCCAGCATTAGGCTGCCTAGAGCCACAACAGCCCTGGCTGTCACTGGGAAGGGGGGGGGGGCGGAAAAGGAAAAGGGGTTTAGCTAGGAGGGCCCATTGATTCCCCCTGGCTCTGGACAAGCAGTTGTCTTAGTTCCCTCGCGGCAGCTGGCAGGAGTTCTAGTAACAGTCCCACCCCACATGGTGCCAAGGGCTGTACAAACAAAAAAAATACAGTCCTGCCCCTCAAGGAGCTTACAGTCTGCCCTTCTCCACCTTGGATAGTCAGAGCTCAGGGGACTTGCACTGAGATGCAGCCACCTCTGGGGTGGGGCAGCCAGGGAACAGCTACATATAACAGTGTGCCCAGTGCTGAGGCAGAGCCACTAGGCCCAGCTATAAGTTGAACCAGGGTATCTGGCCTACAGGTTTCCAGTAACACAGATGCTGTGCGGGAAGTTTGAACAGGCAAGAAGCACTACATCTTATTTCTCAATGAAACATCTCATGTTCCAACAAGGGAACAAACTTGGGACCCCCCTTTGTGGGAGGGGGTAATAATAGCAGCGCTGGACCCCAGCCCGCTGCCTCCCAAGGACAATGGCCCTTGGTAGTACAGGAGCTATGAAACAGGCAGCAGTTCTGCTTGCTGTCTGAAGGGGGCACCGCCGTGCCATCACCCTTATCACAGTCACTCAAGCCTGTTTGGGGATGTGGCGCTGTGATAATGTGGAGGGTAGGGGCAGACACAGGGTGTGGGTCAAAGGCCAGTCGGACACCTAGGTCCGCCCCACACACTGCTTCACTCTCCCTCCCCTCTATGTGAACCACTGTGGTTCATAAGAATTCATTTCACAGAAATGATATGACTGAAGCGGGGGGGTAGTTCCCCCCCCCTCCATCCCTCCCTCGGTGGGGCTGGACACCTGGGTTCAATTCCCAACTGAGACATGATTTCATAGAAATCAGGGGGTCTCCCCCAGCCATCCCTGGGGCTGAAATTAACACAGGACCCTCTGCCACCCCCCCCAGCAATATGTGGGGAACACATCACAAGAGGGGGTGTAGGGCTGCCCCCAGATAGAAATTTGGGCTGAGTCAATGCTCAGCAGAGAAAAAAGGTTAATGGGGCCAACCAACCTCCCTCCCTGTGGGGTGGGTGGGAAGGAGGCTGCTACAACCAGGACGCCTGGGTTCTACGCCCAGCTCTGGGGGGGGAAGTGGGGTCTAGGGGTTTAGAGCTGGCGCTGCCCCTGGCCTTACCCTCAGTTGCCACCCACTGCATCGACACAAGCACATGCTGCCCACCCATCAGTCCAGTAGGGGGCAGTTACACACCCAGCCCCAAGAGGGGGAAGGCAAGGGGCTCGGCCCCCAAGTGTTGCAGCCCCATATGGCAGGCAGCAGTGGACCCAGGCATCTGGTTGGCCATGCTGCGTGCTGCTGTGAGACCCAGTGGGGGTCCAAGCAACAAGGGAGCAGGGGACTTGGAGAACCCAGGCGTCCGGAGGGCCCTCATACAATAAGTTAGTTAAATACAGAAAATATTATAGACAATGTTCCAGAGAAATTCCAAATCCTCTCCCCCCACCCTGCTTCACTGAGCGGCACCAGACGAGTCCCCCACTGCCCACTTCCTTTGGCGGCCATGGGTCTAGGGGGGCTGGGTGGGACGGCGGGCAGCGCCAGGGGGCGGGCGCCGGCTCTTCAACAAGAGGCGCAGCTGGTGGGGGAAGAAGAAGAGGAGAGGTTGAGTTAGGGGGACCCTGGAAAACCCCCAACCACTCTGTCCCCTTGCAGGTTGGGGTGCACCTGCTTCCGTTGGGGGCCCAGCCCCCAGGGCTGGGGGCAGAGTTTTGGGGTCACAGGGGCTGGGAAAGCTTCACTACAGGTGTCAGTCAGGTCTCCTGGGGGTCTCACCTGGTCTCCCCTGGGCCCGGGGGGCAGTAGATGGGCTGGCTGTTCGTTCTCCAGGTTGCGGGCGCTGGGGTCAGCCCCCCGGCTCAGCAGCAGCCGCACGAGGCTCTCCTGGCAGGGCGGGCCCGGCAGGGCTGTGGCCATGTGCAGGGCTGTGTTCCCATGGGCCTGGGGGGGAGGGGAGGGACAGAGGGTCACATACAGCCCCTGCCCCCCCAACCAGAACGGCACCCCCTCCCCAGCAGACCTGGCTGAGACCACCCCACCCCCTGCAGCCCAGCTTCCCCTGCCCAAACACCCCCCCTCGTGTCCCACCCCATCCCCCTGCAGAATGGGCTCTCCCTCATCCAATCCCACCCCCAAGCAAGGAGACCCCCTGCCTTCCTCACCTTCATGTTGACGAATTGCCGCGGACCAGGCAGCTGCAGGAAGAATTGAACCAGCGACAGGTTCCCATCCTGCACGGCCAGGTGCAGAACCGTCTTGCTGCTCTTTATGTCCTGGGAGGGCAGGGATGGGAGGGTGGTGAGCGTAGGATGGGGGCGGAGGGGGACCAGATCCTGCTCTCCAAATCCCTGGGCAGCCTGCCCCCCCCACCCCCACTCAAGAGGGAAGACTGACACAGCCCTGGGAAGGCCAGGTCAACTGGTGCTATGCTGGGGGGGGGGGGTGGGGGGTGGGGAAGAGAAGACAAGGAATTCCCAGCACTGCCCCCATGATATCAGCAAGGTCAACTGCATGGTGGGGGGGCAGAACGGAACAGGGGCGTCTCAGGTAGCTAGGAGGCAGATCTGCCCTCCTGGCGAATTCCCCACCCATCCTCCCCCGCCCTGCACCGAGCACAGGTCAAGGCTTGCAGGCTCTGGGGGGCATGCACAGAACCCCCCTCCCCTCCCCCAGTCACCTACCTGGCTTGTATAGTCTGCCCCCATGTGCAGCAGGGCCTGGATGCAGGCCAGCATGTCCTGCAGCCGCTCTGGGGTTGGGGTCCCAACACCCAGTGCCTGCAAGGCCTTGTTGTGGGAGATCACCGCACAGTGCAGAGGGGTCTGGCCTGGGGGCACCAAGAGGAGGAGTGAGAGCAGCCCCCCCCCCACAGCCAGCACCCCTCTTCCCACAGCACCCCCTGCTGGGGGAGGTCAGGAGCTCCCCCTCCAACATGCTCCCCCCCTCCCCACAGCACTCTCTCCACCTTCCCACAGCACCCCCTGCTAGGAGAGGCCGGCAGACCCACCCCCGCCCCCAGTATGCTCCCTCGCTCCCCACGGCCCCCCAGCTGGGTGTGTCCTACCTTCAAAGTTCCTAGCCTCCACGTTGACAGGGACCCCAGACGCCATCACGGCCTGGTTGAGAGAAACCGGGTTCAGTTAAATTGGAGGGGGGGAGGGGAAGAGAGTAAATTGACACCGATTTCAGACATTGTATTTGGGTAGAAGGAGTGGTATCTAGTGCTTGCGGGTGGGGAAGGGGCTGGGAGCCAGGACTTCTGGGTTCGATCCCCAGCTCTGGGAAGTGAGGGTGGGGGGCCTGTGATCCCATACACCTGGGTTCCCTCTCGGCTACACACTCACCATGAGGACGTTGGGGAACCCGTAGGTGGCCGCCAAGTGCAGCAGTGTCTGGCCCTTGTGGTCAGCGGCATTGGCATCAGCTCCCAGCACCAGCAGGTCCCGCACGAGCTCGGCCTGGTTTGCCGTGGCAGCCACTAGCAGTGGGGTCTGGGGAGGGGGGAGGCCAGGAGACCCCAGTGTTAGAAGGCAGAAAAGGGGCCCACGGCATGACCCTAGACCAGAGGTGGGCGAACTACAGCCCGCGGGACTGTCCTGCCCAACCCCTGAGCTCCTGGCCCTGGAGGCTTGCCCTGCCACTCCCCTGCTGTTGCCCCTCCCCTGCAGCCACGCCACTGCAGGGGCAGTGGGGCTGCGAGCTCCTGCCGCTCTGAGCGGCACAGACACGTGGCGGTGGGGGGGGTTGGATAGGGGATCCCAGGGGGCAGTTGGGATAGGGAGCAGGTTAGGGGCAGGGGGTCCTGGGGCAGTCAGGGTTCAGGGAACAGGTGGGGTTGGATAGGGCATAGGAGTCCAGGTGGGCCTGTCAAGGGGCAGGGGGGTTGGATCCTGGGGGGGTCCCCAGGAGGGGGTGGTCAGGGGACAAGGAGCAGGGGAGGGTTGGATGGGTCAGGGGTTCCGAGGGGGACAGTCAGGGTGTGGGAAGTGGGCAAATATGGGGCAGGGGCCAGGCTGTTTGGGAGGCACAGCCTTCCCTACCCAGCCCTCCATGCAGTTTCGCACCCCATTGTGGCCCTCAGGCCAAAAAGTTTTCCCACCCCGACCTAGATCTCCAGTAATGCCCTTATCCTGACCACCCAGTGACCTTGACCCCTACCTTGGCGTGATCCTTGAGCGCACTGGCACGGTTGGCCAACTCATCTGCATGACCCTTACCATGCACCTGCAGCACTGTGACCTTTGACCCACAGTCGCTCCATTTGCCTGTCCTGAGCTGGGGGCCCAGCCCAGCCTCCCACCCCCCCAGCTCACCTTGCCCTTGTGTTCCTTTATCTCCAGCTGCCCGCACTCCTTGAAGGCCTCGGCAGCTGCCTGGGCAAAGTGACGCAGCCCCCGGGCAGCCAGCAGGTGTAGAATCCTGCAGGGGAAGATGTCAGTGACCCCCCTTTCACCGCCCAAACCAGTGATGAGCTGCCAAAAGCTGAAGAACTGGTTCCTTCAGTCACTCTGGGTCTTCGGCAGCGGGTACTTCAGTGCCACCAAAGACCCTGAGCTCCACTGGGTGAGTAAAAATTAAAAGGATTCTCAGGGGAGCCTCCCCTTGCAAAGAGCTCAGGCAGGCTGGACACGACAGTCCCGCGGGCCGAAGTTTGCCCACCCCTTTAACAACCGGTTCTAAACCGACTTCAAAATTTAACAACTGGTTCGCGTGAAAAGCGCGAACCGGCTCCAGCTCACCACTGCCCCAAACCCCTGCAGATCCCTCACCCACTGCCACCCACCCCTGCACCTCCACACCCCTGCAGCTCCTCACACCTGCCCATGCACCGCCCCACCCAGTCCCACACGCTTCTGCAACCCTGCAGATCCCCCACCTGCCTCCTGCACCCCCAGTGCCACCTGCTTTCTGCCCCTCCCTAAAGCCCAGGAGATCCTCCACCCCCTCTGTGCCACCCTCACCACTGCTTGTGCTGGCCCTGCCCCATTCCCACCCAGACTTCCACTAACATTATCCAACCCCCCCCCCAGACAGACCATCCCATTCCCCCCCCACTATATGCCCCCCCATCCTATTTCTCCCCTTCCAGCTCTATCTATTATCCTCCCTGGGACACAGCAGCTCAGCCCCGCACACCCCATCTGAGGCAGGGGGCTGAGGAGCCCTATTCCCTCCACTCCCAGGAGTGGGGGGCTAGGGTGAGTTTTGGTGTCCTCCCAGATACTCACGTGTCCCCATCTTCATCCTGATGCAGCAGCCGCACCGGGTCCATGCTCCGGATCTCGGCTCGGGCCCTGGTCAGGTCCCCAGGATCCAGCACCCCAACTGGGTCCACAAAGCTGCCCAGCTCTAGGGGGTCAGAATAGGGGGTGCTCCGGGTGGGCTGCATCCAGGGGGCAGAGGATGCCTGTGGAGTTGGGAACAGGCCCAGTAAGGGGGGTGGTACAGGGACCTGGTGAGGGGAGAGAATGGGGGGGTTACAGCCCTCACTCCCGACCCATTGCACCCTGCTAGCCCAGCCCCACAGCTCTGCTGGTGCTCCTCACTCCTGACCCACTGCCATCTGCTGGCACAGCCCTACAGCTCTGCCGGTGCCCCCTCCTGACCCGCTGCCCCTTTTTAGCCCAGCCCCACAGCTCTGCTGGTGCTCCTGCCTCCCAACCCACTGCCCCTGCTAGCCCAGCCCCACAGGTCTGCCGCTGCCCCTCACTCCTGACCCACAGCCCCCATCTCACCTCCAAGTCCCCCGTGGCTGCCATCATGGTGCTGTAGGGATCACCTGCTCCAAACACCCCGGTCCCCACAGAGGCGTAGGAGTCTGTTGCCTCGTACGTGGGTCCTGGGGGCTGGTAGCTGCTGGCCACGGCCGAGCAGTGATAGTGACAGTCGGGGAAGGCCGCATGGCATGAGGGGTCGACCTGCCAGGGTGGGTAGGGAGCCAGGGGGGGCCCAGGAGCAGATTCCCCCCCAGATCCCCTTCCCAGCCCCATGGGCTCCGGGCAATCATCTGGATGGGAGAGAGACATGGATGGTGGGTGCAAAGCATGCGGGGGGGGATGAGAGGGGGTCCCAGAGCTGGGGGTGGGGGGGAAAGACATGTCCCGGGGGGGAGACTGGGAGACAGCCTGGGTGTCCCAAGGGGAGAGGATGGCACTCCTGAGGGATCAGAGAATCTGGGGTTGTCATACCACAGGCAGGGAGTGGGGACCCCAGGGGAATCAAAGGGTATCTAGGGTTGGGGGAAAGCTGCAATGGGGGGCGTCCATTTTTCACTCACCTGTCTGAGAAGAGTCAATGACATCTGATGGGACCTACGGAGAAAAAAAAAAACCAACAAAAAACAAGAAGAGGATAGCTTGCCTGGTGCGAGATGCAGCCACCTCTGGGGTAGAACAGCCAGGTAACAACTGCACATAACAGTGTATGAGTGGCCAGGAAACAAAGGAGACAGACGCCTGTACTGCAGCATGTGCCTTGGGAGGCGGAATGGAAGTGACAGGAAGGGATTTGGCCCACACACCAGGAGTCACACCTGAGGTCCAGGGCTAGAGAAGTCTCAGCTGTGACCAAGACACACAGGGAAATGTGTGTGGGGGGGGAGGCAGGGCAGAGGGGCTCACCTGAGAGCTGGCTGCATAGCCCAGTGCTGTCTGCTGCCGTCTCTTCTGCTCCAGAAGCTTCTTCACTGTCTGGGGTGGGACCGCGCTTCTGTCTCCTCTACCGCCTGGCGAGGGGAAGGGAGACCAAGCACTCAGCCTAGAACCCCTGGGTTCCATCCCCGGGCTGTGACAGGGGAGTGGGGTCTAGTGGTTAGAGCTGGGGGGGGGGAAAGCCAGGACGCCTGGGTTCTCTCTCTGGCTCTGGGAAGGAGGGGGGTCTAGTTGGATAGAGGCACGGAGCCAGGACGCCTGGGTTCTCTCTCTGGCTCTGGGAAGGAGGAGGGTCTAGTTGGATAGAGGCACGGAGCCAGGACGCCTGGGTTCTCTCTCTGGCTCTGGGAAGGAGGAGGGTCTAGTTGGATAGAGGCACGGAGCCAGGACGCCTGGGTTCTCTCTCTGGCTCTGGGAAGGAGGGGGGTCTAGTTGGTTAGAGGCACGGAGCCAGGACGCCTGGGTTCTCTCTCTGGCTCTGGGAAGGAGGAGGGTCTAGTTGGATAGAGGCACGGAGCCAGGACGCCTGGGTTCTCTCTCTGGCTCTGGGAAGGAGGGGGGGGTCTAGTTGGATAGAGGCACGGAGCCAGGACGCCTGGGTTCTCTCTCTGGCTCTGGGAAGGAGGGGGGTCTAGTTGGTTAGAGGCACGGAGCCAGGACGCCTGGGTTCTCTCTCTGGCTCTGGGAAGGAGGGGGGGGTCTAGTTGGATAGAGGCACGGAGCCAGGACGCCTGGGTTCTCTCTCTGGCTCTGGGAAGGAGGGGGGTCTAGTTGGATAGAGGCACGGAGCCAGGACGCCTGGGTTCTCTCTCTGGCTCTGGGAAGGAGGAGGGTCTAGTTGGATAGAGGCACGGAGCCAGGACGCCTGGGTTCTCTCTCTGGCTCTGGGAAGGAGGAGGGTCTAGTTGGATAGAGGCACGGAGCCAGGACGCCTGGGTTCTCTCTCTGGCTCTGGGAAGGAGGGGGGTCTAGTTGGTTAGAGGCACGGAGCCAGGACGCCTGGGTTCTCTCTCTGGCTCTGGGAAGGAGGAGGGTCTAGTTGGATAGAGGCACGGAGCCAGGACGCCTGGGTTCTCTCTCTGGCTCTGGGAAGGAGGAGGGTCTAGTTGGATAGAGGCACGGAGCCAGGACGCCTGGGTTCTCTCTCTGGCTCTGGGAAGGAGGAGGGTCTAGTTGGATAGAGGCACGGAGCCAGGACGCCTGGGTTCTCTCTCTGGCTCTGGGAAGGAGGGGGGTCTAGTTGGTTAGAGGCACGGAGCCAGGGTTGTGTCCTCAGCTTTGGGGTCTAGTGGGAGGTAGGACACTAATGGGATGTCTCAGGCGCTCTCCGACCGCCCCTCCCCACACCCATGGAGCAATCGTTTCCACCCAGGCCGGTGCCTACACAGCGGATTTTTCCTTTCCAAGCCGCCCCAGGAGGAAAACGTGTCATGGACCGTCTGAGACACGGAGACACAAAGGCCCCTGCTGCTGGCTGCGGCTGCCGCCGCCCGCCCCGTGCCCCCGCCAGGGCTGCCCCTGCCACCCGGCGGCGCGTTCCCTCCGCGCTGGAAAGCAACAGCTCACGCGCCCCCACGCCGGGGAAGTGACGTGCCCCAGCGACAGGTGGGGGCGGGGCCGGGCGTCAGGGAGCCTGGGCTCTCTGCCCACCCCTCACCCTGTATCTGCAGCTGGGCAGAGAACCCAGGAGTCCTGGCTCCCAGCCCCCTCCGGCTATTAGACCCCGCTCCCCTCAGAACCCAGGCGTCCTGGCGCTCCCTTCTCCAACCGCAAGACCTCTCCCCCAGAGCTGGGGCTGACACACCCAGGACTGGGGGGAGGGGAGTCAGTTTCTGGGGTGGTTTAGCCCAGGGTAGCGGAGGGAAACGGAGTCCCCATTCCTGGGGGGGGGAGAGGAGGCAGCCCCCTGACAAGAGCCTAGTGCCCCCCCCAGCCCTGTGACCCACCCCACCCCCCATCTGCCACCCAAGAGCCTTCTCCACTGCGGCTCGCAACCCACTCCTGTGTGGGGGTGGTCCCCGTCTGACCAGTCAGAGGTCTCAGCCAGTGCTCCTCTTCTGGGTGGGAGGGGCACCTCACCCCCTGCCTGCCCTTCCGCTCTGGAGCTGCCCCCTTTCCCTGCCCCTTCCCACTTCTCATCCACTCCTTGGCCTCAGCCCACCCTCCTCCTTCTCCCAGGATGCCCCAACACCCCTCCCAGAGCTCCCCCAGCACCGTCCTAGCTCGCCCCCCGCAACCCCAGTGGATTTCATTTCCGCCTCCCCCGCCCCCACAGTCAAACCGAGACTGAATTGGAGACACTCGCACCCCGATGACACCGACCCACCGGGCAATGAGACAGTGTGTCCTGGAAACGGGTGTGGGACGGTAAAGCGCGGGGCGCGGGGGACTCCTGGGTTCTCTCCCTGGCTCTGGACTAGGGGGCGGGGGGGAGGCTGAGAGTCAGGGCTCCTGCGACAGGATTCATCTACCAAAACCAGGGATCGTCCGTCCCTCTCTGCTCCGGGGAGACCCTCAGCGGGGGCTGGGAAGGGTTGAGGGTTCCCCAGACCCTCCTCGGCTCCTCCTCGGCTCGAGGCCCGTCATTGGCTGTCCGCTGGAGAGACTGTTTCCTCCCCACCGTCAGGGTTCAGTGCCGGCAGGGGTTTCCCGGTGACGCAGAGCTACTGCTCGGGGATTCCGCTCCACGCACCATTGCACTGAGACTGTCAGGCCCACAGGGGGGAGGGACAGCTCAGATCCCCCCCCCCAGCCTCACAGGAGATCCCTTTACCACTCCCCCCATTAGACCCCAATCCCGTCCCAGAGCCAGGGAGAGAACCCAGGAGCCCTGGCTCCCAGCGCCCCTGCTTCTGATTCACTAGACCACACTCCCCTCCGGGTGGGGACAGAATCCAGGAGGTCCAGGCAGCCCTTAACTACCTACCCCCCTGTTGCGTATACCACTGCAGTCTGGGCACCAGCTGCCCTAACAACTGGTCATAGCCAGTCCTTATTACAGCACCAGTCTCTAGAGACCATGCAGCCCTAGGAACTCCTCCCACCCCACGTATTGTAGCCCTGTTTCAGCTCTGATGGTCTGCACTGAGACCAGTCTAATATAGGTTTCCCCTCCCCCGCTCAATGTCTATAGGGCTGTAACACAGGGGTCAGTTACCCTGTTCTGTATTGGGATTGTTCCAATATAGAAGGCCCATACACCTGCTATGATAGCCAGGCCCACCGATACCGCTCCAATATAGAGCCCCCCTGCACACCACACTCCAGTCTAGGACAGCGATGTCCCAGGCACAGCGATCCTGGTCCATTCATAGCCCCTATGCACAATACAACCCAGCCCAGACACAGTAACACCGGTCCAATACAGCACTCCCCTGAGCAATACAGCCCACCCTACGATAGCGGCACCTCAGACAGAGAGGTGCTGAGCCAATACAGCCCGGTCTGTAATAGCTGTGTATCTCATGGGACAGCTAAGCAAGTCTGTATACCGACTGGTCCCATATAGACACCCGTCCTTAAAGGCACAGCACCCCGCTTTTATTTAGCGGCTGGTAACCGGAGCAAAGAAGAAACAATGTATCTCCCTAAAGCAGCCACACCCCTCTCTTAAAGGGCCAGTGACCCCCACTCACCTTTCTGAGAGCGCATACCCCCCGGCCGCCGTTCCCCGCGAGCTCACTGCCCCACTGAGCCCAGCGGCGGTGCGCCGCGGCTTATAGGGGGCAAGCACCGCTCCGCCCCTTGAAGAGGAAACACCACCTGTTTTCCGAAGCTGGCCAGAGTGATATCTCCCCACCCCCTCAGCAGGGCGGGGCTAAAACTAGATAACATTCTGATTGTCCCCAGATCACTGGGAGCCCGGATTCCTGTGTTCTGGGGGGTGTCGCTAGTGGGTTAGAGCAGGGGAGCTGGGAGTCAGGATTCCTGGGTTCTCTCCCCAGCTCTGGGTGGGGAGTAGGGTCTAGCACTTAGAGCACAGTGGCTGGGAGGCAGGACTCCTGGATTCTCTTCCTGTCTCGGGGGGGGGGCTCCAGTGGTTACAGCAGGACGGGGCTGGGAGCCAGGGCTCCTGGGTTCTACGCCCAGCTCTGGGAGGGGAGTGGGGTCTAGCGGTTAGCAGTGGGGCGGGGCTGGGAGCCAGGAGTCCTGGGTTCTCTTCCCAGCTCTGGGAGGAGGGGTTCCCCATGCATGACGTCAGAGTTCCCAATGACCGCGTTTGCAGAAGTGACACCAGGCGTGCGCCCTGCTCAGGAGGCTCAGTATGTCAGGGCGAGGGCGGGAGCTTCCCCCCAGCCCTGGGGTGTTCCCCACGCCACGGGCCAGCGCCCAGGCACTGCTGCTTGGCGGCCTCTCCCGGGGGCCCTTTAAATGCACGACACCCACTTGTAACCACAGGTTCCCTATGAGGCAACCGCTTGTTCCCGCATGGGCAGCCAATCAGAGACCGGCTCCAGGTGCGACGCAGCTGGTTCCCACGGCAACTAGTGAGCGGTAAGAGAAGAGCTAGAAAATTAAAGAGACAGAAAAAGCAATTTAAAGGGGAGGGGGCAGGGAATGGGGCGGGGGCCTCTCCCCTCTAGGGGGCGCTGGCTCCCATCCGGCCCAGAGCAAGGGACTGGCTGGGGGGGGGGGCGCGGAATGGGGCATGGGCTTTTCCCCTCCGGGGGTGCCAGCTCTTCCCTGTAACTTGAGTGGTCTTGGCTTTTGAGGAGGGGAGTCTTTCATCCCTGTCCCTACATCCTGCATTTGCCCCATTGCGCTCTCCAGTCTGGAGGAGCAGAGGGCTGTGCCCACTACCAGCTCTAACCACTTGACCCCACTCCCCTCCAAGAGCTGGGGTTAGAGCCCAGGAGTAAGGATAGAGATAGTGAGAGGCCCCTTATTGGAAAATTTCCCTCTTCATCTGTCTATGCTAATTAACAGGCTATTTCTATGGGACACTATCTATCCATCCATCCCAAGGGCCCAGGTTTGCCGAGTAGCGCCACCCCGTGGTGTCGGATGGAAATGCTCTTCGCAGCGGCAATGAAGCTGTTGCCCGTAGGGTGAGGGGCGGGCGGGGGAATCAGTGGGGCAGGCAGGGTCCGTGAATGGGGCAGGGGGCGGGTCCCCAGGTACTGAGTCATCAATAGTGACTCGGCACATCGCTGGTGATTCTGCGACAGACAAATCATTGGGGTATTTCCCACGCCCCTGTCCCGGCCCCAGGCAGGGGCCCTGTGTCTGTCTGTCCACTGTTTCCAGCTCTGGGAGGGGAGTGGGAGCTAGTGGGAGCGAGCCAGGAGAGCGGGGAGCCAAGTTCTATCACCGGCCCTGGCAGGAGTGGGGTCTGGTGGGTCAGAGCAGGGGGAGGGGCTGGGAGCAGATCGCCTGGGTTCTATTAACAACTGTGCCACTGAAGACCGACTGATTGCGGTGCTGCGAGCTCACAGACCCAGAGCGACTGCGCCCTGCCCCGCGGGCTTTTATAGCAACGATAATTTTAGTCCACGACACACAAGGGGAAGTGAAGAGTCATTAGTTGTAGGAGCATAAACACAGCACCTGCGTAATTCAGAGAAGGTCACCCAGCCTAGGGGAGGCGCCCACTCGAAAGATGGCTAGATAGTGGGGGATGTGTGGGGAGAGATAGTGGGCCGTGGATGCGGATGGACAGATGGGCGGTGGGGGTGGATGGGGATGAATGGATAGTTGTGCAGTAGATGGGGATGGATAGATAGGCAGTGGGGGGATGGGGATGGATAGATGGGCGGTGGGGGTGGATGAAGATGGATGGATAGTTGTGCAGTGGATGGGGATGGATAGATAGGCAGTGGATGGGGATGGGGATGGATAGATAGGCAGTGGGGGTGGATGGGGATGGATAGATAGGCAGTGGGGGTGGATGGGGATGGATGGATAGTTGTGCAGTAGATGGGGATGGATAGATAGGCAGTGGGGGGGATGGGGATGGATAGATGGGCGGTGGGGGTGGATGAGGATGGATGGATAGTTGTGCAGTGGATGGGGATGGATAGATAGGCAGTGGATGGAGATGGGGATGGATAGATAGGCAGTGGGGGTGGATGGGGATGGATAGATAGGCAGTGGGGGTGGATGGGGATGGATAGATGGGCGGTGGGGGTGGATGGGGATGAATGGATAGTTGTGCAGTAGATGGGGATGGATAGATAGGCAGTGGGGGTGGATGGGGATGGATAGATGGGCGGTGGGGGTGGATGAGGATGGATGGATAGTTGTGCAGTGGATGGGGATGGATAGATAGGCAGTGGATGGGGATGGGGATGGATAGATAGGCAGTGGATGGGGATGGATAGATAGGCAGTGGGGGGGATGGGGATGGATAGATAGGCAGTGGGGGGGATGGGGATGGATAGATGGGCGGTGGGGGGTGGATGAGGATGGATGGATAGTTGTGCAGTGGATGGGGATGGATAGATAGGCAGTGGGGGTGGATGGGGATGGATAGATAGGCAGTGGGGGTGGATGGGATGGATAGATGGGTGGTGGGGGGTGGATGAGGATGGATGGATAGTTGTGCAGTGGATGGGGATGGATAGATAGGCAGTGGATGGGGATGGGGATGGATAGATAGGCAGTGGGGGTGGATGGGGATGGATAGATGGGCGGTGGGGGTGGATGAAGATGGATGGATAGTTGTGCAGTGGATGGGGATGGATAGATAGGCAGTGGATGGGGATGGATAGATAGGCAGTGGGGGGGATGGGGATGGATAGATGGGCGGTGGGGGTGGATGAAGATGGATGGATAGTTGTGCAGTGGATGGGGATGGATAGATAGGCAGTGGATGGGGATGGGGATGGATAGATAGGCAGTGGGGGTGGATGGGGATGGATAGATAGGCAGTGGGGGTGGATGGGGATGGATGGATAGTTGTGCAGTAGATGGGGACGGATAGATAGGCAGTGGGGGTGGATGGGGATGGATAGATAGGCAGTGGGGGTGGATGGGGATGGATAGATGGGCGGTGGGGGTGGATGGGGATGAATGGATAGTTGTGCAGTAGATGGGGATGGATAGATATGCAGTGGGGGTGGATGGGGATGGATAGATGGGCGGTGGGGGTGGATGAGGATGGATGGATAGTTGTGCAGTGGATGGGGATGGATAGATAGGCAGTGGATGGGGATGGGGATGGATAGATAGGCAGTGGATGGGGATGGGGATGGATAGATAGGCAGTGGGGGTGGATGGGGATGGATAGATAGGCAGTGGGGGTGGATGGGGATGGATGGATAGTTGTGCAGTAGATGGGGACGGATAGATAGGCAGGGGATGGGGATGGGGATGGATAGATAGGCAGTGGGGGTGGATGGGGATGGATGGATAGTTGTGCAATAGATGGGGACGGATAGATAGGCAGTGGATGGGGACGGATAGATAGGCAGTGGATGGGGACGGATAGATAGGCAGTGGTGGATGGGTGGGTGGGGATGGATAGATAGGCAGTGGATGAGGATGGGGACAGATAATTGGAGTGGATGGGGATGGACAATGGGGTGGATGGGGATGGATAGATATGTGGTGGGAGTGGATGGGGATGGATAGATAGGTGGTGGGGGTGGATGGGGATGGATAACGAGGGATGGTGGGGAAGGATTGGGATGGATAATATGGGGGTGGATGGGGTTGGATAGATGGGCAGTGGGGGTGGATGGGGATGGATAATGGGGGGGGTGGATGGAGATGGATAATGGAGTGTGGATGGGGATGGATAGATGGGCAACAGGGGAGGATGGATAATGGAGGGTGGATGGGGATGGATAGATGGTGGTGGGTGGATGGGGATGGGTAAAGTGGGTTGGTTGGGGATGGATAGGTGGTGGTTGGTGGGTGGGGATGGGTAAAGGGGGTTGATGGGGATGGATAATGGTTGGGGCATGGGGATGAATAGATGGGCAGTGGGGGTGGATGGGGATGGATAATGGAGTGTGGATGGAGATGGATAGATGGGCGGCAGGGGAGAATGGATAATGGGGGTGGATGGGGATGGATAATGGCAGGGGGATGGATAGGCGTTGGTAGGTGGATGAGGATGGGCAAAGGGGGGTGGATGGGGATGCATGGAGAGGTGGAGGGCATGGATGGGGATGGATAATGGAGGGTGAATGGGGATGGATAGGCGGTGGAGGGTAGATGGGGATGGGTAAGGGGGGTGGATGAGGATGGATAGATAGGTGGTGAGGGTGGATGGGGATGGATAATAGCGGGGGGATGGGGATGGATAGATAAGCAGTGGGGGTGTATGGGGTTGTATAATGGGGTAAAAGGTAAATATCCCTGAAAACACAGACATTCGTCCCAAAACCATTCCCCCCAACACCCTGATCTTTCCCGATCAGCCACTGCATTGACCACCCAGCTGTCCTGGGAGAGATCCCCTCCTCCACCCCTTCACCCCCAGCACGCACTCCCTGTCAAGATGGGGCTGAAACCAGGGCCTCGGCTGCTTGTTCTTTGAGAATCCCTCTAATGCTTTTGGTGAGAGTTGTGAGCGTGGAAACTTCAACACGGTGAGTCTTCACAGACACAGCGAGAGACAGACCCTGCCCCAGCTGAGATCAGAGCCCCATTGTGCTGGGCGCTGCCCAGACACATTGAGAGACAGTCCCTGCCCAGGGATAGAACCCAGGAGTCCTGGCTCCCCACCCCCACACCCCACTCTAAAGAATTTACTGTTCACACGCTCCAATATAGGTTAATCTGGTGTCTCTCCAAAACACTCCACAGTGTGTGAACATGGTGACCCATTCCCACACCACTGAAATGCAGCCGCCTCTGGGGTGAGGCACAGCAGCTATTTCACAGCCTCACAGATGCCCCACAAGGTGTGTTCAGTCAGCACTGAAATTCAGCTGCTGCTGAGGTGGGATGCGTCAGTTGGCTGCCAGCTCTGAAAAACACTCTCTGATGCTTGTTTCCCATTGAAGCTGTTCTGATCTGCCTTGCAGACACGAAGAGCCTTTGGTGTTCCCTAAACATGACATTTGTTGGCCCAGACTAGGGAAAGCTGCCGTGAGGTCTAAGAGCAGCTCTCACCTACCCCCAGAGCTGGGAGAGCGACTGGTTGTCTGGGCTGATCCCACCGCTGACACTCATCATGGAGGGAGTGGGATCAAGGCCGATAAAAATAATCCCTCCTCATGTGTTTCTGAAATACCCTGGGGAAAGGAGCCAAGAGAAACTTCCTGCCTCCCAAGGGTGAGAGACTTGCTGTTTAGGAGACGATAAAGCCCAGTGGTTAGAAGCAGTGATGGGGGAGGGGGCGGGCTGGAAGGCAGGACTCCGAGATTTACAGGACCTAAGGCCAGAAGGGACCATTATGAGCATCCAGGCTGTGCCACCCCCCACCTCCAGCACAGATCTGGGGGTTGAGCTAGAGTACCCTCAACTCTGCCCCCTTGCATGTGTGCTGTCAACTTCGCGTCCTTCATAGATTACAAGCCCATGTCTGGTAGTTGAGCTAGAGCAGAGCTTTTAGAGGGAGACTCACAATCTCAATGGAAAGCCTCCAAGGGCTGGAGAATCTGCTCCATCCGTGGGGAAAATCTGCTTATTTCCAGTCTGGATTTGTCTGGCTTCATTCTCCAGCCATCAGATCTCGCTCTGCCTTTGTCAGCTGGGTTAAAGAGCCCTCTGTGCCCCCCAAATCTCCTTCCTAGGGAGGAGGGTGGTGGAGAATATGGAGAGTGTTGTAATCATTTGATGACTGGGTTTCCCCACTCGCTTGGCACAGCTTTCCATTGGGTGCGAAGGGCTTAATTTCTCCCAGGGGAAGTGAGATGCAGCCAGATGTCAACTAGGCCTGCGGGGCTGGAAGCTGGAATGGGAGGCCCAAGGACCAGACCACATTCTGCAAAGCAGCAGGCAGAACAGGTGAAGACGGCACCTTGGGTTAGGTGTGAACTGGGCCTGGCAAAGATTTACATTCATGGCTGTTCAGGGTGGAGGGGGAGACCATGAGGCGGCAGGAGAAGCAGAGCAGCAAGCATGTGCCAGGTGCTCGTAATTGCATAGTTCCTCTGGCTCCCCCTTCTCGAGCACATCGAACACCCACTGGTTCTCTTTGCTTGAGGGGCCCTTCACAATTGGTCCCCCGCCTAGCTAGTCCTCGCTCATTCACTGTCTCCCGACGCCACCCTGCCCAGGGGGCCAGCTTAGTGCCCGCTTGTGACATTTCCAAACCAGCCTCTGCAGGTTTTGTCCCAGGAATCCTGACTCCCAGCTCCACTCCCCAGCTCTAACCACTAGACTTCACTCCCCTCCCAGGACCAGGGATAGAAGCCAGGAGTCCAGACTCCCACCCTGCCACAAACTAACGACTGGAGCTGGGATAGAATCCAGGAATCCTAGATCCTAGCCCACCGCTGTAACCACTAGACCGCACTCTGCTCTGAGAGCTCAGAATGGAACCCAGGAGTCTTGGTTCCTAGTCTGCCCAACCCCTACCCGCCACCTCTCACCACTGGCTTTTCTTGATATGTGAAGATCGGGCCTGGTGACATTAAGAGCCAGAAAGTCTTTATCACAGTTCCTTTTCCTCCCCTGAGCCCCAGCCCCTGCCAGCCCAGCACACTGGCTAGAGGGTTACAAATACATGAGCAGGGATGTTTGTCTATCTGCCGTAGCCCACTGCCTCCTGGTTACTGTCTGCATTGAGATCAGACAACGCAGCCCAGGGCCAGGGTAATTGCTGCGTTCCTGAGATCTCACACTCCCAGGTGATTTGATTTGATTTGTTTTGTGTGTGTGGACAGTGGTTCTTAGAGTCTCAAAGCAGCTTAAACTGAAATGGAAGGTGTTGCTCTATCTTAGCGCTGGGCTAGCCATCCCCTTGGGGCATTATGTGTGACTGTTCCCCAGCAGCCCTGTGCCAGAGGTGGCTGCATCTCAGCACCCGCTGAATCATCCCTGAGTGGTATTATGCATGGCTCTTACCCAGCTACTCCACCCCAGAGGTGGCTGCATCTTAGCACCGGTGAGCTGTCCCTGCGCAGAGTCTGTGTGCACCTAGTAACTGGGTTATATGGTGTTTGGATGAAGGAGTAATTGAATTTTTAAATAGAGGATCTTGTAGGTTTATTATTAGTTATTGTTTGCAGTGTAATAGTGCTGAACCCCAAGCCCCGTCAAGAACCCCAGTGTGCTAGGCGCTGCGCAAACACAGGAATATCGCTGCCCCTCTGGGGAGTGGGAGCAGAATCCAGGGCTTTGTAGGTCAGTCACCTGAAGGAGGAGAAACTAGCACCATGGAGGCTTGGTATATTCTCAGTGCAACTTGCTTGTTTGCTGTATGTGCACCAGTCCTGGACAGATGTGGTCGTAAACAGCATCCAGGGAACTCCCTCTGTGGGGACTCTCAGCAGAAACCACCAAGGCCGGGTTCCCAGGGAGCAAATAACTCTCCACAGACTGAGGGATTGAGGCAGTGAGCACCCGGGAGAGAACTAAAGTGCAAAAATGAATGAAAAACAAATTTCTTCCAAAGCCTGAACAGTTGCTTGCATGCTAAGGGCAAATTGTAACTGCTGCTGGCAGAACAAAGATAAGGCCCAGCTCATGTGCCAGGGAGACTGAATTACCCCTGGGGTCTTTGCTGGGCCTTTCTGTACCCCATACTCATGCCCCCTTCTGCTAATGCCCACCTCCCCTCTAGGGGGCAGAGGAGAGTTCAGTCCCCATGGCCTGTTCAGCCAGCAAGGGGCTGGTTAATGCCATCTGGGGTGTTGATTTGGTGCTTCAGACACATGTTTGCTAGGAACAGGTCTGAGATGCTCACAGCACCCAGCCACCTACCAGGGAAAAGCCCCTGCCCCATCCCCTGATCTAACCATTAGATCTCACAACCCTCCCCAAGCCAAGACTGGAACCCAGGAGTCCTGGCTCTCAGCCCCTGCCCCTGCTCTAACCTGTAGACCCCACTCCCCTCCCAAAGCTGGATAAAGAACCCAGGAGGGCTGCTTTCACCACTAGCCTTGGCGCAGCAAGCTCCAGACCGCAGATAATCACTGGCCCCTTCCGCCTTCTCTACGAGATCCTGTTCTTAGAATCGTTGTCACACCAGATCTTCCAAGACACAAACTCAGCATCTCTGGCCCCAGTGAAGCAGAGAGAGAAGGGCCCAGCTAGAGGAACTGTGTATCAACAGCGGGTGAGCCAGCCCCATGGGATGCTGGGTGAGCCCATCATGACCAGGCTCGGGGGGCTGTACCCTGCTCAGCAACAACTCTGGGAAGGACCCAGGTGTCCTGGTGGAGCCAACTGTCCTGGGTGAAAAGAAAAGGAGTACTTGTGGCACCTTAGAGACTAACAAATTTATTTGAGCATAAGCTTTCATGCACTACAATTTACTTCATTGGCCGAGCGTGACCCTGGGCTGGAGACACGGGAATACCGAGTAGGAGCTGGGATCTCCGCTGGACGTGACACTGGGAAGACTGCGCCCAGCTCTGGGGGGCTGCATGGCAAACAGGGTGTCTGGAAATGGGGGAGGTGTCGGAGAAGAGCAACAGGGATGATCTGAGGGCTGGAAAACCTGCCCAAGAGCCAAGCACTGAAGGAGCTTGATCTAGTGAGTTTAACCCAGAGAAGGCTTAGAGGGGACTAAATCCCAGTCTGTCAGCACCTCCCTGATGCTGGGGGAGGTTTTGGGGAGCAGAGGGTTCATTAACCAAACAGACAGGGGAAGAATGAGAGCCGATGGCTCGGGGATGGAGCCAGAGAAATCGAGACTGGGAATAAGGGACAGTTTTTCCCCAGGGAGGGGAACTGACCCTGGGAAGGACTGCTCCTGAGACATGACAAAGTCTCCAGCCCTCAGAGTATTTCTATGGAGATCAGACATCTCTAAAAGCACTGCTCTAGCCAGACTATCAGATCTGGGCTGGAGGCTGGGATCCCTGGGGGTGGTCACTGGGCTGGGCAGACTGTGTGGGCATAAAGGTCCCTTCTGATATTAAGATGGGCAGATCAAGGAATGCACCAGTAAGCGGCTAGCCTGGGAGCTTCTCGGGTCTCCCTGGGGAAGCAGGAAGCTGCAATACTGAATAAAGCTAAACACTGCGAGGTCGTTATTACTATATCCCACGTGTCATGGTCACATCTTATGGCCCAGCTGAGATCAGGGCCCTGTTGTGCCAGGCGCTGCCCAGACACAGAGAGAGACAGTCCCTGCCCCAGCTGAGATTGGGGCCCTGTTGTGCCAGAAGCTGCCCAGACACACAGCCAGAGACAGTCCCTGCCACAAAACGTTTGAAGTCTAAAGAGAAAAGTAAGTTTTTTATCCTCCTTGTACAGGTGGGGAAACTGAGGCATGGAGCGGTGTGGCTTGCTCATGGTCACATGGGGCCCTGTGGCAGCATTGTGTAGCCCATAGAACTGGCTTTAACATTTATTTTATGTGGCAGTAATGCAAGGAACCCACAGGCCTGTCTCCTGTGAGACGCTGGCATCAGCAGTTAGCATAAGGCTTGGGGTCTATGGACTTTGACACAGAGAAATGGCCTAACGGTGACCCCTACGTTTTGGGGATGTGGGAACAGAGCGTTTAAGGGGGAGCTTTGTCCACAACGACACCAGGAACATGAGCTAACACCAGCTTGCGGATATTTTAGCATGGGCCCATCGGCAGCTGTCTGACCACCAGAGAACCATGACCTACCTATAGGAGAAGGGCTCCCACCACTGGTAGGGGGAGGAGATACACAAAAGGAAGAGGGGAGGCACACCTATGGAACAGGCATTAGGCAGGGTGGCATCAGCGTAACATCAAGTACAAGTCGCATCCCAGCCTGCGGCAGGAGAGCATCATGTAGCCCTTGGGAGGTGCCAGCATGACAGCAAGGAAGGTGATGGTGAGGAGGAAGATGCTGGCTGACAGTCCAGGTTGTTTCACACGGAACAATTCAGAGGGACCTGCTGCCATCTCTCTATCTACCTCGCTGGGCTGGAGCCTTTGTGACTTTGTTAAATGTGCTAATAATTCCTCAAGTGCAAGTGTCACAGCTGTGCCCAAGGGGCTCCCAGCTGAACCCCAGTTTCCATAATCCTGGGCCTGACCTGGGGACACGAACCTGTCAAACCTCCACGGGATCACTGGGAATTCTGAAGTAATCCAGAGAATGAATATGTAACTCCTATATTGGGCTTCAGCCGTGACTAGATGCGAGATCTCCTGCCTTAGCCCCAAGCTGTAGAACTGATAAATGAAATTGTTCATAAGTAAAGTTTTATGAATGAATGTTGTTTCATTCATAGAACAGGTCACCCCAATAACTATCTAATTGACAATTAAGATGCTTGTTAAGAGCCATAGCTGTTCAGCCAGCTGCTCTTGTAAATTTCACTTTCAGTCCAATTGCTGCTTAAATCACTGAAACTTGCACTCAAATAAATTTGTTAGTCTCTAAGGTGCCACAAGTCCTCCTTTTCTTTTTGCGAATACAGACTAACACGGCTGCTACTTTGAAACCTGTTTCAACATTGTAACTTCTGCTTACTGTTTGCCATTCATTATACTTGTCCATATTGTAACTCAAACTCCATTTTAAAATGCTCACTCCATTTTGTAAAAGCCTGCTGCAACTTTCATTTTGAAAAACCATGATGTAGTCTTATTAGTTTAGTTTAGATGTGTGAATGAGGTATGGATGATGGAATCAACCTCAAGCCCCAGCCAGTCCTGATGAAATAAAGTGTAAACACCCAATGGCTGAAGATGCAGACAACAGCCCTGACAAAGCAAGAAAAGTCCACCCTAAAAAGAAAAGAAGAAAGGTACAATTGAAGGAACATCAAAGCCAGGTCCTAGGCTGAAAGTCATGTCATGTCTGCAACTGACGGGTGATCAGTCACACCGGACCCAGAGGCAGCGTGACACAGCAAGACCTATAGACTCTGGATTCAAACTAAAGCCTGCAAAAAGGATGGGTGAGAGGGAAGACTTTGGAGGGTAACATTCTGCTGCCAACATGGAAGGGCATCGGTGCATGCCCAACAGAGACCCAGCCCTTCCTTATGCCCGGCTTTCCTGGCCAGTTAGCCACCACAAGCTACAAACCCAAGCTATGAACCCAAGCCACGAACTCAAGCTACATTCAGGACTGGTAACTATCTAGCAGCTGCAGAACATTTGTGTGTGTATGTGTATAAGTATTAGAAATTAGCTAGTGGTTATAGATCAAATTGTTATCATAATAAACGTGGCATCTTTGCCTTGTCCCCTAAAACGATCCTGTCTAGTTTTGTCTGCATAACAAAGCCCGGCCTCGCTATGGAGCTCATAACCTTTCTGGGACTTGGTGGGATAACTCACATGACTGGAGTACAGTCATGGATGGTTATAAACTGTTCAGGAAGGACAGGCAGGGCAGAAAAGGTGGGGGAGTAGCACTGTATGTAAGGGAGCAGTATGACTGCTCAGAGCTCCGGTACGAAACTGTGGAAAAACCTGAGTGTCTCTGGATTAAGTTTAGAAGTGTGTGCAACAAGAGTGATGTCATGGTGGGAGTCTGCTATAGACCACCGGACCAGGGGGATGAGGTGGATGAGGCTTTCTTCCGGCAACTCACGGAAGCTACTAGATCGCATGCCCTGATTCTCATGGGTGACTTTAATTTTCCTGATATCTGCTGGGAGAGCAATACAGCGGTGCATAGACAATCCAGGAAGTTTTTGGAAAGCGTAGGGGACAATTTCCTGGTGCAAGTGCTAGGGGAGCCAACTAGGGGGAGCGCTTTTCTTGACCTGCTGCTCACAAACCGGGTAGAATTAGTGGGGGAAGCAAAAGTGGATGGGAATCTGGGAGGCAGTGACCATGAGTTGGTTGAGTTCAGGATCCTGACGCAGGGAAGAAAGGTAAGCAGCAGGATACGGACCCTGGACTTCAGGAAAGCAGACTTTGACTCCCTCAGGGAACAGATGGCCAGGATCCCCTGGGGGACTAACATGAAAGGGAAGGGAGTCCAGGAGAGCTGGCTGTATTTCAAGGAATCCCTGTTGAGGTTACAGGGACAAACCATCCCGATGAGTCGAAAGAATAGTAAATATGGCAGGCGACCAGCTTGGCTTAATGGTGAAATCCTAGCGGATCTTAAACATAAAAAAGAAGCTTACAAGAAGTGGAAGGTTGGACATATGACCAGGGAAGAGTATAAAAATATTGCTCGGGCATGTAGGAAAGATATCAGGAGGGCCAAATCGCACCTGGAGCTGCAGCTAGCAAGAGATGTCAAGAGTAACAAGAAGGGTTTCTTCAGGTATGTTGGCAACAAGAAGAAAGCCAAGGAAAGTGTGGGCCCCTTACTGAATGAGGGAGGCAAGCTAGTGACAGAGGATGTGGAAAAAGCTAATGTACTCAATGCTTTTTTTGCCTCTGTTTTCACTAACAAGGTCAGCTCCCAGACTGCTGTGCTGGGCAACACAAAATGGGGAAGAGATGGCCAGCCCTCTGTAGAGATAGAGGTGGTTAGGGACTATTTAGAAAAGCTGGACGTGCACAAGTCCATGGGGCCGGACGAATTGCATCCGAGAGTGCTGAAGGAATTGGCGGCTGTGATTGCAGAGCCCTTGGCCATTATCTTTGAAAACTCGTGGCGAACGGGGGAAGTCCCGGATGACTGGAAAAAGGCTAATGTAGTGCCCATCTTTAAAAAAGGGAAGAAGGAGGATCCTGGGAACTACAGGCCGGTCAGCCTCACCTCAGTCCCTGGAAAAATCATGGAGCAGGTCCTCAAAGAATCAATCCTGAAGCACTTAGAGGAGAGGAAAGTGATCAGGAACAGTCAGCATGGATTCACCAAGGGAAGGTCATGCCTGACTAATCTAATCGCCTTTTATGATGAGATTACTGGTTCTGTGGATGAAGGGAAAGCAGTGGATGTATTGTTTCTTGACTTTAGCAAAGCTTTTGACACGGTCTCCCACAGCATTCTTGTCAGCAAGTTAAGGAAGTATGGGCTGGATGAATGCACTATAAGGTGGGTAGAAAGCTGGCTAGATTGTCGGGCTCAACGGGTAGTGATCAATGGCTCCATGTCTAGTTGGCAGCCGGTGTCAAGTGGAGTGCCCCAGGGGTCGGTCCTGGGGCCCGTTTTGTTCAATATCTTCATAAATGATCTGGAGGATGGTGTGGATTGCACTCTCAGCAAATTTGCGGATGATACTAAACTGGGAGGAGTGGTAGATACGCTGGAGGGGAGGGATAGGATACAGAAGGACCTAGACAAATTGGAGGATTGGGCCAAAAGAAATCTAATGAGGTTCAATAAGGATAAGTGCAGGGTCCTGCACTTAGGATGGAAGAATCCAATGCACCGCTACAGACTAGGGACCGAATGGCTCGGCAGCAGTTCTGCGGAAAAGGACCTAGGGGTGACAGTGGACGAGAAGCTGGATATGAGTCAGCAGTGTGCCCTTGTTGCCAAGAAGGCCAATGGCATTTTGGGTTGTATAAGTAGGGGCATAGCGAGCAGATCGAGGGACGTGATCGTTCCCCTCTATTCGACACTGGTGAGGCCTCATCTGGAGTACTGTGTCCAGTTTTGGGCCCCACACTACAGGAAGGATGTGGATAAATTGGAAAGAGTACAACGAAGGGCAACGAAAATGATTAGGGGTCTAGAGCACATGACTTATGAGGAGAGGCTGAGGGAGCTGGGATTGTTTAGTCTGCAGAAGAGAAGAATGAGGGGGGATTTGATAGCTGCTTTCAACTACCTGAAAGGGGGTTTCAAAGAGGATGGCTCTAGACTGTTCTCAATGGTAGCAGATGACAGAACGAGGAGTAATGGTCTCAAGTTGCAATGGGGGAGGTTTAGATTGGATATTAGGAAAAACTTTTTCACTAAGAGGGTGGTGAAACACTGGAATGCGTTACCTAGGGAGGTGGTAGAATCTCCTTCCTTAGAGGTTTTTAAGGTCAGGCTTGACAAAGCCCTAGCTGGGATGATTTAACTGGGACTTGGTCCTGCTTTGAGCAGGGGGTTGGACTAGATGACCTTCTGGGGTCCCTTCCAACCCTGATATTCTATGATTCTATGATTCTATGGGACACCTTTTGTGCTGAAAATGTTTCATAGGAACCGTTCCTGGGCCCAAATCCAGTTTCCTTTTCTTGTAGGCCCTACGTCAACGTTCACCCTGGAGGAGATGGAGGCCCTGCTGCTGCTGGCCCTCTCCATCCTGACCGGTGAGTGATGCTGGTTGCACTTGGGCTGGGGCTGGGTTGCAGTAACGGGGGTGAATAGGGAGCCAGGAATGTGGGAGACTCTGCCATGGCGACAGCTCCACCTGCCAATGCTTGAAATGCAGCAGGGGGCATCTGCAAAGTTTGGGGTTCAGTTGAAACTTCTAGGGGCGCTGTGCTGCAGGGAGCAGGGTGGGGACTCTCCTCTGGCAGTCCGGCCTGGCCCTGATGCCCCAGGGCAGCACTAGGGGGCACTGCACTGCAGGCTGTAACAGCAAACTCCTTCTCCCATCACCTCGTTAAACCAAAAAGAAAAGGAGTACTTGTGGCACCTTAGAGACTAACAAATTTATTAGAGCATAAGCTTTCGTGAAAAAAGTTTTTCCACCAAATGCATCCGATGAAGTGAGCTGTAGCTCACGAAAGCTTATGCTCTAATAAATTTGTTAGTCTCTAAGGTGCCACAAGTACTCCTTTTCTTTTTGCGAATACAGACTAACACGGCTGCTACTCTGAAACTCGTTAAACCAGTGACACCCAGGGAAACTGAGTTCCACCCCCTCTGCATGCAAACCATTGGAAAAACAAGGAAAAAACAAGAAAATCCCCCACTTCGTCACAAGGGGGCAGGGGCAAGGCTCTCCCCTGGCAATCAGGGCTGGCCCATGGCCCCAGTGCCCCAGGGTAGCACAAGGGGGCTCTGTGCTGCGGATAGCAGAGTGATGCTTCTCCTCCAGGTGCAGGCTGCCAGGACTGAGGGGTGACCCTGCCTGCGGACCCCCTGGCCAAACGGAGCGGCTCATGCATGACAATCCCTTGCTCCTACACCTACCCCGATGGGCAGTTCGTCAGAGCCGTGACCTGGAGCCGGAACAAGGAAGGAATTGTGTGGCTCATTGCAGCAGCAGGGCAGGGCTATGGCAAGGCCAAGCGTGCCCAGTTCCTGGGCGACCTGCAGCACAACTGCACCCTGCGCCTCAACCCGCTGGCGCTCGGAGATGGGGGCGCCTACTCCTTTGAGTTCCAGACCCAGAGCCAAAGCTGGAGAAGCCCCCGAGCCCTGTGCCTCACAGTGTCAGGTAATCCCCAGCTCCCCTTGCAGAAACATTTCCCCAACCACCCAGCCTGGCCCCGTGCAGCGTTATGTGCGGCTGCTCCCCAGCTGCCCCGCCCCAGAGGTGGCTGCATCCCAACGCCCATTGAACCATCCCCAAGGACAGTTGCTGTACACCGCTCTTAACATTTCACTCAAATCAGATGACCACATTCTGCAGAGCTGTGAAGAAACAGTGGAGTCTGGTGGTTACAGGAAGCCTAAACTGGAGTCAGGACTCCTGGGTTCTCTCCCAGCTCTGGGAGGGGAGCCTGGTACAGGTCACACCCCAACCTGGGCTTGAGGAAGCTCTCAAAGAAGGGGTAGTGGGTGGTGACTGGAGGTGGCCCATGGCCGTGCCCCCAGCAGTGACTGGCTCCTCCCTCACACACCCTGCATAGAACATCCCTGCAGAGTCAATTATGGCATCACTGGGACTGGGGGAGCCTCTTCCGGCCTGTATTCGTACGACAGAGCTGGGCGCGGATCCTGGAGGAAACTGCAGCTGGCCAATGCAAGAGCATGCACATCATCTGGCAGCACCGGGGGGCAGTGCTGGAGTGCCGGGTGCGGGGCTACCAGAATAGGTGCCTCCCCAAAGGATCCCAGACCCCAGCCACAGGTGAGTTGCATATGGGGCCTTTCTCCTCTCAGGGGTGCCAGCTCCCATCAGGCCCCAGGGTAGGAACTGACTGGCTGGCTGGGGGGCAGGGAATGGGACACGGGGCCTTTCCCCTTGTAATGATGCTACCTCCGGAGGGACACAACTGAGAGTATCAATTCAGGAGAAATTACTTAGAGCAGGGCAGTTGCAGCCCAAGGCTGGGTTTCCTTTACTATTAAGGCACACCAACCCAGCCAAACAGAGAGGACTTCAGTTTTACCCTACTGGCTAAGCAGAAGTCATACAAGCAATTACCTTAGACACTCCAGTTTCCCAATATCACCACCAGCGCTACTCATTATGGGGATGAATGGTTATGAAAACCAATTCCCTAGTAAAAGAGAAAAGGTTCTCTCGATCCCAAAGGACCAAGCCCCAGACCCAGGTCAATGTACAAGTTAGATCTTACCCACAAATCATGCTGTTGCCAATCCTGTGGAATCTAAAATCTAAAGGTTTATTCATAAAAAGAAAGAAATATAGATGTGAGCAAAATTGGTTAAATGGAATCAATTACATACAGTAATGGCAAAGTTCTTGGTTCAGGCTTGTAGCAGTAATGGAATAAGCTGCAGGTTCAAATCAGGTCTCTGGAGAACATCCACAGCTGGGATGGGTCATTCAGTCCTTCGTTCAGAGCTTCAGTTTGTAGCAAAGTTCCTCCAGAAGTCCAAAGCAGGATTGAAGACAAAATGGAGCAGTTTCCAGCACTTTTTATATTCTCTGCCATGTGGAAGGACTCTCCTTTGTTCTTACTGTGGAAAATCACAGCAGCAAGATGGAGTTTGAAGTCACACGGACAAGTCACATATCCATCCATGACTCAGTTTGCAGTCAGCAGCCATTGCTCACATGCTACCTTGAATGTCCCAGGAAGACTCCTCATATGTTGATTGGAGTCTCCCAAGGTCCATCGTCAGTTAAGTATTTCTTGATTGGGCACTTAATCTGCAAATTCCTTTCTCAAGAAGCTGACCAAATGCTTCACTCAAGCATATTGAGCTACAAGTACATAGCCAATATTCATAATTTCAACTACAAAAACAATACACACATACAGACAGCATAATCATAACCAGCAAATTATAACCTTTTTGTAGACACCTCACTTGATCTCCTTTGTACAAGATTTGGTGCCCTATAGGACCTTGGTTGCAACAATGATCTATACGGTTACAGTTCATGTCAATAACATCACACCCCTGTAGCAGGCACAGGCTCTAATCCGATCCTAGGGCAGGGGTCTGGCTGGCACAGGGGGTGGAGAATGGGACACAGGGCCTTTCCCCTCTAGTGGGCTCCAACTCCCATTTGGCCCCAGGGTGAGGGACTGGCTGGCTCAGGGGGGCAGGGAATGGGGCACGGGGCCTTCCCCTTAAGGGTGCTGCTTCTGACCCATCTCCAATGGCCTTTTCAGGCGGTTCCCCCCACTCCCCTGTGCCTGAAGGTCCTGGTGGACGCAGATGGCCCGGGCCTGATCAAGGAGGGTGACTCGTTCACGCTGAGCTGTGTGGGGGAGAGCGGGTCTGGACCAGTTCTACTTCTGGGTTCATAACTATGAGGATCTGCCCAGGGGCCCCTCTCAGCTGTTCGAGCAGGGGACAACCTTGTCTTACGGCGGCAATTACACCTGCACAGAGTGGGTCTCTGGCACCAGGCTCAACTACCTGGCCATATCCCCCACCACCTATGTGGCCATCCTTGGTGAGCAGCAAGTGCCAGAGCAAGGCCACAGCTCTGGGGGTGGGGGCCAAGAAACACAGATGGGAGGGGCCCTTCTGTCACTGACGTTCCAATTGGGGGCAGGGCCACAGCCCTGGGGGTGGGACCAAGGAGCAAAGGTGGGAGGGGGCCTTCTCTCACCTACATTCCAATTGTGGGTGGGGCCACAGCCATGGGGGCAGAGCAGGAGAGCACAGATTGGGGGCCATTCTGTCACTCACATTCCAGTTGGGGGCAGGGCCACAGCCAAGGGGGTGGAACCAGGTTCACAAATGGGAGAGGGCAGGGGCCCTCCTTATATCATCACTCGAATATGGGAGTGGGGCTAGAGCATTAGGGACGGAGCCATGGAGCCCCTCCGCCCCATGCCATGCTGTGCCTAAGCCCCCAGCTGCTGTTCCACGTGGGCGCCATTAGCTAATATCTTGTTCCGCTTCCTCCGCAGGCCCCTCCCCCTGTAGTGCATGTGGTGGCCACCTCAGGCCCTTATTGCAGCGTGGGGGAACCCCTGTCCCTGATGTGCTGGCTGGACACCAGCACCTATGGTGGAGTGAGAGGTACAAAGATGGCAAGCAGCTGGGGTGGGCACAGCTGCAGCTGGCTTCCCTGCATGTCCAGGTGGCTGATGGGGAAGAGTATCAGTGTGAGGTGCACAACACCCTCGGGGAAATCCACCTCCCTGCCACTCATTATCACTGTTGTCTGTAAGTACAGGGCGCATTTGACTCCACTTTATGCATTACATAGCCAGGGAATGACTTAGAGCCCCCCATGCACCATGGTTGAACCCTCACCCCATGCCATCCCAGCACTATCCTTCTCCAAGGCCAACCACAATAAAGAAGCTCCCAGCTTGTGCTCCAGCTGGGTCCACTTTGTTGACCAGGCTCCAGGATCCCTGTCCAGCGCACAGAGCCATCTAGCAGCCGAATGACATTGCATATCAGCCTGTCATCAGGCCAAAAAACACCCATTCAAATAATGTAGATTTGTTTGAAATGTAATATTTTTTAATCATTGGGAAAAAAATGTCTGGTTTGCCACCCTCAAAATTAGCTCTTCACCAGACTTTTCATTATTTTTTTCATCCCAGCTTTTACGTACAATGTTTTTGAAGGGGCAACTCATTGGCGGCGGGTGAATGAGCCGTTGGGGGAGGCTAGCCTCTTACCCTTCCCCTCCCGTTCTGCCCCCCACCTTCTTCCGCCCTTTCCCCCCAAGAGTCCAGAGCCCTGGTGTGTGTGTGTG
Organism: Dermochelys coriacea; assembly: GCF_009764565.3. Lineage (NCBI taxonomy): Eukaryota > Metazoa > Chordata > Testudines > Dermochelyidae > Dermochelys > Dermochelys coriacea. Next base: position 16,688,855 of record NC_050091.1, read on the forward strand.
TGTGTGTCCCTGCCCGTCCCCCCGCAGCCGCTGTCCCCCCGCCCTGAGTGCTCCCAGTCCCAGAGCACCCCCAACCCCAGTGCCGGGCGGCATGGCGTGGCCCCAGCCTCAGCGCCCCTAGCCCTGGCCATCACAACAACTGACCCCAGCCTGCCTGCCCCAACCTCTCAGCCACAAAAGAGTGTGAAGGGAACTCGGGGCGGAGCATGGGCGGGGTCACGCCTGGCTGTGTGGGGAGGCACAGCCTTTCCCGTCCTTTGATAATACCCGTTGCCCATGGGACAATTGTTGAAAATTATAATCAATTAAAGTTAAATAATCTTTTAAACAGAAAATGGTGTGGGAGGGATGATAAACAAAAAAATTTTAGGTTTTTGGGAAACAGACAATTATGATGACTGAACAGAACCATATGTGATCAAAATGCAGATAAAACAATGGATGAAAATTTGGAGGAAATGTTTGCTCAAAGTCAGATTCAATCTTTGGCGAAAGGGTAGATTCAAGGTTTAGCAAAAGTTTCAAATGCCAAATTCCTAAAACTTTTTTGGGGAAAAAGGGGGAATCTTTTTTGGGGAGAAATGTGATCATTTACATTTTTTCTTCCATTGGCCTGTGCAGCTGCCAGCACAAGGGGGCTCTGGTCTCACTTGGGGCAGTCTGTGATCTCAGCGGGGCAGGGCCTGTCTCTGTTTCTTTGTCCGTGCAGTGCTCAGCACAACGGGCCCCTGATCTCAGCTGGGGCAGGGCCTGTCTCTCGCTGTGTGTCTGGGCAGCACCTGGCACAACCGGGCTCTGATCTCAGTGGAGGCTTCTAGGTTCTATTGTAATAAGAGACAAATTAGAGGATTGGGCCAAAAGAAATCTGAGGAGGTTCAACAAGGACAAGTGAAGAGTCCTGCACTTAAGACAGAAGAATCCCATGCACCGCTACAGACTAGGGACCAAACGGTTAGGCAGCAGTTCTGCAGAAAAGGACCTAGGGGTTACAGTGGATGAGAAGCTGGATATGAGTCAACAGTGTGCCGTTGTCAAGAAGGCTATCGGCATTTGGGGCTGTATAAGTAGGGACATTGTCAGCAAATCGAGGGATGTGATCATTCCTCTCTATTCGACATTGATGAGGCCTCATCTGGAGTACTGTGTCCAGTTTTGGGCCCCACACTACAAGAAGGATGCGAAAAAACTGGAAAGTGTCCAGCGGAGAGCAACAAAAATGATTAGGGGACTGGAACACATGGCTTATGAGAAGAAGCTGAGGGAATTGGGATTGTTTAGTCTGCGGAAGAGAAGAAGGAGGGGGGATTTGATAGCTGCTTTCAACTACCTGAAAGGGGGCTCCAAAGAGGATGGATCTAGACTGTTCTCAGTGGTGGCAGATGACAGAACAAGGAGTAATGGTCTCAAGTTGCAGTGGGGGAGGTTTAGGTTGGATATTAGGAAAAACTTTTTAACTAGGAGGGTGGTGAAGCACTGGAATGGGTTACCTAGGGAGGTGGTGGAATCTCCTTCCTTTGAGGTTTTTGAGGTCAGGCTTGACAAAGCCCTGGCTGGGATGATTTAGTTGGTGATTGGTCCTGCTTTGAGCAGGGGATAGATGGCCTCCTGAGGTCCCTTCCAACCCTGATATTCTATGATTCTAAGAGGAGATTGGAGGTTTTATGAACCTGGAAGAAACTCCAATATCCAATAAACACTTGGGAGGAAAATTCTCCTGGTTAAAAACCCAGCTTCCTTCCTGCCCCCTCCACTGAGACTTGCCTTCATTGTCCCCTCTAGGACTATGCTGCCCCCTCAACCAGCTCCCACCTCCTCATCTCCCCTGGCCTGTCCCACTGCACGACACTGGAGCTAATGACCCTATTCTCCATCCCTCCCTCCCACAGACAGCAGTGACTGGTACCAGCTGAGCCCTGGCCCCATGGCAGGCTTCGGAGCAGGGCTCCTGCTGCTCTTCCTCCTGAGCAACCTTAGAGTTTAATGTCTAGCCAGGAGAATCCACCAATGGAAAGAACCAGGGGAGAGTCTGCAGGGTAAGGGACCCCCCTGGGTGGGAACTGGAGGAAGGGCAGGAAAAGGGGGGGCTCTGGCTGCATTGTGGAAAACATGGAGTGTGGTCGTGTGAAGGAAATCAACCTGCTGCTGGGTGTGTGTGTGTGTCCCTGCCGCCCTCTGCTGGAGGGGCTGAGCACTGCACTGTGTGTGTGTGTGTGTGTGTGTGTGTGTGTGTGTCCTAGTGCCCTCTGCTGGAGGGGCTGAGCACTGCACTGTGTGTGTGTGTGTGTCCCTGCTGCCCTCTGCTGGAGGGGCTGAGCCCTGCTGCGTCTGTGTGTGTGTGTGTGTGTGTGTGTGTGTGTGTCCCTGCCGCCCTCTGCTGGAGGGGCTGAGCACTGCACTGCACTGTGTGTGTGTGTGTGTGTGTCCCTGCCGCCCTCTGCTGGAGGGGCTGAGCACTGCACTGTGTGTGTGTGTGTGTGTGTGTGTGTGTGTGTGTCCCTGCCGCCCTCTGCTGGAGGGGCTGAGCACTGCACTGTGTGTGTGAGGGTTGGCAGAAGCAGCCTGCTTGGAGGGGAAGGGGTTGCCGGAGAGGGAAATGATCGATCTGGGGGGAAATGTTTAAAGAAGGAAAATAAACAGTGAAAGGGGATAATTGTCTCTCCTTCCCCAGGGGGCAGTAGAGAGGACCCCAGTGCCCCATAGAGAGACTCTCTCTGAGGTCAGTGAGGGTGGGGGCCTGTTAGCCTCTGCGTCCCCACTGCCCCCATATACTGGCTGGGGTTGAGTATGCACCTGCAGCCTGTGGCCCACCCTCCTCCCATAGGGTGAACCCCTGCCCCAGCTGGATGGAATCAGCACTACCTGAGCCTATGTCATAGACCCCACCCTGCTAATGGCTCAGGGGAGATTTTCCTTCACATCCAATAGCCAGGTCCTGCGCTGGCACAGGAGGCTGGGAGATCTCTGCCCAAATACAGCTGGGGATGTTCGTTGTTAGTGCACCAGGTAACTGCAGTTCACAACCCTGCACGGAGGTAAAAGTGGGCATGGAACCCAGGAGTCTGGGCTTTCAGACCTCCCCCCATTCTAACCACTAGATCCCACTCCCCTCCCAAAGCTGGGGAGAGAATCCAGGAGTCCTGGATCCCACTCCCCCTCCCCATTACTGCAGGTACAGGCAGACATCACACACAGGTCTCCTGCTCGGGGAGTGTCCCCTTTTTCAAACAATCTGTCTCTCTTCCTGTGTCCCTGGCAGGAAATCCCATGTGCCAGGGAGATTCCCTGCCCCTCAGATGATGCCAGAGACTATTATAACAGGCCCAAGGGCTATTGTAACTGAGCACGGCCAAGATCCTTGCCATCCATGGTCCCCTCCGCACCGCCACAAACCGGATGTCTATAAGAGTCCACCACTCAGGCCCTGGGTAGCATTTACCCTCCTCCATGAGCTGGGGAAACCCACAAGAACCCAGGTGTCCTGACTCCCAGCCCTCCTCCCACCCTGCAGCAGAGCCCTGGGGCAAGGTCCCACTTGGGCCACTGGAACTAGGCATTTCTGGGACAGTTTAATTGTAGCTCCTATTTTATAGGCTGTGTTGGCTTTCGGGAGGCAGACTGGCCTAGCAGATAGAGAACAGGACTGGGAGGGAGGCGATCTGCGGTCTGCCTGCCCATGGGCAACTTACAGCCCTGCTCTGTGCCTTGGTTTCCCCAAAATGATCCTGCCCTCTTCTGTACAGAATCATAGAATATAGAACCCCCTGCTCAACCCCCAACTAAATAGCGCTTGGAGATCTCTGGCCGGAAAGCACTAGACATGGACAAGGTGTCATTACCCACCAGGCTGCTGTTTCCCTCCAGGTCCAGCCCCTTTCTCAGCTTTAACACAGTTTTCGTAAGGGAATTGCCTTTGTTTGGTTTATTGCTACTGGATAATAAAGTGGGTTTAGGAACCCATCAGCTTGGGTGATTGCCGCGGGACAGGGAGACTTTGCCGAGGGCAGGGGGCTCCGAGGCTCGAAAGCGAAAGGGAAAAATGACGCAGCGAGCAGCCTTTCAAAGGTGGGTTTTTAGCAGATTGTGCAACCGGGAGCCAATCGCTCTCCGGTGAGAAATTAAAAAAAAAAAACCAGAAAAGCAGCAGAAGTCCCTCCCCCCCCCGACACCCCCAGAGCAGCAAGGTGCTACTTAACGAAATGAATCAGCAATGACATACACCAAGAAGCCAAGGCAGGCTTGCTGGGGCGGCCTTGCTGGGCTCCGGCTTCCAGCAGGGTCACAGAGAGGGGCAGGGCCTTGTGGCAAGGAGGGGGAGCACCCACAATTTTCTGTCTAACCCACCTTACCCACCCCCGCAGTGGGAAGAGGCGGGCGCCACCCCGGTCTCTCCGCATCGCAGCCAATCACAGAACAAAAAGAAAAGGAGGACTTGTGGCACCTTAGAGACTGACACATTTATTTGAGCATAAGCTTTCCTGAGCTACAGCTCACTTCATCGGATGCATTTGGTGGAAAAAAGTGCATCCGATGAAGTGAGCTGTAGCTCACGAAAGCTTATGCTCTAATAAATGTGTTAGTCTCTAAGGTGCCACAAGTCCTCCTTTCCTTTATACCTGCGGTAAGGGGGAGCGATGGGGGGAGGGGCGGAGAGGAGCCGGGGGGGCGGGATCTTGGGCGAAAGAAGGGGCGTGAGGGCGGGGACTCAGGGTGAGGGGGCGGCCCGAGGGCAGGTCGGAGGGGAGGACGCAGGCCGGGGGCGGGGCCTGGGGAAGGGGCGGTGCAGGGGCAGGGTCTCAAGGAGAAGGGGAAGCTAATGGCAGGAACTTGGGGGAAGGGGTGGGGCAAGGGCGGAGCCTCAGGGAAAGGGGCGGGGCGAGGACTCTGGGGAATGGCCCCTGCCGGGACGGGGTCTCGGGGAATCGGCAAGGCAGGGGCGGGGATTTAGGGGAAGGGGCGACGCGAGGGCGGAGCTTCGGGGAAAAGGGGCCGTGGCGAGGGTGGGGGATTAGGGAAAATGGGCGGTGCAGGGGTGCGGCCTTGGGGAAAGGGTCGATGCGGGGGCGGGGCCTTGGTGGAATGGGCGGAGCGAGGGCGGGGCCTCGGGGGATGGGGAAGGGCCAGGGTGGGGGCTCGGAGGAAGGGCAGCCGCGGGAGGGGGGGGGTGGCCCCCCACTTTTAGGGACCGGAAATTCCGTCGCCCCTGCTCGCCCCCCACCCCCAGAAACTCCCCTCCATACACAGCCCGGCTCCCCGAGCGGAGTGCAGAAGCTGGCGGGAGCTCAGGGCCGGGCCGGGGCGGGGCGGTGGCTGGATCAGGGGCGGCCGGAGGCGCCCCCAGGGGCCGGGGCAGCGAGGCTCCGGCGGAGCGCGGCACCCAGCGCCTGCGGCAGGGAGACGAGGGGACGGCGAGGGGCGGAGTCCCCTGTCCGTGGGCGGGGTTATGCCGCCGCCGGGGGCCCGGCGAGGCGACCCGAAGGAAGCGGGCGGAGAGAATTCTCCGTGTGCGAGCAGAAATCGGTGCGGGGAGTTCGCGCTTCGAGTGACTGCGTCGGAGTCACTTCGGGGCCGTGACTGCCACTGTCTTGTTAATGGGGTGTGGTGCATGGCTCCAAGCAGCTCCTGGTGACATGGAAAGGAGTGGAAGCGAGAGGGCAGTGTGGGGTGGTGTAAAAGTATTGCGTGTTTTCTTTATATCTTAGACCAAGTATAGTCCCTTTTGGCTAAAATCAAGTGTAAGTAGCGTTAGGAAAGCGAGTGAAATATTTTCCGCATGGATTGCATGTTCTTAATGGGAAATCTGCCTATTTTTCAGTTACTGAGAGACAATCTTCACTTTTTGTTATATTTTATTTTCCACAACCAAATCTCTATATGACTTTTCATGACTGATGTACCGGAGTATTTGGGTTCTAATATCTAAAAGGCATTGTTAAATCTATTCACCTAAATTTAGGTTATTGCTGATTATGTACTCTATGTATCATATGACTTTAAAAACAAACTTTGCATTTGTGGATCATCTAAGCACTACACCCAGATGTACAGACACTCTTTTCTCAACCTATGTATTGTAATTTTTTTAACATTAGCTTTAAGACAATTTTTAAATCTGTTGTTATCAGTTTAATATCTGATAAGTTCTGGATCTGAGAACTTTATATTAAATGGATTTTTGGAACAGGAAGATAGAATCGGAGCTTGCTCCATCCACCCCCCCGCATCAACTTGGTATTGCAGTACTTCCGGGAATGGTGCACCTCCCCCTAGGGAAAACACAATGGTTCAAAAAAAAAAAAGAAAGAAAAAACTTCTGTTGTGTTGGTGTTTTATTTCTAACCATTAATCTGTGTTTTCTGTTGGTTTATCTGTTTTGTTTTTCTAATGTGGGTTTCTCCAGTTGGGTGACTGCTTTTCTTACTTCTACTCTAGTGTTGTTTCATAAAGCACTTAACTGGCTGGTTCTTTATTCTCTTCCAAGACGGTTCTCACACATTTTGTGTTGGTCTTTCTCTCAGTTGTCCCCCCGCAGGAATGAATTATTCCATTTCCCCCTGCCCCGCAAAGCTTCCCCCACTTGATTTCCAGAGGAAGAGGGATGGGGTGAGGCTGGGAGTCAGGACTCCTGGGTCCTATCCCCAGCTCTGGGAGGGGAGGGGATTCTAGTGGTTAGAGCAAGGGCAGGGCTAGGAACCAGGACTCCTGGGTTTGGGATACTCACCCCTCCCTGTTCCTGGGGGACAAAGACATAGCCTTGCCCTTCCCCCCCACCCCAGGGGCTTCAGAATTGGCTCTGCCAAGCAGGGGATGGCCCCAGCCCACATGGCCCCTGCTCCCAAGGAAGGACTGACGGGGCCCTGTCATCACAGCAGCCTGCCAGGGTAGTACAGCATTGGTAGCCCCGGAAGAGCAGGTACCAGTGTTCCCAGAGTACAAGAGCTGGGCAAACTTTGCCTGGGGGGCCCCTAGCTAGGAAGTGGAGGTAGAAAGCAACTATCACTGGGGGGCAGGGGCCTCTCTCAGGCTGATCCCTCTGCCTCCCTCAGTTTGGGCCGTGGGAGCGTGTCCCAGAGCCAACCACCTCCTGCTTGCTGGATGGAAACCACTTCACGTCAGGCGGGAGGAGGGGTGCCAGAGCTCTGTGCATCCCCTGGGAGCTGACAGGAGGGCCTGGAGTACCTGCAGCTGATTGGGGGCTGGGAATACTCCAGAGTGCCCACTGGTTGATGGGGGTCCCTGAATCCCAGCCATTGAGGGGGTCCCATGTGCCAGCTGCCCCCAAGGGCTAAGTGGGGAGGCCCAGTGGGTGAAGCTGTAGCCGTGGTGGTGCTGGTGGGGTAGTGGGACCATGCAGGGCCTATTCTTTGGCTAGGCCCTGCGCAATCCTGCCTGCAGGGGGAGAGAAAGTGTGGGTCAGCACCAGGGGGTTTCTCTCCTCAGGCTGGGGGGGGTCACAGAGCCAGACATGGGGCTGGTCCTGTGGGTGAGGGGGTGGCATGTGGCTCCTGAAGCAGCTCCAGTTGGATGGGGGTTGGGGCTGTGAATGATGTGGGTGGGAACCTCGGGATGGAGCTGGAACCCCCCCCGCCCACTGCTGGGAGCCATGACCCCCTTCCCCAAATCCCCCTGCTGCCGCCCCCTCCCCATTCCTCCTCCCACAGTTAGTGGTGTGGACCCCTCCTCTCCTGATACCGCAGGACGCTGCCCGGATGCCTGGGTCCCTTCCAGGCTCTGCCTTGCCCCCTGTTTGGCACTGGGAGCCGTGCTCCGGTGTGTGGGACTGGGTAGGAGGCACAGGAGAGGGGGGCTGTGGCTCTAGTCCCAAGATGCCAGGGTTCCCAGCACAGCTTGGGCTGCGTGAAGGGAGGTCCCTTAGAGTCAGCAGGGAGGGGGTTTTCCCTTCCCGTGGGATTGGAGGGCTGGGGACTTGGTGCTGGATGAGTGGGACTGTGGAGAAACAGGCATGAAATGTGGGGGGCACAGATGACCCCCTCCACATTGAGGTGCTTGAAGCAGGGAGGGGGGAATCTCCCCTGTGGGGGGTGGCTGAGGAGGCTAAAGTGGGGAACAAGTGCTGGAGGGAAAGAGGGTGGAAGAGTGGGAATGGAGGGGGAGGGGATGCACAGGATTCGGTGGTGGGGGCATTGGTATGGAGGGCCCGGGCAGTGAACCGGGCCATCCAGGGGGATGGTTTAGGAGCTGGGGAGACAGTGGGGAGGCAGTGTCAGTTAAGGACATCCCTGCCCCACACCACCTCCTCCATCTGCCTCAGCATCCCTTCTCCTTCTACCTCAGTGGCCCCACCCTGCCCTCTGCCCCACTCCACCCCGTCCCTCCAGCCCCAATACACCCACCTCCCCTTCCTTGACCCACCGTGCTTCCCTCAGCAGCTACCTCCCCCGCCCGGCTTCCACCCCCTTCTCCACCCGGCTTCCGACCTCCCCAGGCGTCCCGGCCGCCCTCCTCTTCCTCCCCGGCGGACGCGGAGGCTTCGGTGCTTCCCCAGCGACGAGCCAGCGGGGTGTTCGACGTCCCGCCCTAATTCCTGGGGTTGGGACGCGCCCAGGTCCGGCTCCAGCGTCTTCGCCGTCCCAAGCGGCAAACGAAAACCAAATCCACCCTGCAACCCGTCAAGGGGAGCAGCCCCTGCGGAGGGCAGACGTCGGGGAAGCCCAGCACTGACTGGCGCCCGCCGTCCGCTCTCGGGCTCCTCCGCCCTTGGCCAGAGGCTTTCTGGGCTGCAACAGCGCCACCGTGTGTCGGTTCGGGGGCCAGCACTAGGGCGGGACAAAGCCCGAAGGCCACGCTGAGGGTTCGGCGCCCCCTAAACCGCGACGGCTGCGCCGCTGGGGCGCTCCAGTCTAGGGGAGAACGGAGGAGCTGAGGGAGAGGGAAGGAGCCTGGGAGTGAACCTGGAAGGTTGTTGGGTGTGGGTGGGAGAGTACGAACAGTTTCTTTTTTTGCGGGGGGGGGGTTGTTAGGGAGTTGGGTCCCCTCCTCCCATTCAGCCTCTGGGTCTACCATTCTGATCCTATAAAATATCCCTAGTCCCTGGAGAAACCAGTCACAGAGACTGCTCGCTCCGTGACAACACGGACATTTTCACAAGGGGAAAGGAATGGGACCATTCTCTCCTGTGGGGACCCTCAAACCGCATTTTCCAGGACCCCTAGACTCTTCAAGCACCTCTTCCATACTGTCCCACCCACACCCACCACGCTCACTCCCGGGCTCCTTCCCTCTCCCTCAGCTCTACCTCCCTTCTCCCCCAGCCCTCCCACCTCTTAGTGCCCTCTGTTCCATATCGATGTCCCGGGACTTGATCTTAAACACAAAGCACAGAAGCGATACTTACGCCCTGCAACACCGCGCTACCCTCTTGCTCCCATTGCTTTATATGTCACCAGGAGCTGCTCGCACCCATGCACCACACCCCATTAACAAGACTGATAACTGATGATGATCAGAATGGTCCCTTCTGACCTTAGTATCTATGAATCTATAACTTCCTGGCTAAGTGGCAATCACTGCCTCAAAGTGACTCCGATGCACTCATTCAAAACAAAAAAGAAAAGGAGGACTTGTGGCACCTTAGAGACTAACAAATTTATTTGAGCATAAGCTTTCGTGAGCTACAGCTCACTTCATCGGATACATTCGGTGGAAAATACAGTGGGGAGATTTATATACACACACACATAACATGAAACAATGGGTTTTATCATACGCACTGTAAGGAGAGAGATAACTTAAGATGAGCTATTACCAGCAGGAGGGGGGGGGGAGGAGGAAAACCTTTTGTGGTGATAATCAAAGTGGGACATTTCCAGCAGTTAACAAGAACGTCTGAGGAACAGTGGAGGGAGAAATAACATGGGGAAATAGTTTTACTTTATGTAATGACTCATCCATTCCCAGTCTCTATTCAAGCCTAAGTTAATTGTATCCAGTTTGCAAATTAATTCCAATTCAGCAGTCTCTCGTTGGAGTCTGTTTTTGAAGTTTTTTTTGTTGAAGGATAGCCACTCTCAGGTCTGTAATCATGTGACCAGAGAAATTGAAGTGTTCTCCGACTGGTTTTTGAATGTTATAATTCTTGACGTCTGATTTGTGTCCATTTATTCTTTTACGTAGAGACTGTCCAGTTTGACCAATGTACATGGCAGAGGGGCATTGCTGGCACATGATGGCATATATCACATTGGTAGATATGCAGGTGAACGAGCCTCTGATAGTGTGGCTGATGTGATTAGGCCTTATGATGGTGTCCCCTGAATAGATATGTGGACAGAGTTGGCCATGGGCTTTGTTGCAAGGATAGGTTCCTGGGTTGGTGTTTCTGTTGTGTGGTGTGTGGTTGCTGGTGAGTATTTGCTTCAGGTTGGGGGGCTGTCTGTAAGCAAGGACTGGCCTGTCTCCCAAGATCTGTGAGAGTGATGGGTCATCCTTCAGGATAGGTTGTAGATCCTTGATGCTGCGTTGGAGAGGTTTTAGTTGGGGGCTGAAGGTGATGGCTAGCACAGACACACCCCTGGAACCCCAACCTGGGGTATTCTATTTGCTACCCAAGATCCATAAATCTGGAAATCCAGGATGCCGCATCATCTCAGGCATTGGCACCCTGACAGCAGGATTGTCTGGCTATGCAGACTCCCTCCTCAGGCCCTACGCTACCAGCACTCCCAGCTATCTTCAAGACACCACTGACTTCCTGAGGAAACTACAATCCATCGGTGATCTTCCTAAAAACACCATCCTAGCCACTATGGATGTAGAAGCCTCTACACCAACATTCCACACAAAGATGGACTACAAGCCATCAGGAACAGTATCCCCGATAATGTCACGGCAAACCTGGTGGCTGAACTTTGTGACTTTGTCCTCACCCATAATTATTTCACATTTGGGGACAATGTATAACTTCAAATCAGCGGCACTACTATGGGTACCCGCATGGCCCCAGAGTATGCCAACATTTTTATGGCTGACTTAAAACAACGCTTCCTCAGCTCTCGTCCCCTAATGCCCCTACTCTACTTGCGCTACATTGATGACATCTTCATCATCTGGACCTATGGAAAAGAAGCCCTTGAGGAATTCCACCATGATTTCAACAATTTTCATCCCACCATCAACCTCAGCCTGGACCAGTCCACACAAGAGATCCACTTCCTGGACACTAAGGTGCTAATAAGCGATGGTCACATAAACACCACCCTATATCGGAAACCTACTGACTGCTATTCCTACCTACATGCCTCTAGCTTTCATCCAGATCATACCACTCGATCCATTGTCTACAGCCAAGCTCTACGATATAACCGCATTTGCTCCAACCCCTCAGACAGAGACAAACACCTACAAGATCTCTATCAAGCATTCTTACAACTACAATACCCACCTGCTGAAGTGAAGAAACAGATTGACAGAGCCAGAAGAGTACCCAGAAGTCACCTACTACAGGACAGGCCCAACAAAGAAAATAACAGAACGCCACTAGCCATCACCTTCAGCCCCCAACTAAAACCTCTCCAAAGTATCATCAAGGATCTACAACCTATCCTGAAGGACGACCCATCACTCTCACAGATCTTGGGAGACAGGCCAGTCCTTGCTTACAGACAGCCCCCCAACCTGAAGCAAATACTCACCAGCAACCACACACCACACAACAGAAACACCAACCCAGGAACCTATCCTTGCAACAAAGCCCGTGGCCAACTCTGTCCACATATCTATTCAGGGGACACCGTCATAGGGCCTAATCACATCAGCCACACTATCACAGGCTCGTTCACCTGCATATCTACCAATGTGATATATGCCATCATGTGCCAGCAATGCCCCTCTGCCATGTACATTGGTCAAACTGGACAGTCTCTATGTAAAAGAATAAATGGACACAAATCAGACGTCAAGAATTATAACATTCAAAAACCAGTCAGAGAACACTTCAATTTCTCTGGTCACATGATTACAGACCTGAGAGTGGCTATCCCTCAACAAAAAAACTTCAAAAACAGACTCCAACGAGAGACTGCTGAATTGGAATTAATTTGCAAACTGGATACAATTAACTTAGGCTTGAATAGAGACTGGGAATGGATGAGTCATTACATAAAGTAAAACTATTTCCCCATGTTATTTCTCCCCCCATTGTTCCTCAGACGTTCTTGTTAACTACTGGAAATGGCCCACCTTGATTATCACCACAAAAGGTTTTCCTCCTCCCCCCCTCCTTCCTGCTAGTAACAGCTCATCTTAAGTGATCACTCTCCTTACAGTGTATATGATAAAACCCATTGTTTCATGTTATGTGTGTGTGTATATAAATCTCCCCACTGTATTTTCCACCAAATGCATCCGATGAAGTGAGCTGTAGCTCAGGAAAGCTTATGCTCAAATAAATTTGTTAGTCTCTAAGGTGCCACAAGTACTCCTTTTCTTTTTTGCGAATACAGACTAACACGGCTGCTACTCTGAAACCTGTTATCAATCAAAGCACAAACTCCCCACACTGGAGCCCCGCTGCCCCTCTCTGCCCTGGCTCCGCTCTCGTACCCAGCCCCTGGGGGCGCCTCCAGCCGCCACTGATCCAGCCACTGCCCCGTCCCTGCCCTGAGCTCCCCCCAGCTTCTGCACTCCGCTTGGAGAGCCTGCCAGTGAGAGCCAGGCTGTGTATGGAGGGGAGCTTTCTGGGGGTGGGGGGTGAGCAGAGGTGACGGAATTTCCGGTCCCTAAAAGTGGGGGGCCACCAGTGCCAGAACGTGGCCACCCCTCTTCCGCAGCTCCCCTTCCTCCGAGCCCTCACCCTTGCCCTTCCCCATCCCCCGAGGCCCCACCCTTGCTCCGCCCCTTTCCCCCAATTCTCCAACCCCACATCGCCCCTTTCTCGATCCCACTCTCACGCTTTCCCCTGAATCCACACTCCCACATTGCCCCAGGTCCCACCCCTTCTTCTAAAGCCCCTCCCCTTCTCCTGAGTTCCCCCCTGGCGCTTCACTTTCTCCCCGATATCCTGCCCTCATGCCGCCTCTTCCCCCGAATCCCCACCCCCGCACCGCCCCTTCCACCAAGGCTCTGCCCTGTGCCGTCTCTTTTCCCCAAACCCCGCCCTCACTCCACCCCTTTTCCCCAATCCCCGCTTCCGCATTGTCCCACCCCTCTAGGGCCCACCCCTGCCCTGCCTCTTCCTCCCAGGCCCTGCCCTCACACCGCCCCTTCTCCCTGAGGCTCTGCCCTCACGCTTCCCCTTCTACCAAGCTCCCACCTCTGCACCGCCCCTTCTCCCCGAGTCCTCACTGTCACGCTGCCCATTCCCCCCGAGTCCCTGCCCCCTCACTGCCCCTTCCCTCTAATCCCCACCCCTGCACCGCCCCTTTCCCCAATGCCCCACCCTCGCACCGCCCCTTCCCCGGGGCCCCGCCCTCACACTTCCCCTTCTCCACGATCTCCCACCGTTGTGCTTCTCCCTGATTCCCCGCCTTTACACCACCCCTTCCCCCAGGGCTCCGTCCTTTTGCTTCCCCTTCTTCCTGAAACCCTGGCCCTGCACCACCACTTCCCCCAAGGCCCCGCCCCTGAACCAGCCCTTCTCCCGAGACTCCACCCCGCACCGCCCCTTTTCCCCAAACCTCTGCCCTCACTCCACCCCCTCCCCCAATCCCCACTCCTGCATTGCCCCTCCCCTCTAGGCCCCACCGCTGCCCTGTCTCTGCCTCCAAGGCCTGCCCTCGCACCACCCCTTCTCCTTGAGGCCACGCCCTCACGCTTCCTCTTCTACCTGAGCTCCCACCCTTGCACTGCCTCTTCTCCCAGTCCTGTCCCCACATTGCCCCTTCTCCCTGAGCTTCCACCCCTGCACCGCAACTATCCCTGAGGCCCTGACCCCCTTCTCCGAGTTCCCACTGCCATGCTGCCCATTCCCCCTGAGTCCCTGCCCCTGCACTGCTCCTTCCCTCTAATCCCCACCCCTGCACCGCCCCTTCCCTCGAGGCCCCACCCTCGCACCACCCATTCCTCCGACGCCCCGCCCTTGCACCGTCCCTTCACCCGAGGCCCCACTCCTGCACCACCCAGCGACCCAGAAGCAGGCTAGACCCGGGAGATGGAATGGCAGAAAAGTCCTTAAGAAAAAGAATCTGGTCCCAGCCCCCTGCCCCACACTTCCCAGGTGCCCTCGGGCCTCAGTCTCTCTGGGCCTCAGTTCTCCCGTCCTGGAAATGGGGATGGTGGCGCTTCCTGCCATCGCAGGAGCCTGGGACGAGAACTACCCTGTGGGTTAGGAAGATGCTCAGATAATGGGGTAATGGAGGAGAGGCGCAGGGGGAGCATATTAGCACCATCGTTTGGTATATGGAGTCTGTTTGGAAACAAAATATTTCCCTAAAATCATTCCCAAACCTGTATTCAGCCATAACTTTGGGAAATATTTAACAAAGCAGCATGGTTTTCCCCCTTGTAGCCAGCCCCTGACCCGGCACCAGCTCCCAGTTCTGCCCCCTTCCTGCCACTCACCTCCTGACTCTGGCTTGGTGCCCCTGGGCCCCTCGTAGCAGGGGGCTGTCCAGGAGGGTGCAGGGGGTGTCTCTCCTTGCAGCCATTAGGGTGTGTCTGGTGGGTGCTATCACCTCTGCCAGAGACACCCAAGAAACCCACTAGCTTCCTCCGCACGTGGGGAGGGGCTCCTACTTTCTGACTTGAGCTGTGTGTGTGGGGGAGTTTCCATGACATCAGAGCCCTGGGGTGGAGGGGCTCAAATCATGACTCTGAAGTGGCAGGGCAACCTCCCTCCCACCCCGCAACCCTGCTCAGATTCCACTAAGGCGCTGGGCTAGGATCTCTAGGGAGGGAGACACAGGAAAAAACAGCTGCCACTATGGAACCCAGGAGTCCTAGCTCCCAGTCCCCCTGCTCTAACCTCTAGATCCCACTCCACTCCCAGACCCAGGGATAGAACCCAGGGGTCCTGGCACCCAGCCCCCATCCCGCTCTGACCACTAGACCCCACTCCCCTCCCAGGGTGGTGCAGGGGTAACTGTGTCTGTGTCCCAGCTCTGCTAAGGGCCTTAACTGATTTTCCTAAAGTGCTTACTTCCGAATCCGTCACATCTGCCCCCGCCCCGTGTGGGGGCACCAGCACCGTGCGGGGTCGTGATGGGAAATCATCCAAGCTGGCCCTAGGGAGATGTGTGTGTTCCTGCTGCCCCCTGCTGGTGGGTCTGAGCCCTGCTCTGAGTGTGTGTGTGTGTGTGACATACTGTGTTTGTATCCGTGACAGTGTGTTGCTGGACTAACCAGTAGGAAATGGTTTTGCAGGACTTTGTATCCTGCAGGAGGTGACACACAAACACACCACAGCTACCACACACCTCCACAACTCCACACAGCCAGCCAGTCACACACCCTGATGCACAAAGGGACTCACACAATCCCAAGCACAGCTACAGACACTCACACACAACACACCCGGGGCACACACTAGCCCACCCCCAAAAGAGAGGGACAATCATACCCCCAGCCACACTCATAATCACCCATACACACACCGGAATATTCACAATCATGCTCAGAGACACAACTGCACACAGTTCCTCCTACTGCTACCAACACAAAGACCTCCCGTCCCACGGAGCATGTGTCAAGGCCTGTGGAACTCACTGCCACTGGACAGCTACCAATAGTAATGGTCCTTTCTAGGAGACCAAGAGACATAGGCGTCGTGGCAGGGGGGGATGGGCTCCCAAGATCTGACCTGGGCTGAGACTGGGCTAAAGGGGCCCATGGGTCTGATCTAGAGGGGTCTATCCAGCAGCGGGCAGTGTGACCCACACACAAACCCACCAGAAGCACCTTTCTTAGCGGGTCTCCCAGGCCATTCCCCACCCTGCCCCTGGTTGAGTAACAAAGGGGCGGCACGGGACTCTGGGCCATGTCGCAGCCTGGCCCCACCCCCTCGCTCCCACACGCTGGCAGGTTGGGTAACTCTCAAGGGATTGCACAAGAGTCAGAGCCAGGGAGAGAACCCAGGATTCCTAGCTCGCCCCTCCCCTGCCCCAATTTAACCATTAGACCCAACTCCCCTACCAGGGCTGGGGATAGAACCCAGGAATTCTGACCACCAGCCCCCCCCCCCCCACTAGATCCCACTCCCCTTTTAGATTTTAGGCTCACTGCTTCTTCTATCCACCTACCCCACCCTCTCCATCTGTCCATCCCTTTGCTGCAGGTTTTTGGGGTGTCACCCCTGCTCTGTATTCCTCCAGTGCAGCCCAAGGCCTTCCCTCCCCCCAACCACATATCCTCTCCCCAGTGGTGCTGGATCATCTGCTTGGCCTCCCAATCCCTCTCACGGCATGCTGTGCGGCGTGGCTGGGGATTGTGCAATGGCCCAGCACCAGGCAACACAGAACAGAAACCATAGGCCCTGCCCCACCCCACCAGAGCTGCCCCCCAGATGCACTGGAGCCCAGCGCCCCACATCTGCACCCTCCTGAGCCACAGGGGTGGAGCTGAAGCCCACACCACACTCCACAGAAGGGCGAAGGGCCAGGCCAGCCAGCCCTTGTAGAATGGGGGAATTGCCACCGAGGTCGACGGTATGGGGGCTGTGATGCATGGAGAAGCAGTTGGCAGAAGGCAGCAGAGCGTGCACACACACAAACACACACACACACACAATTGCAGATATACACAAACACATGCATGAATCCAGCCACAGGCATACATTATTACTAACATACACAAACACCTGCACAAATCCAGCCACACACCAACACAATCGCTAACAGATGCAAACACATACACAAATCCAGCCACAAGAACACACACACCTGCACAGCCACTCACAGAACCCGCCCCCCACAGCTACACAAATTCCCGCCCACACACACAACCCCTGCAGAACCCGAGACATATACAAACACGTGCACAAATCCGTACACACACACATCCCATCCCCCTCCCATACACACACCTTGGGTCACTGCAACACTTCAATTGGATGGGGTGCCCAGTACCGTGTCTATTCTCTGTCCCCCAGGGCCCGTAGGGGGCGGATTGGGGGCCGAGGGGGCACAATCGAATGCCAGCCAAGGGGGGTTAGAAGTGGGGAGGAGGCCATGGTTTCTGCACCACCCGGTTCCTGGCACAGGCACCTTTGAGGTTTTGCATTTCTTGGTAGTTTTCACCCCATCACCACTTCCTGCCTAGCCCCCTCCTGCTGTGCAAGGTGGTTAAGGAGGAGATGGGAAGAACTCAGAAGTCCTGGTTCCCAACCCCCGCTGGGCTAACATACCCGACCCCACTCTAACCCCAGAGCTGGGAATGGAACCCAGGAGTCCTGGGGGCTACTAGTTAGAGCAGGAGGAGCCAGGACTCCTGGGTTCTATTCTCAGTGCTGCTGTGTGACACTGGGCCTCTGTTTCTCCTACCAATTGGGTATGGAGACTGTAAACTCTTTGGGGCAGGGCCTGTCTCTCACTGTGTCTGGGCAGCTCCTGGCCCAACAGGGCCCTGATCTCAGCTGGGGCAGGGACTGTCTCTGTGTCTGTGCAGCCCCCATCACAACGAGGGCCTTGCTTCTGCCCCGGTCTCTTTAGGTGCTACTGTTGTATAGATCAATAGTCCCGAATACTAAAAGGCATGGCACCGCCATTGCCTTGCAAGGGCTAAATGTGATTCTTAACCCTGTGGTCCCCCGTGCATCCTCCTCCTCCTCCAGTTCCCTGATTTTCCACCCTGAGCCCCTTGTGCCGTTGCCCTCATCAACGGCAGCGCAGAAAGTCACCCAGCCCTAGCGCCAAAAGAAGAAGAAAACGAAAACGGGGAGGAAAAAACGGTTTGCAAAAATCAGTTACACCAATAGGAAACCAGCCCCAGCAGAATTGTTCAGGGAAATTGTCTGATTTGCAGGGTGCTGCGGAGCTTTGTTGGGGCAGTTTCCTGGGGATCAGCCTAGAGCTTGCATATGCTATCAGCCAGCTTGGGGCAGCGGGCACCCATATCCCCCCAACCCCCAATCAGCTGAGGGTACTCCAGGCCCCCTGTCAGCTCCCAGGGGATGGGTAGAGTGCTGGCACCCTCCTTCCCCCCCGCAAATCACCCAGGAGGCAGGAGGTGGATGGCTCTGGGATGCTCCCAGCACCCAGGCTGAGGGAGCCAGAGGGACCAGCCCGAGAGGAGCCCCCGCTCCCCAGTGATAGGTGCTGTCTACCCCCACTTCCTAGCTGGGGCCTTCCAGCAAAGCTTCCCCCACTTGATTTCCAACAGGAAGGGGGAGGGGGTGAGTCTGGGAGCCAGGACTCCTGGGTTTAGGCCACTCACCTCTCCCTGTTCCATCCCTCAGTTTCTCCATGGAAGAGGGACAAGGACATAGATGCTCCCCAACACTCCCCCCCCCAATAAAGGGTTCAGAGGTGGTTCTGCCAAGGAGGGGATGGCCCCAGCCAGGGCGGCGAGCTAAGGGGTGGAATCCCTGCCCCAAGGGGGCTGCGCCGGGTAGAGCAGGCGAGGAAGATGCAGCCGGGGCTTTTGCTACCTCAGCAGAAGAATAAATCCCTGGGCTCAGGTGCCTGGGACAGGGCCCTCTCTACTGGCCCCTGGGGGAGGGCACCAGGGAGGGCAGAATGGTCCAGGTAGAACCACAGGCCAAGCCAGCCTGGAGCAGCCAGATAGAGCTGGTGCCCCCTAGCAGGGGACCATTCCCCACCCACCTGAGCCAGCCAGTCCCTGCCCTGGGGCCCAGTCAGAGGCAGAGCCCCCCAGAAGGGAAAGGCCCCGTGCCCCATTCCCTGCCCACCTGAGCCTACCAATCCCTGCCCTGGGGCAGGTCGGAGCTGGCATCCCCCAGAGGGGAAAGGCCCTATGTCCCAATCCCTGCCATAGACCTGAGTGTGCATTTAGTCAGTTTATTCAGAACAATGGGAATTACAGAACGCCACAAAACCCACGTGGGATCCCTCCCACACCTGACACCGCTCCCCCACCTCCGCTCAGCCCCACCAACCCTCCCACTACCAGCATCTGATCACCCCTTAACACTGACCCCCCACCTTGCAGAAGAGGGGCTAGGCTAGGCCTCCAATAACTCCACCCCAGATAGGCGTGTCCCACCCGCACTCCTTCCCTAACCTGGGTGTGGCTACCTCTACCCCCTTGTGCACCCCTTTGGGGGCGGGTGTGCTGTGCTGCTGGAGGGTCTTGAGGGCCAGGGTCCAACGCTCCAGCCACTGCTGCAAGGTGAGGCCCTGGCGGTGCTCCGCAGGCAGGGAGAACTGCCCCGGCTGCTCCCACCTGAACACAGGGACGGGGAGAGAACATGGAGGGGGTGAGATGGCTCCTTCTGGTCCCGCCCCTCACAACTCCCCCCCCAGCAAAGACACCCCCGCATCCACCCTTACCCCCCTCGCACAATCCCATCCACCAACATCCTCCCTCATGGCACATGCCCCCCCGCCTCTCCCTAGGTACGCCCCTTCTCCAGAGGCACCGGGCCACCCGCTTCCTTCCCACCCCAGCCCCCAACACCCCCCGATCAGTCCCTCCTGTGCCCCCCCACCAGTTGAGCAAGCCCCCTTCTTCCTCACAGTCCCCACCCCAGGCAGGGGAGAACCAACCCTGGACACGCCCCCAGCACAGGATGGGCAGGGCCTCCCCCCTCTGCAGAACAAGACGTCCCATAAACAAGGTGGGCGGGGGCTCCTCACCAGGCGTCGATGGCAGCCTGCACCTTGGGCCAGCGCTCGATGTGGCGCCCGCACTGCTCGGTCACCAGCTGGATCCGCGGCCCCAGGGCTCTGGCCTGCTCCTGGTCGTGGTGCCACAGATCCTGCACCAGGGCTAGGGGGAGGGATAGCTCAGTGGTTTGAGCATTGGCCTGCTAAACCCAGGGTTGTGAGCTCAATCCTTGAGGGGGCCATTTAGGGATCTGGGGCAAAAATTGGGGATTGGTCCTGCTTTGAGCAGGGGGTTGGACTAGATGACCTCCCGAGGTCCTTTCCAACCCTGATATTCTGTGAGACATTGGTGAGGCCCAGAGAAGTTATGGCTTGGGGGGTGCTGAGTTGTGCTGGGTGGATGCCATGGTCCTGCCACCCCTCAGGCCGGCTCGTGTACCAGGAGGGTGCCCTATGCAGACCCTGGGAAGGGTCCTCAGGCTGGGGGGTGTCCCCCGTCCAGCTGGAGCCATGGGGAGAGCTCACCTTGCTCGTTGGTCCCCGGGGAGTCCTGGTGCTGCTGCAGATGGGCCAGTGCCTGGCTCTTGTAACCCAGCTGGGCATGCAGGGCCAGCAGCTCCTTCTTCAGCTCAGCCATGTGGGGCAGGAGGTACTCTGGGGCCTAGGGCAGAGACAGACAGAGACAGGGGGTGAGGGGAGACAGGGCCTGCCCCCCCAGATCACCCCCCATGGGGCTCTGGGGAGGTTTAATGCAGAATAAACTAGGGGGGTGCTCCTGCCCCACCCTCTCCTCCAGGGCCCCCATCCCATCTTTCCCCAGAAGAGGGTCTCATAGAGGAGGGGTTCACTCCCATCCTGTGGGGAGACATTCCTTCTCCCTGCCCCATTGCTCCACCAAGTGTGCGTCTCACCTTGTAGAGAGGGAAGCCGGCAGCCTGGCACACAGTGAGGAAGGCTGGGCGAGCACTGTCCGTTTCCGCCTATGGATGGAGAGCTCGTGGTCTGGGACCTGCTGGGACCTGGAGGTGGGGGATCAGCCCCTGAACCCCTCATCCTCAGGCACCCCCCATCCCCACTGGGCACCCCAGCCCACAGCCCTCCCGCTCCCCTGGAAGGGCTGGTGGGGCCCCGTTGTCACAGCAGCCTGCCAGGGTAGTACAGCATTGGTACCCCTGGGAGAGCAGGCACCAGTGTTCCCAGAGTATTAATACCTCAGAGACTATCAGTGCTCCTCTCACTGCTATAGGCTACTGACGTTCCTAGAGCATTATCAGCCCAGAAAGTATTAATCCTCCCACCACAGATGTTGGGTACCAATGCTCTCAGAACATTATTACCCTGGAAGGGTAATAATAATTACTCCCACCAGAGTATTAAAGCCCCTGCCTTATTCTCAGGGTATTAGCTCTCCTCCCAGAGAATACTGGGTTTTCATTAGTATCCCCCAGCACCGACGCTCTTGCTTTTCTCAGTGTCACTGCTGCAGCATTAATACCACTGCCCAAGTACTGATGCTCCTCCCAGAGGAGGAGCGCCCCCAGTTTGGAAGAGATCGGACCGTGAAAATTACAAAAAAAGCAGAACTCATTACTGATCATTGTGGGTGACAAATTTCTCAGAGAATCTTCATTTGAAATAAGCATCCTGAGCATTTGGGGGAGATTGGTTCTTAAAAATTACAAACAGAAAATAATTTCTGATCAGTGCTTGTGAGGAATTTCTCATGGAATCTTCGTTATAAAGCCATTAGGATTCTGTCCTGATCATTTGGTAGAGATTGGGTCCTGAAAATTATAAACAAAGCAAAACGCATTTCTGATCAATGTGGCTGACAAATTGCTCAGAAATATTTCAGAGTAGCAGCCATGTTAGTCTGTATTCGAAAAAGAAAAGGAGTACTTGTGGCACCTTAGAGACTAACAAATTTATTAGAGCATAAGCTTTCGTGGGCTACAGCTCACTTCATCGGATGCTCAGAAATATTTATCTTAATGAGGACTCTATCCTGCATATTAGGGGCATACCGGTTTGTGAAAATTAGAAAGAAAGAAAAAGTCATTAATGGTCAATGCTTGTGAAAAATTTCATGAAATCTTCATATCAAAGTCGTTAGGATTCTGTCCCCATAATTTGGAAGAGATCCGTTTGTGAAAATTACAAACAAAGCAAAACTCGTTACTTATCATTGCTGAGGAAAAAAGTTCTCATTGAATCTTCATTTTAAAACAGTGAGGATACAGTCCTCAGCATTTGGGGTAGATCGGTTTGGGAAAATTACAAACAAAGAGAAAACGCATCTGACGAAATGCACTGTAGCTCACGAAAGCTTATGCTCAAATAAATTGGTTAGTCTCTAAGTACTCCTTTTCTTTTTTGCGAATACATACTAACACGGCTGCCACTCTGAAAAGAGAAAGTGATTATTGATTAGTGCTTGTGACAAATTTCTCATGGAATCTTCATCTTAAAGCCATTGGGATTCAGGACTGATCATTTGGAAGAGCTCGGTTTGTGAAAATAACAAATAGAGGAAACCTCATTACTGATCATTTTGGGAGACAAATTCTTGGAATATCTTCATTTTAAAGCAGTTAGGACAGTATCCTGAGCATTAGGGGCAGACCGGTTCATGAAAATTAGAAAGAAAGAGAAAGTCATTACTTATCAGTGATTGTGACAAATTTCTCATGGAAGCTTCATCTTAAAGCCATTGGGATTCTGTCCTCATCATTTGGAAGAAATCGGTAGGTAAAAATTACAAACAAAGCAAAACTTATTAGTGATCATTGCTGGGAAAAATTTTCTCTGAGACTCTTCATTTTAAAGCAGTTAGCTCTCTACTGAGCATTTGGGGTAGATCAGTTTGTGAAAATAACAAAAAGAAAGTCCAGGTTCCTATGGATAGAGCTCTCAGCCCAAGGGTTAGGGTTCTTTCGGTTAGGCCACCTGGAGTTCAGGTTGGGATTCCTATGAGTACGCTCCCTGCCCTATGGTTAGGGTATTTATCGGTAAGCCACCTGGAGTTCGGGTTTGGATTTCTATTTGTAAGCCTCTTGGAATTAGGGTTAGGGTTCCTGTGAGAAGGCTACATGGAGCTAGGGTTATAGTTCCTATAAATTAGGCTCCCCTCCCTTGAATTAGGGTTCCTATGGGTTGGACTCCAACACTTGGGTTTGGATTTCTATGGTAAGGCCATTTGGAGATAAGATTAGGGTCCCTATGCATAGGGCTCCCCATCCAGGGTTAGGGTTCTTATGGAAAGGGCTCCCATCCAAGGGTTAGGGTTCTTGTGGGTAGCCCATTCAGAGTTAGAGTTAAGGATCCTATTCCCGCCCTAGGGTTCATGTGCATAGGGCTCCCAGCTCCAGAGTTAAGGTTCTTATGTGTAGTGGTCCCCGCCCTAGAGTTAGGTTTCATATGGGAACGGCTACCCACCCGGAAATTAAGGTTTGTGTGGGTAGGTCTCCCAACCCTATGCTTAGGATTCCTATGGGTAGGGCTCCCCGCCCTAGGATTAGGGATCCTGTGATTAGGGCTCTGAGCCCAAAGGTTTGAACTCATGTGGCTAGGCCACTTGGCGTTGGGGTTAGAGTTCCTATTGGTAAACCAGTTGAAGTTAGGATTAGGGTTCTTATGGGTAGGGCTCCCAGCCCAGAGGTTAGGATTCCTGTGGGTAGCACTCCCCACCCTAGGATTAGGGGTCCTATGGGTGGGCTTCTGGCCCTAGGGCTTCAGTTTCTATGGGTAGGCCAATTGGAGTTAGGTTTAGGGTTCCTAAGGGTAAGGAACCTTGCCCTAGGGTTAGGATTCCTGGGGGTAGGCCTCCAAGCACTGTGGTTAGGGTTCCCATAGACAGGGCTCCCTGACCTACGGTTAGGGTTCCAATGGAATATACCCCACCATAAATTTAGGGTTCCTATGGGTATGGTGCCCCAACTAGGGTTAGGGTTCTTTTGGGTTTGGCTCCCGAACCTAGGGTTAGGGTTCCTATCGGTAGGCAATTTGGAGTTGGGATTACGGTTCCTATGAGTATGGCTTCCCACACTAGGGTTAGGGTTCTTATGGGTTAATGTGGTTATGGCTCCACTCCCTAGGGTTAGGGTTAATGTGAGTAGGGGTCCCAGCTCTAGAATTAGGGTTCCTGCGGGTCAGGGTCCCAGCTATGGGGTTAGGGTTCCTGTGGGTAGGCCACTTGGAATTAAGGTTAGGGTTCCTATGGGTAGGGCTCCATGGGCTAGGGTTAGGGTTTCTGTGACTAGGGCTTCCCTCCCTAGTGTTAGAGTTCCTGTGGGTAGGCTACTTGGAATTGTGGTTGCTAATTCCCGGGTCTCAGACTCAGAATCTCCTCCCTGGGGGCTCATCTCCCTTCCTCAGGGTTCACCTCCCCCCTTCCTCAGCCAGGCAGTGCTAAGGCCTGCCTCCAGCCCTCCAGGGCTTAGTGCAAGCTGCGGTATCACACCGGTGGGGTCATAGGATCAAGTCCTGAGGTTGCCAGAGTAGCAGTCCTGGATGGAGAATCTCCTCTCTGGGGGCTCATCTCCCTTCCTAAGGGCTCACCTTCCCCTTGCCTCCACCAGGCAGCACCAGAGACAGACTCCAACTGGACTTCCCAAAGGAACCCTCACCCTACCATCAAGAGGCCTACCCATGGAAATGCTAATTCTACGGTAGAGAGCCCTACCCACAGGGACACTAACCCCAGGCGGGAAGCCCTACCCATAGGAACCCTAACTCTAGTGCTGGAGGCCCTAACTCCAAATGGCCTACCCAAAGGAACTCTAACCTTAGTGTGGGAACCCCTACATGCAGGCACTTTAATCCTAGAGCTGGGAGTGCTTCCCACATGAACCTTCACCTTGGGTGTGGAGTCCTACCCATAGGAACCCTAACCCTAGTGCAGGGAGCTGTACCCATAGGAATCCTAACCCTTGGTTGGAGATCCCCTACCCATTGGAGCCATAATCCTAGTGCGGGAAGCCACACCAATAGCAACCCTAACCCTAACTCCAGGTAGCATATCCATAGGAACCTTAACCCTCAGGCGGAGAGCCCTTCCCATTAGAACCCTAACCCAGAACTGCAAGTAGCCTACTCATAGAAAACCTAACACAAACTCCAAGTGGTGTAGCCAGAGGAACCCTTGCACTAGGGCGGGGAGCTCTGTCAATAGGAATCATTACCTGAACTCCAGGTGGCCTACCCATAGGAACCATAACCCTCTGACCTGAAATGGCCTACCCATAAGAACCCTAATCCTAGGGCAGGCAGCCATAGCCACAGGAATGCTAACTGTAGGGCAGGGAGACCTACCCACATAAATCCTAACCCTCGGGCGGGGAGCCCTTCCCAAAGGAACCCTAACGCTAACTCCAAGTTGCCTTTCAGCAGGGAGCCTTACCCAGAGGAACCCTAACCCTGAAGACCTACTCATAGGGAGCCCCACCCTAGGGCAGGGAGCATTACCTATAGGACAATAATCCTCACTCCAAGTGACCTACCCATAGGAGCCCTAATCCTAGGCCAGGGAGCCCCAACCATAGGAACCCTAACCCGAG
This sequence comes from Dermochelys coriacea, assembly GCF_009764565.3. Classification (NCBI taxonomy): domain Eukaryota; kingdom Metazoa; phylum Chordata; order Testudines; family Dermochelyidae; genus Dermochelys; species Dermochelys coriacea. The sequence goes on from NC_050091.1 coordinate 16,714,083, forward strand.
AGCTGGGATCTCTACCCATAGGAACCCTAACCCAAGAGCAGGGACCTCTACCCATAGGAAACCTAACCCTAACTCCAGGTGGCCTTCCCATAGGAACCCTAGCTCTAGGGCGGAGAGCCTTACCAACTGGAACTCTAACCCCAACTCCTACTGGCCTACCCATAGGAACCCTTACCCTAACTGCAAGTTGCCTACCAATAGGAACTGTAGCCGTAGGGCCAGGATCCTACCCACAGGAACCCTAATCCTGGGGCGGGGAACGCTATCCACAAGATTCCTAACCGTAGAGAGGGGAGTCCTATCCAAATGAACACTAACCTCCAGGTGGAGAGCCCGTCCCATGGAAACCCTAATCCTAATTCCACAAGGGCTACCCTTAGGACCCCTAACCCTAGTATGGGAAGTCCTACTGATACAAGCCCTTACCCTAGGGCAGGGAGACTTAATCATAGGAACTCTAAGGTAAGAATAAGTGGCCAACCCATAGGATCACTAATCCTAACTTCACGTAGCCTACTTGTACGAACCCTAACCCCAACTCCAAGTGGCCTACCCATAGTAATCCAAACTCTAGAGCCCTATGAATAGTAACTCTCACCCTAACTCCACATAGCCTACCCAGAGGAAGCAGGGTGGATGGCTGCACTTTCATGTGAAGAGATTCTTGTGTTCCTTCTTGTGAGCAAGCTCCAGAAATTCCATGGAGAGAAATTTTATTTTATTGTATTTTATGATGGGGGTGGGGATGGGGATGGATGAATTCATGTGAAATTAACTGGTCATAATTTCCACATAAATTCTGAATATCTGTTACCAGCTTCTTATAATTTCTTATATTTGCAGCAATTCCTCAGCTCTGCAGGGAGATCTAAAGACTGAGTTCCCTAGTATTTCTTGGCTTATATTTACTAAAGGAATATTCATTGTCCCTTCCTAGCATTTAAGAAAGAAGCTGGCAGCCAACTACTCTCCTTTCTGGAGGTAATTAGCTCTTAGCAAGGAGCTGTGTCAGAGGAAAAGACTTTCCCATAAGTGAGAAATATATGAACCTGTAGCTCTGGTATTACAGCCATTGCTGAGGGGACTTTGCATTCCTAAGTGCAAAACCTACATTTTCATTGTAGTGTGCTGTAGCTCACGAAAGCTTATGCTCAAATAAATCTGTTAGTCTCTAAGGTGCCACAAGTCCTCCTTTTCTTTTTGCGAATACAGACTAAGACGGCTGCGACTCTGAAGTAAGTAATATGGTCTCTGTTCAAAGAGGAGACTTCTTGCTGTGCAGTAGGGCTGCTCAGTGAGCCGGCTGAATGCTCACCACGGAATGTCAACAGGCCTGGTCTTTAATTACAAGTGCTGTGCACCGTTTGGGGCTCCAGGGCTGGGCCAGCTCAGAAAAAGCCAACTCCACTGGCCTCATCACGCTTCCCTTCCCCATACAGTCTTGCATGGATTTCCTGGGGACCGGGGGTGGGCTCAGAGCCACGGCTTCCATCCTCCCCTCTCCCTGTGGATTGGGGACTTGGAGCTGGCGAGCCTCGTGCTCCCCCAGAGGGGACATCTCGGGGGCCAGACGCACCCGCACATTTCTCTGGCCAGGGCGCCCGGCAGCGTGTTCTCCAGAGGGCAGCGCTGGGGCAGCGGGGGCAGGACGCAGCGCGGGGGGGCGGCATGCGCAGCACCCTGCCAGCGGCGCTTCCCCGGGCCGGGCGGGGACCCCAGAGCGCAGGGAGGGGCGGGGCTGCGCCCCGGGGGAGCCCCGTGGTCTGCGGCGACCACAAAGCCCGCGGCCTCCTGCCGGAACCCCCCGCCTCGGCCCACCAAGTGCTAGGAGCCCCGGGGGCAGCCGCAGCGGCTGAGGGCCCCGCTCCACCGGCGCGAGTGACAGGAGAGGACCGCGGGGGCGGGGCGGGGCGGGGCGGGGGCGGAGACAGGTGTGGGCGCGCGGAGACCCGCCGGCCGCAACCAGCCTCCAACGTCTCCAGCACCGGCCGCTGCCCGGCCCCGAGAGAGGCGCCGCGGGCCGAGCGGGGAGGGTGTCGGGGAGGCGGCACGGGAGGCTGCTCGGCCTCAGGGGCCGCTGGGGCGTCGCCGAGTGGAGGCAGCGGAGTGGGAGCCCTGTGCAGGGGGCGCGGGACAGCTGTGGTGACAGGAACAGGACGGGGAGCGCGGCGGGCGCTGGGAATGGGGGACAGTCAGGGGTGTGATGGGGAGCGGGGTGGGCGCTGTTCATGAGGAATGGGGGACAGTCAGGGGTGTGAAGGGGAGCGGGGTGGGCGCTGTGCATGAGGAAGGGGGGACAGTCAGGGGTGTGAAGGGGAGCGGGGTGGGCGCTGTGCATGAGGAATGGCGGACAGTCAGGGGTGTGATGGGGAGCGGGGTGGGCGCTGTGCATGAGGAATGGGGGACAGTCAGGGGTGGGAAGGGGAGCGGGTGGGTGCTGTGCATGAGGAATGAGGGACAGTCAGGGGTGTGAAAGGGAGCGGGGTGGGCGCTGTGCATGAGGAATGGCGGACAGTCAGGGGTGTGAAGGGGAGCGGGTGGGTGCTGTGCATGAGGAATGGGGGACAGTCAGGGGTGTGAAGGGGAGCGGGGTGGGCTCTGTGCATGAGGAATGGGGGACAGTCAGGGATGTGAAGGGGAGCGGGGTGGGCGCTCTTCATGACGAATGGGGGATAGTCAGGGGTGTGAATGGGAGCGGGGTGGGCTCTGTGCATGAGGAATGGGGACAGTCAGGGGTGTGATGGGGAGCGGGGTGGGCGCTGTTCATGAGGAATGGGGGACAGTCAGGGGTGTGAAGGGGAGCAGGGTGGGTGCTGTGCATGAGGAATGGGGGCCAGTGAGGGGTCTGAAGGGCAGCAGGGTGGGCGCTGTGCATGAGGAATGGGGACAGTCAGGGGTGTGAAGGGGAGCGGGGTGGGCTCTGTGCATGAGGAATGGGGGACAGTCAGGGTGGTGAAGGGGAGCGGGGTGGGTGCTGTGCATGAGGAATGGGGGACAGTCAGGGGTGTGAAGGGGAGCAGGGTGGGCGCTGTGCATGAGGAATGGGGACAGTCAGGGGTGGGAAGGGCAGCGGGGTGGGCTCTGTGCATGAGGAATGGGGGACAGTCAGGGGTGTGAAGGGGAGCGGGGTGGGCGCTGTGCATGAGGAATGGGGGACAGTCAGGGGTGTGAAGGGGAGCGGGTGGGTGCTGTGCATGAGGAATGGGGGACAGTCAGGGGTGGGAAGGGGAGCGGGGTGGGCTCTGTGCATGAGGAATGGGGGACAGTCAGGGGTGGGAAGGGGAGCGGGGTGGGCTCTGTGCATGAGGAATGGGGGACAGTCAGGGGTGGGAAGGGGAGCGGGGTGGGCGCTGTGCATGAGGAATGGGGGACAGTCATGGGTGTGAAGGGGAGCGGGGTGGGCGCTGTGCATGAGGAATGGGGGACAGTCAGGGGTGTGATGGGGGAGCGGGGTGGGCGCTGTTCATGAGGAATGGGGGACAGTCAGGGGTGTGAAGAGGAGCGGGGTGGGTGCTGTGCATGAGGAATGGGGGACAGTCAGGGATGTGAAGGGGAGCGGGGTGGGCGCTGTGCATGAGGAATGGGGACAGTCAGGGGTGTGAAGGGGAGCGGGGTGGGTGCTGTGCATGAGGAATGGGGGCCAGTGAGGGGTCTGAAGGGCAGCAGGGTGGGCGCTGTGCATGAGGAATGGGGACAGTCAGGGGTGGGAAGGGCAGCGGGGTGGGCTCTGTGCATGAGGAATGGGGGACAGTCAGGGGTGTGAAGGGGAGCGGGTGGGTGCTGTGCATGAGGAATGGGGGACAGTCAGGGGTGTGAAAGGGAGCGGGGTGGGCGCTGTGCATGAGGAATGGGGGACAGTCAGGGGTGTGAAAGGGAGCGGGGTGGGCGCTGTGCATGAGGAATGGCGGACAGTCAGGGGTGTGATGGGGAGCGGGGTGGGCGCTGTTCATGAGGAATGGGGGACAGTCAGGGGTGTGAAGGGGAGCGGGGTGGGTGCTGTGCATGAGGAATGGGGGACAGTCAGGGGTGGGAAGGGGAGCGGGGTGGGTGCTGTGCATGAGGAATGGGGGCCAGTGAGGGGTGTGAAGGGGAGCAGGGTGGGTGCTGTGCATGAGGAATGGGGGCCAGTGAGGGGTCTGAAGGGCAGCAGGGTGGGCGCTGTGCATGAGGAATGGGGACAGTCAGGGGTGGAAGGGCAGCGGGGTGGGCTCTGTGCATGAGGAATGGGGGACAGTCAGGGGTGTGAAGGGGAGCGGGGTGGGTGCTGTGCATGAGGAATGGGGGACAGTCAGGGGTGTGAAGGGGAGCAGGGTGGGCGCTGTGCATGAGGAATGGGGACAGTCAGGGGTGGGAAGGGCAGCGGGGTGGGCTCTGTGCATGAGGAATGGGGGACAGTCAGGGGTGTGAAGGGGAGCGGGTGGGTGCTGTGCATGAGGAATGGGGACAGTCAGGGGTGTGAAGGGGAGCGGGGTGGGTGCTGTGCATGAGGAATGGCGGACAGTCAGGGGTGTGATGGGGAGCGGGGTGGGCGCTGTTCATGAGGAATGGGGGACAGTCAGGGGTGTGAAGGGGAGCGGGGTGGGCGCTGTGCATGAGGAAGGGGGGACAGTCAGGGGTGTGAAGGGGAGCGGGGTGGGCGCTGTGCATGAGGAATGGCGGACAGTCAGGGGTGTGATGGGGAGCGGGGTGGGCGCTGTGCATGAGGAATGGGGGACAGTCAGGGGTGGGAAGGGGAGCGGGCTGGGCGCTGTGCATGAGGAATGAGGGACAGTCAGGGGTGTGAAAGGGAGCGGGGTGGGCGCTGTGCATGAGGAATGGCGGACAGTCAGGGGTGTGAAGGGGAGCGGGTGGGTGCTGTGCATGAGGAATGGGGGACAGTCAGGGGTGTGAAGGGGAGCGGGGTGGGCTCTGTGCATGAGGAATGGGGGACAGTCAGGGATGTGAAGGGGAGCGGGGTGGGCGCTCTTCATGACGAATGGGGGATAGTCAGGGGTGTGAATGGGAGCGGGGTGGGCTCTGTGCATGAGGAATGGGGGACAGTCAGGGGTGTGATGGGGAGCGGGGTGGGCGCTGTTCATGAGGAATGGGGGACAGTCAGGGGTGTGAAGGGGAGCAGGGTGGGTGCTGTGCATGAGGAATGGGGGCCAGTGAGGGGTCTGAAGGGCAGCAGGGTGGGCGCTGTGCATGAGGAATGGGGACAGTCAGGGGTGGGAAGGGCAGCGGGGTGGGCTCTGTGCATGAGGAATGGGGGACAGTCAGGGGTGTGAAGGGGAGCGGGGTGGGTGCTGTGCATGAGGAATGGGGGACAGTCAGGGGTGTGAAGGGGAGCAGGGTGGGCGCTGTGCATGAGGAAATGGGGACAGTCAGGGGTGGGAAGGGCAGCGGGGTGGGCTCTGTGCATGAGGAATGGGGGACAGTCAGGGGTGTGAAGGGGAGCGGGGTGGGCGCTGTACATGAGGAATGGGGGACAGTCAGGGGTGTGAAGGGGAGCGGGGTGGGCTCTGTGCATGAGGAATGGGGGACAGTCAGGGGTGGGAAGGGGAGCGGGGTGGGCTCTGTGCATGAGGAATGGGGGACAGTCAGGGGTGGGAAGGGGAGCGGGTGGGCTCTGTGCATGAGGAATGGGGGACAGTCAGGGGTGGGAAGGGGAGCGGGGTGGGCGCTGTGCATGAGGAATGGGGGACAGTCAGGGGTGTGAAGGGGAGCGGGGTGGGCGCTGTGCATGAGGAATGGGGGACAGTCAGGGGTGTGATGGGGAGCGGGGTGGGCGCTGTTCATGAGGAATGGGGGACAGTCAGGGGTGTGAAGGGGAGCGGGGTGGGTGCTGTGCATGAGGAATGGGGACAGTCAGGGATGTGAAGGGGAGCGGGGTGGGCGCTGTGCATGAGGAATGGGGACAGTCAGGGGTGTGAAGGGGAGCGGGGTGGGTGCTGTGCATGAGGAATGGGGGCCAGTGAGGGGTCTGAAGGGCAGCAGGGTGGGCGCTGTGCATGAGGAATGGGGACAGTCAGGGGTGGGAAGGGCAGCGGGGTGGGCTCTGTGCATGAGGAATGGGGGACAGTCAGGGGTGTGAAGGGGAGCGGTGTGGGTGCTGTGCATGAGGAATGGGGGACAGTCAGGGGTGTGAAAGGGAGCGGGGTGGGCGCTGTGCATGAGGAATGGGGACAGTCAGGGGTGTGAAAGGGAGCGGGGTGGGCGCTGTGCATGAGGAATGGCGGACAGTCAGGGGTGTGATGGGGAGCGGGGTGGGCGCTGTTCATGAGGAATGGGGGACAGTCAGGGGTGTGAAGGGGAGCGGGGTGGGTGCTGTGCATGAGGAATGGGGGACAGTCAGGGGTGGGAAGGGGAGCGGGGTGGGTGCTGTGCATGAGGAATGGGGGCCAGTGAGGGGTGTGAAGGGGAGCAGGGTGGGTGCTGTGCATGAGGAATGGGGGCCAGTGAGGGGTCTGAAGGGCAGCAGGGTGGGCGCTGTGCATGAGGAATGGGGACAGTCAGGGGTGGGAAGGGCAGCGGGGTGGGCTCTGTGCATGAGGAATGGGGGACAGTCAGGGGTGTGAAGGGGAGCGGGGTGGGTGCTGTGCATGAGGAATGGGGGACAGTCAGGGGTGTGAAGGGGAGCGGGGTGGGCGCTGTGCATGAGGAATGGGGACAGTCAGGGGTGGGAAGGGCAGCGGGGTGGGCTCTGTGCATGAGGAATGGGGGACAGTCAGGGGTGTGAAGGGGAGCGGGTGGGTGCTGTGCATGAGGAATGGGGGACAGTCAGGGGTGTGAAGGGGAGCGGGGTGGGTGCTGTGCATGAGGAATGGCGGACAGTCAGGGGTGTGATGGGGAGCGGGGTGGGCGCTGTTCATGAGGAATGGGGGACAGTCAGGGGTGTGAAGGGGAGCGGGGTGGGCGCTGTGCATGAGGAAGGGGGGACAGTCAGGTGTGTGAAGGGGAGCGGGGTGGGCGCTGTGCATGAGGAATGGCGGACAGTCAGGGGTGTGATGGGGAGCGGGGTGGGCGCTGTGCATGAGGAATGGGGGACAGTCAGGGGTGGGAAGGGGAGCGGGCTGGGCGCTGTGCATGAGGAATGAGGGACAGTCAGGGGTGTGAAAGGGAGCGGGGTGGGCGCTGTGCATGAGGAATGGGGGACAGTCAGGGGTGTGAAGGGGAGCGGGTGGGTGCTGTGCATGAGGAATGGGGGACAGTCAGGGGTGTGAAGGGGAGCGGGGTGGGCTCTGTGCATGAGGAATGGGGGACAGTCAGGGATGTGAAGGGGAGCGGGGTGGGCGCTCTTCATGACGAATGGGGGATAGTCAGGGGTGTGAATGGGAGCGGGGTGGGCTCTGTGCATGAGGAATGGGGGACAGTCAGGGGTGTGATGGGGAGCGGGGTGGGCGCTGTTCATGAGGAATGGGGGACAGTCAGGGGTGTGAAGGGGAGCAGGGTGGGTGCTGTGCATGAGGAATGGGGGCCAGTGAGGGGTCTGAAGGGCAGCAGGGTGGGCGCTGTGCATGAGGAATGGGGACAGTCAGGGGTGGGAAGGGCAGCGGGGTGGGCTCTGTGCATGAGGAATGGGGGACAGTCAGGGGTGTGAAGGGGAGCGGGGGTGGGTGCTGTGCATGAGGAATGGGGGACAGTCAGGGGTGTGAAGGGGAGCAGGGTGGGCGCTGTGCATGAGGAATGGGGACAGTCAGGGGTGGGAAGGGCAGCGGGGTGGGCTCTGTGCATGAGGAATGGGGGACAGTCAGGGGTGTGAAGGGGAGCGGGGTGGGCGCTGTGCATGAGGAATGGGGGACAGTCAGGGGTGTGAAGGGGAGCGGGTGGGTGCTGTGCATGAGGAATGGGGGACAGTCAGGGGTGGGAAGGGGAGCGGGGTGGGCTCTGTGCATGAGGAATGGGGGACAGTCAGGGGTGGGAAGGGGAGCGGGGTGGGCTCTGTGCATGAGGAATGGGGGACAGTCAGGGGTGGGAAGGGGAGCGGGGTGGGCGCTGTGCATGAGGAATGGGGGACAGTCAGGGGTGTGAAGGGGAGCGGGGTGGGCGCTGTGCATGAGGAATGGGGGACAGTCAGGGGTGTGAATGGGAGCGGGGTGGGCGCTGTTCATGAGGAATGGGGGACAGTCAGGGGTGTGAATAGGAGCGGGGTGGGTGCTGTGCATGAGGAATGGGGGACAGTCAGGGATGTGAAGGGGAGCGGGGTGGGCGCTGTGCATGAGAATGGGGGGACAGTCAGGGGTGTGAAGGGGAGCGGGGTGGGTGCTGTGCATGAGGAATGGGGGCCAGTGAGGGGTCTGAAGGGCAGCAGGGTGGGCGCTGTGCATGAGGAATGGGGACAGTCAGGGGTGGGAAGGGCAGCGGGGTGGGCTCTGTGCATGAGGAATGGGGGACAGTCAGGGGTGTGAAGGGGAGCGCGGTGGGTGCTGTGCATGAGGAATGGGGGACAGTCAGGGGTGTGAAAGGGAGCGGGGTGGGCGCTGTGCATGAGGAATGGGGGACAGTCAGGGGTGTGAAAGGGAGCGGGGTGGGCGCTGTGCATGAGGAATGGCGGACAGTCAGGGGTGTGATGGGGAGCGGGGTGGGCGCTGTTCATGAGGAATGGGGGACAGTCAGGGGTGTGAAGGGGAGCGGGGTGGGTGCTGTGCATGAGGAATGGGGGACAGTCAGGGGTGGGAAGGGGAGCGGGGTGGGTGCTGGGCATGAGGAATGGGGGCCAGTGAGGGGTGTGAAGGGGAGCAGGGTGGGTGCTGTGCATGAGGAATGGGGGCCAGTGAGGGGTCTGAAGGGCAGCAGGGTGGGCGCTGTGCATGAGGAATGGGGACAGTCAGGGGTGGGAAGGGCAGCGGGGGGGGCTCTGTGATGAGGAATGGGGGACAGTCAGGGGTGTGAAGGGGAGCGGGTGGGTGCTGTGCATGAGGAATGGGGGACAGTCAGGGGTGTGAAGGGGAGCAGGGTGGGCGCTGTGCATGAGGAATGGGGACAGTCAGGGGTGGGAAGGGCAGCGGGGTGGGCTCTGTGCATGAGGAATGGGGGACAGTCAGGGGTGTGAAGGGGAGCGGGTGGGTGCTGTGCATGAGGAATGGGGGACAGTCAGGGGTGTGAAGGGGAGCGGGGTGGGTGCTGTGCATGAGGAATGGGGGACAGTCAGGGGTGTGAAGGGGAGCGGGTGGGTGCTGTGCATGAGGAATGGGGGCCAGTGAGGGGTGTGAAGGGGAGCGGGGTGGGCGCTGTGCATGAGGAATGGGGACAGTCAGGGGTGTGAAGGGGAGCGGGTGGGTGCTGTGCATGAGGAATGGGGGACAGTCAGGGGTGTGAAGGGGAGCGGGTGGGTGCTGTGCATGAGGAATGGGGGACAGTCAGGGGTGTGAAGGGGAGCGGGGTGGGTGCTGTGCATGAGGAATGGGGGACAGTCAGGGGTGAGAAGGGGAGCGGGGTGGGTGCTGTGCATGAGAAATGGGGGACAGTCAGGGATGTGATGGGGAGCGGGGTGGGCTCTGAGCATGAGGAATGGGGGACAGTCAGGGGTGTGAAGGGGAGCGGGTGGGTGCTGTGCATGAGGAATGGGGGACAGTCAGGGGTGTGAAGGGGAGCGGGTGGGTGCTGTGCATGAGGAATGGGGGACAGTCAGGGGTGTGAAGGGGAGCGGGGTGGGTGCTGTGCATGAGGAATGGGTGACAGTCAGGGGTGTGAAGGGGAGCGGGGTGGGCGGTGTTCATGAGGAATGGGGGACAGTGAATGGTGTGAAGGGGAGCGGGGTGGGCGCTGTGCATGAGAAATGGGGACAGTCAGGGATGTGATGGGGAGCGGGGTGGGTGCTGTGCATGAGGAATGGGGGACAGTCAGGGATGTGATGGGGAGCGGGGTGGGCTCTGTGCATGAGGAATGTGGGACAGTCAGAGGTCTGAAGGGGAGCGGGCCGGGTGCTGTGATGAGGAATGGGGGACAGTCAGGGGTGTGAAGGGGAGCGGGTGGGTGCTGTTCATGAGGAATGGGGGACAGTCAGGGATGTGATGGGGAGCGGGGTGGGCTCTGTGCATGAGGAATGGGGGACAGTCAGGGGTGTGAAGGGGAGCGGGTGGGTGCTGTGCATGAGGAATGGGGGACAGTCAGGGGTGTGAAGGGGAGCGGGTGGGCGCTGTGCATGAGGAATGGGGGACAGTCAGGGATGTGAAGGGGAGCGGGGTGGGCTCTCTGCATGAGGAATGGGGGACAGTCAGGGGTGTGAAGGGGAGCGGGGTGGGCGCTGTGCATGAGGAATGGGGACAGTCAGGGGTGTGAAGGGGAGCGGGGTGGGCTCTGTGCATGAGGAATGGGGGACAGTCAGGGGTGTGAAGGGGAGCGGGTGGGTGCTGTGCATGAGGAATGGGGGACAGTCAGGGGTGTGAAGGGGAGCGGGGTGGGCGCTGTGCATGAGGAATGGGGGACAGTCAGGGGTGTGAAGGGGAGCGGGGTGGGTGCTGTGCATGAGGAATGGGGGACAGTCAGGGATGTGATGGGGAGCAGGGTGGGCTCTGTGCCTGAGGAATGGGGGGACAGTCAGGGGTGTGAAGGGGAGCGGGTGGGTGCTGTGCATGAGGAATGGGGGACAGTCAGGGGTGTGAAGGGGAGCGGGGTGGGCTCTGTGCATGAGGAATGGGGGACAGTCAGGGGTGTGAAGGGGAGCGGGGTGGGCGGTGTTCATGAGGAATGGGGGACAGTCAGGGGTGGGAAGGGGAGCGGGGTGGGTGCTGTACATGAGGAATGGGGGACAGTGAGGGGTGTGAAGGGGAGCGGGGTGGGCGCTGTGCGTGAGAAATGGGGACAGTCAGGGATGTGATGGGGAGCGGGGTGGGCTCTGTGCATGAGGAATGGGGGACAGTCAGGGGTGTGAAGGGGAGCGGGGTGGGCTCTCTGCATGAGGAATGGGGGACAGTCAGGGGTGTGAAGGGGAGCGGGTGGGTGCTGTGCATGAGGAATGGGGGACAGTCAGGGGTGTGAAGGGGAGTGGGGTGGGTGCTGTGCATGAGGAATGGGGGACAGTCAGGGGTGTGAAGGGGAGCAGGCTGGGTGCTGTGCATGAGGAATGGGGGACAGTCAGGGGTGGGAACGGGAGCGAGGTGGGCTCTGTGCATGAGGAATGGGGGACAGTCAGGGGTGTGAAGGGGAGCGGGGTGGGTGCTGTGCATGAGTAATGGGGAACAGTCAGGGATGTAAAGGGGAGGGGGTGGGCGCTGTGCATGAGGAATGGGGGACAGTCAGAGGTCTGAAGGGGAGCGGGCTGGGTGCTGTGCATGAGGAATGGGGGACAGTCAGGGGTGTGAAGGGGAGCGGGTGGGTGCTGTGCATGAGAAATGGGGGACAGTCAGGGGTGTGAAGGGGAGCGTGGTGGATGCTGTGCATGAGGAATGGGGAACAGTCAGGGGTGTGAAGGGGAGCGGGCTGGGTGCTGTGCATGAGGAATGGGGGACAGTCAGGGGTGGGAAGGGGAGCGGGGTGGGCTCTGTGCATGAGGAGTGGGGGACAGTCAGGGGTGTGAAGGGGAGCGGGGTGGGTGCTGTGCATGAGGAATGGGGAACAGTCAGGGATGTAAAGGGGAGCGGGGTGGGCGCTATGCATGAGGAATGGGGGAAAGTCAGAGGTCTGAAGGGGAGCGGGCTGGGTGCTGTGCATGAGGAATGGGGGACAGTCAGGGATGTGATGGGGAGCGGGGTGGGTGCTGTGCATGAGGAATGGGGGACAGTCAGGGATGTGATGGGGAGCGGGCTGGGCTCTGTGCATGAGGAATGGGGGACAGTCAGAGGTCTGAAGGGGAGCGGGCCGGGTGCTGTGCATGAGGAATGGGGGACAGTCAGGGGTGTGAAGGGGAGTGGGCTGGGTGCTGTGTATGAGGAATGGGGGACAGTCAGGGGTGTGAAGGGGAGCGGGGTGGGTGCTGTGCATGAGGAATGGGGACAGTCAGGGACGTGAAGGGGAGCGGGGTGGGCGCTGTGCTTGAGGAATTGGGGACAGTCAGGGGTGGGAAGGGGAGCGGGGTGGGTGCTGTGCATGAGGAATGGGGGACAGTCAGGGGTGTGAAGGGGAGCGGGGTGGGCGCTGTTCATGAGGAATGGGGGACAGTCAGGGGTGTGAAGGGGAGCGGGGTGGGCGCTGTTCATGAGGAATGGGGGACAGTCAGGGGTGTGAAGGGGAGCGGGGTGGGCGCTGTTCATGAGGAATGGGGGACAGTCAGTGGTGTGAAGGGGAGCAGGGTGGGCGCTGTGCATGAGGAATGGGGGACAGTCAGGGATGTGAAGGGGAGCGGGGTGGGCTCTCTGCTTGAGGAATGGGGGACAGTCAGGGGTGTGAAGGGGAGCAGGGTGGGCGCTGTGCATGAGGAATGGGGACTGTCAGGGGTGTGAAGGGGAGCGGGGTGGGTGCTGTGCATGAGGAATGGGGGACAGTCAGGGGTGTGAAGGGGAGCGGGGTGGGCGCTGTGCATGAGGAATGGGGGACAGTCAGGGGTGTGAAGGGGAGCAGGGTGGGTGCTGTGCATGAGGAATGGGGGACAGTCAGGGATGTGATGGGGAGCGGGTGGGTGCTGTGCATGAGGAATGGGGGACAGTCAGGGGTGGGAAGGGGAGCGGGGTGGGTGCTGTGTATGAGGAATGGGGGACAGTCAGGGGTGTGAAGGGGAGCGGGGTCTTTGCTGTGCATGAGGAATGGGGGACAGCCAGGGGTGTGAAGGGGAGCGGGGTAGGTGCTGTTCATGAGGAATGGGGGACAGTCAGGGGTGGGAAGGGCAGCGGGGTGGGCGCTGAACATTAGGAATGGGGATAGTCAGGGATGTGAAGGGGAGCAGGGTGGGCGCTGAGCATGAGGAATTGGGAACAGTCAGGGATGTGAAGGGGAGCGGGGTGGGCGCTGTGCATGAGGAATGCGGGACAGTCAGGGGTTTGAAGGGCAGCGGGGTGGGCGCTGTGCATGAGGAATGGGGGACAGTGAGGGGTGTGAAGGGGAGCGGGGTGGGCGCTTTTCATGAGGAATGGGGGACAGTCAGGGGTGTGAAGGGGAGCGGGGTGGGCTCTTTGTATGAGGAATGGGGGACAGTCAGGGGTCTGAAGGGGAGCGGGGTGGGCGCTGTGCATGAGGAATGGGGGACAGTCAGGGATGGGAAGGGGAGCGGGGTGGGCGCTGTGCATGAGGAATGGGGGACAGTCAGGGGTGTGAAGGGGAGCGGGGTGGGCGCTGTGCATGAGGAATGGGGGACAGTCAGTGGTGTGAAGGGGAGCGGGGTAGGTGCTGTTCATGAGGAATGGGGGACAGTCAGGGGTGGGAAGGGGAGCGGGGTGGGCTCTGTGCATGAGGAATGGGGGCCAGTGAGGGGTCTGAAGGGCAGCAGGGTGGGCGCTGTGCATGAGGAATGGGGGACAGTCAGGGGTGTGAAGGGGAGCGGGGTGGGTGCTGTGCATGAGGAATGGGGGACAGTCAGGGGTGTGAAGGGGAGCGGGGTGGGTGCTGTACATGAGGAATGGGGGATAGTCAGGGGTGTGAAGGGGATCGGGGTAGGTGCTGTTCATGAGGAATGGGGGACAGTCAGGGGTTTGAAGGGGAGCGCGGTGGGCGCTGTGCATGAGGAATGGGGGACAGTCAGGGATGTGAAGGGGAGCGGGGTGGGTGCTGTACATGAGGAATGGGGGACAGTCAGGGGTGTGAAGGGGATCGGGGTAGGTGCTGTTCATGAGGAATGGGGGACAGTCAGGGGTTTGAAGGGGAGCGCGGTGGGCGCTGTGCATGAGGAATGGGGGACAGTCAGGCGTGTGAAGGGGAGCGGGGTGGGTGCTGTGGATGTGGAATGGGGTACAGTCAGGGGTGTGAAGGGGAGCGGGGTGGGTGCTGTGCATGAGGAATGGGGGACAGTCAGGGGTCTGAAGGGGAGCGGGGTGGGCGCTGTGCATGAGGAATGGGGGACAGTCAGGGGTCTGAAGGGCAGCGGGGTGGGCGTTGTGCATGAGGAATGGGGGACAGTCAGGGGTGTGAAGGGGAGCGGGGTTGGTGCTGTGCATGAGGAATGGGGTACAGTCAGGGATGTGAAGGGGAGCGGGGTGGGCGCTGTTCATGAGGAATGAGGGACAGTCAGGGGTGTGAAGGGGAGCGGGGTGGGCTCTGTTCATGAGGAATGGGGGACAGTCAGGGATGTGAAGGGGAGCGGGGTGGGCGCTCTTGATGACGAATGGGGGACAGTCAGGGGTGTGAATGGGAGCAGGGTGGGCTATGTGCATGAGGAATGGGGGACAGTCAGGAGTGGGAAGGGGATCGGGGTTGGTGCTGTGCATGAGGAATGGGGGATAGTCAGGGGTGTGAAGGGGAGCGGGGTGGGTGCTGTGCATGAGGAATGGGGGACAGTCAGGGGTGAGAAGGGGAGCGGGGTGGGCACTGTGCATGAGGAATGGGGGACAGTCAGGGTTGTGAAGGGGAGCGGGGTGGGCTCTGTGCATGAGGAATGGGGGACAGTCAGGGGTGTGAAGGGGAGCGGCGTGGGCGCTGTGCATGAGGAATGGGGTACAGTCAGGGATGTGAAGGGGAGCGGGGTGCGCGCTGTTCATGAGGAATGGGGGAAAGTCAGGGGTGTGAAGGGGACCGGGGTGGGTGCTGTGCATGAGGAATGGGGGATAGTCAGGGGTGTGAAGGGGACCGGGGTGGGCGCTGTTCATGACGAATGGGGGACAGTCAGGGGTGTGAATGGGAGCGGGGTGGGCTCTGTGCATGAGGAATGGGGGACAGTCGGGGGTGGGAAGGGGAGCGGGGTGGGCGCTGTGCATGAGGAATGGGGGACAGTCAGGGGTGTGAAGGGGAGCGCGGTGGGCGCTGTTGATGACGAATGGGGGACAGTCAGGGGTGTGAATGGGAGCGGGGTGGGCTCTGTGCATGAGGAATGGGGGACAGTCAGGGGTGTGAAAGGGAGCGGGGTGGGTGCTGTGTATGAGGAATGGGGACAGTTGCGGTTGGGAAGGGGAGCGGGGTGGGCGCTGTTCATGACGACTGGGGGACAGTCAGGGGTGTGAATGGGAGCGGGGTGGGCTTTGTTCATGAGGAATGGGGGACAGTCAGGGGTGTGAAGGGGAGCGGGGTATGTGCTGTTCATGAGGAATGGGGGACAGTCAGGGGTCTGAAGGGCAGCGGGGTGGTCGCTGTGCATTAGGAATGCGGGACAGTCAGGGGTGTGAAGGGGAGCGGGGTGGGCGCTGTTCATGAGGAATGGGGGACAGTCAGGGGTGTGAAGGGGAGTAGGGTGGGCGCTGTGCATGAGGAATGGGGTACAGTCAGGGATGTGAAGGGGAGCGGGGTGGGCGCTGAGCATGAGGAATGGGGACAGTCAGGGATGTGAAGGGGAGCGGGGTGGGCGCTGAGCATGAGGAATGGGGAACAGTCAGGGATGTAAAGGGGAGCGGGGTGGGCGCTGTTCACGAGGAATGGTGGACAGTCGGGTGTGAAGGGGAGCGGGGTGGGCTCTGTGCATGAGGAATGGGGAACAGTCAGGGATGTGAAGGGGAGCGGGGTGGGCGCTGAGCATGAGGAATGGGGACAGTCAGGGATGTGAAGGGGAGCGGGGTGGGCGCTGAGCATGAGGAATGGGGAACAGTCAGGGATGTGAAGGGGAGCGGGGTGGGCGCTGTTCATGACGAATGGGGGACAGTCAGGGGTATGAATGGGAGCGGGGTGGGCTCTGTGTATGGGGAATGGGGGACAGTCAGGGGTGGGAAGGGGAGCGGGGTGGGTGCTGTGTATGAGGAATGGGGGACAGTCAGGGGTGTGAAGGGGAGCGGGGTGGGCGCTGTGCATGAGGAATGGGGACAGTCAGGGGTGTGAAGGGGATCGGGGTGGGTGCTGTGCATGAGGAATGGGGGAGAGTCAGGGGTGTGAAGGGGAGCGGGGAGGTTGCTGTGCATGAGGAATGGGGACAGTCAGGGGTCTGAAGGGGAGCGGGGTGGGTGTTGTGCATGAGGAATAGGGGACAGTCAGGGGTGTGAAGGGGAGCGGGGTGGGCGCTGAGCATGAGGAATGGGGAACAGTCAGGGATGTGAAGGGGAGCGGCGTGGGCGCTGTTCATGACGAATGGGGGACAGTCAGGGGTGTGAATGGGAGCGGGGTGGGCTTTGTTCATGAGGAATGGGGGACAGTCAGGGGTGTGAAGGGGAGCGGGGTGGGCGCTGTGCATGAGGAATGCGGGACAGTCAGGGGTGTGAAGGGGAGTAGGGTGGGCGCTGTGCATGAGGAATGGGGTACAGTCAGGGATGTGAAGGGGAGCAGGGTGGGCGCTGAGCATGATGAATGGGGACAGTCAGGGATGTGAAGGGGAGCGGGGTGGGCGCTGAGCATGAGGAATGGGGAACAGTCAGGGATGTAAAGGGGAGCGGGGTGGGCGCTGTTCACGAGGAATGGGGGACAGTCGGGTGTGAAGGGGAGCGGGGTGGGCTCTGTGTATGCAGACACCATATCACAGCAAGCATGGAGTCTGCTCAGCTCACTGTCACCGTATGTCTCCTGGGTGCTGGCAGATGTGGTACTGCATTGCTACACAGCAGCAGCAACCCATTGCCTTGTGGCAGCAGATGGTGCAATAGGCCTGAAAACTATCCTCATCGTGTTTGAGGTGCTCCTGGCCGCCTCAGTAAGGTCGGTCAGGAGTGCCTGGGCAGACATGAGCGCAGGGACTAAATTAGGAGTGACTTGACCAGGTCATTCTCTTTAATCCTGCATGCAGTCCTATTGTACCATCTTATAGCAGGCAGGAGATGAGGATGGCTAGCAGTCGTATTGCACCATCTTCTGCCGAGCAGCCAGGAGACGTGGATGACTTGCAGTCCTACTGCACCGTCTGCTGCCAGCCAAAGATGTAAAAGATAGATGGAGTGGATCAAAACAAGAAATAGACCAGATTTGTTTTGTATTCATTTGCTTCCCCCTCCCTCCATGAAATCAACAGCCGACAATTGTTTTGGTGAGGTCTGTCAGGGGCACCTTGAAAACTTTAATGGAGATTCAGTCCTGCCTGAAATACCAGAGGGAGGGATAGCTTAGTGGGTTGAGCACTGGCCTGCTAAAAACAGGGTTTTGAGTTCAATCTTTAAGGGGGCCATTCTGTGTGACAGTTGTTTTTGTTTCTCCTTGGTGTAAAGCACCCCCTTTGTTGATTTTAATTCCCTATAAGCCAACCCTGTAAGCCATGTCGTCAGTTGCCCCTCCCTCCGTCGGAGCAACAGCAGACAATCGTTCCATGCCTTTTTTCTGTGCAGACACCATACAACAGCAAGCATGGAGCCCACTCAGATCACTTTGGCAATTAGGAGCACATTAAACACCACATGCATTATCCAGCAGTAAATGCAGCACCAGAACCTGGCAAAGTGAAACCGGGCGAGTAGGCGACGTCAGTCCGGTGACGAGAGTGACGAGGACATGGACACAGACTTCTCTCAAAGCACGTGCCCTGCCAATGCGGGCATCATGGTGCTAATGGGGCAGGTTCATGCAGTGGAAAGCCGATTCTGGGCCCCGGAAACAAGCACAGACTGGTGGGACCGCATAGTGTTGCAGGTCTGGGACGATTCCCAGTGGCTGTGAAACTTTCGCATGCGTAAGGGCACTTTCATGGAACTTTGTGACTTGCCTTCCCCTGCCCTGAAGCGCAAGAATACCAAGATGAGAGCAGCCCTCAGTTCACAAGTGAGTGGTGATAGCCCTGTGGAAGCTTGCAACGCCAGACAGCTACCGGTCAGTTAGGAATCAATTTGGAGTGGGCAAATCTACTGTGGGGGCTGCTGTGATGCAAGTAGCCAGTGCAATCAAAGAACTGCTGATATCAAGGGTAGTGACCCTGGGAAATGTGCAGGTCATAGTGGATGGCTTTGCTGCAATGGGATTCCCTAACTGTAGTGGGGCCATAGACAGAACCCATATTCCTATCTTGGCACCAGAGCACCAAGCTGGCGAGTACATAAACCACAAAGGATACTTTTCAATAGTGCTGCAAGCACTGGTGGATCACAAGGGATGTTTCACCAACATCAACGTGGGATGGCCGGGAAAGCTACATGATGCTCGCATCTTCAGGAACTCTAGTCTGTTTCAAAAGCTGCAGGAAGGGACTTTATTCCCAGACCAGAAAATAACCACTGGGGATGTTGAAATGCCTATAGTTATCCTTGGGGACCCAGCCTACCCCTTAATGCCATGGCTCATGAAGCCATACACAGGCAGCCTGGACAGTAGTCAGGAGCTGTTTAACTACAGGCTGAGCTAGTGCAGAATGGTGGTAGAATGTGCATTTGGGTGTTTAAAAGTGCTCTGGCACAGTTTACTGACTCGGTTAGACCTCAGCGAAACCAATATTCCCACTGTTATTACTGCTTGCTGTGCACTCCACAATATCTGTGAGAGTAGGGGGGAGACATTTATGGCAGGGTGGAAGGTTGAGGCAAATTGCCTGGCTGCTGGTTACGCACAGCCAGACACCAGGGCGGTTAGAAGAGCACAGGAGGGTGCGGTGCGCATCAGAGAAGCTTTGAAAATCAGTTTCATGACTGGCCAGGCTACGGAGTGAAAGTTATGTTTGTTTCTCCTTGATGAAACCCCCCACCCCTTGGTTCACTCTACTTACCTGTAAGCTAACCCCCTCCCATCCTCCTTTCGATCTCCAATTGCAGAGGCAATAAAGTCATTGTTGCTTCACATTCATGCATTCTTTATTAATTTATCACACAAATAGGGGGATAATTACCAAGGTAGCCCAGGAGGGGTGATAGAAGAGAGAAGCACCGGGAGGGGTGGTGGAGGAGGGAAGGACAAGGCCACACAGCACTTTGAAAGTTTAAAACTTATTGAATGCCAGCCTTCTGTTGCTCGGGCAATCCTGTGGGATGGAGTGGCTGGGTGGCCGGAGGCCCCCCCACTGCATTCTTGGGCATCTGAGTGAGGAGGCTATGGAACTTGGGGAGGAGGGCGGTTGGTTACACGGGGGCTGTAGCGGCGGTCTGTGCTCCTGCTGCCTTTCCTGCAGCTCAACCATACGCTGGAGCATATTAGTTTGATCCTCCAGCAGCCTCAGCATTGAATCCTGCCTCCTCTCATCACACTGCTGCCACCTTTCAGCTTCAGCCCTCTCTTCAGCCCGCTACTTACTCTCTTCAGCCCGCCACCTCTCCTCCCGGTCATTTTGTGCTTTCCAGCACTCTGATATTGTCTGCCTCCATGCATTCATCTGTGCCCTGTCAGTGTGGGAGGACAGCATGAGCTCAGAGAACATTTCATCGCGAGTGTGTTTTTTTCACCTTCTAATCTTCGCTAGCCTCTGGGAAGGAGAAGATCCTGTGATCCTTGAAACACATGCAGCTGGTGGAGAGAAAAAAAGGGACAGTGGTATTTAAAAAGAAACATTTTATAGAACAATGGGAACACTCTTTCACGGTAAACCTTGCTGTTAACATTACATACATAGCACATGTGATTTCGTTCCAAGGTCGCATTTTGCCTCCCCCCACCATGTGGCTAGCCCCTCCCTCCTCCCCCCGGCTAACAGCGGGGAACATTTCTGTTCAGCCATAGGCAAACAGCCCAGCAGGAACAGGCATCTCTGAATGTCCCCTTAAGAGAAGCACCCTATTTCAACCAGGTGACCATGAATGATATCACTCTCCTGAGGATAACACAGAGAGATAAAGAACGGATGTTGTTTGAATGCCAGCAAACATACACTGCAATGCTTTGTTCTACAATGATTCCCGAGTACGTGTTACTGGCCTGGAGTGGTAAAGTGTCCTACCATGGTGGACAGAATAAGGCTGCCCTCCCCAGAAACCTTTTGCAAAGGCTTTGAGAGTACATCCAGGAGAGCCACAAATGCCAGGGAAAATTAATTATTAAACATGCTTGCTTTTAAACCATGTATACTATTTTAAAAGGTACACTCACCAGAGGTCCCTTCTCCACCTAGCGGGTCCAGGAGGCAGCCTTGGGTGGGTTCGGGGGGTACTGGCTCCAGATCCAGGGTGAGAAACAGTTCCTGGCTGTCGGGAAACCCGGTTTCTCCACTTTCTTGCTGTGAGCTATCTACAACTTCATCATCATCATCTTCCTCATCCCCAAAACCTGCTTCCGTGTTGCCTCCATCTCCACTGAAGGAGTCAAACAACATGGCTGGGGTAGTGGTGGCTGAACCCCCTAAAATGGCATGCAGCTCATCTTAGAAGTGGCATGTTTGGGGCTCTGACCCAGAGCGGCCTTTTCCCTCTCTGGTTTTCTGGTAGGCTTGCCTCAGCTCCTTAAGTTTTACGTGGCACTGCTTCGGGTTCCTGTTATGGCCTCTGTCCTTCATGCCCTGGGAGATTTTGACAAATGTTTTGGCATTTCGAAAACTGGAATGTAGTTCTGATAGCATGGATTCCTCTCCCCATACAACGATCCTGTACCTCCCGTTCGGTCCATGCTGGAGCCCTTTTGCAATTCTGGGACTCCATCATGGTCACTCTGCTGATGAACTCTGCATGATCACCTCTGCTGATGAGCTCTGCACTCACCTGCAGCTTGCCACGCTGGCCAAACAGGAAACTGAAATTCAAAAGTTCGCGGGCCTTTTCCTGTCTACCTGGCCAGTGCATCTGAGTTGAAAGTGCTGTCCAGAGCGGTCACAATGGAGCTCTCTGGGATAGCTCCCGGAGGCCAATACCGTCTAATTGCATCCACAGTACCCCAAATTCGATCCAGCAAGGCTGATTTCAGCTCTAATCCCCTTGTCAGGGGTGGAGTAAGGAAATGGATTTTAAGAGCCCTTTAAGTCGAAAAAAAGGACTTTGTCATGTGGACGGGTGCAGGGTTAAATCGATTTAACGCTGCTAAATTCGACCTCAACTCCTAGTGTAGATCAGGACCAAGTGTGATTTGGCCTTCCTGATTTCATTCCTGCATGCCCGAGCAATATTTTTATACTCTTCCCTGGTCATTTGTCCAATCTTCCACTTCTTGTAAGCTTCTTTTTTGTGTTTAAGATCAGCAAGGATTTCACTGTTAAGCCAAGCTGGTCGCCTGCCATATTTACTATTCTTTCTAAACATTGGGATGCTTTGTCCTGTAACCTCAGTAAGGATTCTTTAAAATACAGCCAGCTCTCCTGGACTTCTTTCCCCCTCATGTTATTCTCCCAGGGGATCTTGCCCATCAGTTCCCTGAGGGAGTCAAAGTCTGCTTTTCTGAAGTCAAGAGTCCATATTCTGCTGCTCCCCTTTCTTCCTTGTGTCAGGATCCTGAACTCGACCATCTCATGGTCACTGCCTCCCAGGTTCCCATCCACTTTTGCTTCCCCTACTATTTCTTCCCAGTTTGTGAGCAGCAGGTCAAGAATAGCTCTTCCCCTAGTTTGTTTCTCCAGCACTTGCACCAAGAAATTGTCCCCTACACTTCCCAAAAACTTCCTGGATTGTCTGCACCGCTGTATTGCTCTCCCAGCAGATATCAGGGTGATTGAAGTCTCCCATGAGAACCAGGGCCTGCGATCTAGTAACTTCCGTGAGCTGCCGGAAGAAAGCCTCATCCACCTCATCCCCCTGGTCCGGTGGTCTATAGCAGACTCCCACCACAACATCACCCTTGTTGCTCATACTTCTAAACTTAATCCAGAGACTCTCAGGTTTTTCTGCAGTTTCATACCGGAGCTCTGAGCAGTCATACTGCTCCTTTACATACAATGCAACTCCCCCACCTTTTCTGCCCTGCCTGAACAGTTTATATCTATCCATGACAGTGCTCCAGTCATGTGAGTTATCCCACCAAGTCTCTGTTATTCCAATCACATCATAATTCCTTGACTGTGCCAGGACTTCCAGTTCTCCCTGCTTGTTTCCCAGGCTTCTTGCATTTGTGTACAGGGACTTGAGATAACTCGCTGATTGTCCCTCTTTCTCAGTATGAAGCAGGAGCCCTCCCTTCTTGCATTCTCCTACTCGTGTTTCCTCCTGGTATCCCACATCCCCACTTACCTCAGGGCTTTGGTCTCCTTCCCCCGGTGAACCTAGTTTAAAGCCCTCCTCACTAGGTTAGCCAGCCTGCTTGAAAAGCTGCTCTTCCCTCTCTTTGTTAGGTGGAGCCCGTCTCTGCCTAGCACTCTTCCTTTTTGGAACACCATCCCATGGTCAAAGAATTCAAAGCCTTCTCTCTGACACCACCTGCGTAGCCATTCGTTGACTTCCATGATTCAACGGTTTCTACCCAGGCCTTTTCCTTCCACGGGGAGGATGGACAAGAAGACCACTTGCACTTCAAACTCCTTTATCCTTCTTGCAGAGCCAAGTAGTCTGCAGTGATCCGCTCAAGGAGTTGCGAATTATACCTGATAGGTCACGCACAAGAACTGCTACGAATTATACCTAATAGGTCATGCACAGTTCAAGTCTAGGCTGAGGAACACAAACAAAGTCCACAACTGCAGAGTTCCCAAAGATACTAAGTTTATTACGCTTGAGCGTGGTGCCCCCCTGCTAGTCAGAGGGGGACCCCGAATACAGGTTATACAAAGATTATATACCTTTTAGCAAAGCATGTTGCCCTCGTGCATCGGAAATCTTAGCCAATAGACAAACCCCTTTCTTATCTTCCACTTATCCCTGCTAGGTACATTCCCTGGGCTAAACCATAACTTTAACTATACACCATGGCCCTGAAGCAATGCACCAGTAATTTCTCTTATCAGAATGGGAGGCCCACATCAAAAGGTCAGGATGCAGGGAGTTAAGAACAGACAAGAAACAGACAGGCTGGGAACGAGGGGGAGAGTTTTCATAGGAATGCAGTATCTAAGGAACACTCCTGGTGCATGATGTGCTTGCTTTTAGACAACAGTGGGCCCCAAATCAAAATGGAATCACGTATGCTAACTTTTCCTTAACAAAGGTCATTCTTGGCAGTATCATTGGTGCCCATGTGGAGGAGCAGGAAGGGGTAGCGATGCGAGGGCTTGATGAGTCTTGGCAGTCTCTCCGTCACATCGTGAATCTTAGCTCCTGGCAAGCAGCAGACTTCTCGGTTTTCCCGGTCAGGGCCGCAGATAGATGACTCAGTCCCCCTGAGGAGAGAGTCCCTGACCACCACCACCTGCCTCCTTCTCTTGGGAGTGGTGGTCGTGGAATCATAGAATATCAGAGTTGGAAGGGACCTCAGGAGATCATCTAGTCAACCCCCTGCTCAAAGCAGGACCAATCCCCAATTTTTTTTGCCCCAGATCCCTAAATGGCCCCCTCAAGGATTGAACTCACAACCCTTGGTTTAGCAGGCCAATGCTCAAACCACTGAGCTATCCCTCCCCCAAAATGCACTGAACCCCCATCCCTAGGACAGTGCATCTCATGCCTTCAAATCAGCGGAGTCTCCTGTTCCCTTCCCTCAGATGTATCATCTAGTCCACTCTCCGCTTTAGTAGCTGTGGAGAGAACATGAAAATGGTTGCTTACCTGTATCTGTATTGCTGGTACATGGACGCTCCCCTTTCTTCTTCTGGAGATCACATGCTGCCAAATTTCTTTACCGTCCTTCTGTCCCCGCTGTGCAGCCTGCTCTGAATCTTCAGAACACTGTGCCCGTAAAAGCATATCCTGATGTCTGTCCAGGAAATCTTCAGTTTCTCTTATGCAACGCAGGGTCAATACTTGTTTCTCCAAACCTTGAACCTTCTCTTCCAATATGGAGACCAGCTTGCACTTTGTACAGACAAAGTCGCTTCTGTCCTGTGGAAGAAAGACAAACATAGCATATCCTGTGCAGGTCACAACAGCTGAACACTCACCATCCATGTTACCTTCCTTCTGTTAGCTTCCTCAGGAGTTGTAGTAACTACTCAGAGAAGCCTGCAAGATGTAAGCCTCAGTGGGCTCTCCCCAGGCGAACTCCCAGGCAAACTCCCTCTGTTAGCTGCTGAGCTGATTCACAGCTGACTGGCTTTTTATAACAGTCAGGCCCACTCAAGGCTCACCTGGAACAAAGCACTCCCAATTCACACTTTTCAAACAAACAATCAAGCACACAGTCAAACTGTCTCCACAACAGACACTCAGATACTCACCAACACAGCCTCCCTAATGCAGCCCTTAGCATACCTCCCCTCAGACAGATCCCAGGCAAACTCCCTCTGTTAGCCTCTCTGCTGTTCACCGCTGTATAAAAATGATACATGCATACGCATAGGATGAATATATGCAGAAGAACATAACCTTTGCAAAGATATGTTACATGGCATATCTAGCGTAAAACATATTCCAGTTATGTCATATTTACACTCATAAGCATATTTCTATAAAGCATTATGGGGTGCAACGTCATACCCAGCCCACGGGGAGGGGAGGATTCTGGCTCAGTGCAATGGGAAGAACAGCCCAGCCCCATGGGAGTGGCTCTAGCTTGGTGCCATGGTGGGAACAGCCCAGCCCCATGGGAGTGGTGTCATGGAGTGTGGGGGAGTCAGGGCCCTGCACCCCCCCCACTTCCTGAAATTCACTGTGACTCTCAGCCAGCTAATAAAAGAGAAGGCTTGTTAGACGACAGGAACACAGTCTAAAACAGAGCTTGTAGGTACAGAAAACAGGACCCCCTCAGTCAGGTCCCTCTTCGGGGCAGGAGGGAGTCATCTGGCCCCAACCCCCACCTGGACTCAGATTACACAGAACAGCAGCCATCCTTTATGTGCTGGCCATCAGGTATCATCCCATCACCATCTAGTATTAATGCAGACAGTAATCTAGTAAAACAGCGGCTCTGGCTCGGTGGCATAGGGGGAACAGCTCAGCCCCATGGTAGGGGCTGTCACTTGGTGCCATGGTTGGAACAGCACAGCCAATTGGTTGGGAGCACTCACTCAGTGCCATGTGGGGAACAGATCAGCTCCATGGGACTGGCTCTAGCTCAGTGCCATGGGGTAAACAGCCCAGCCCATGGGCACTGGGGGCTACGACTCTGTGACATGGAGGGGAAAACAGCCCAGCCCATGGGGGTTTCTCTGGCTCAGTGCAATGTGGGGAAAAGCCCAGCCCCATGGAGGGGGACTCATTAAGTGTCATGGGGGGGAACAGCCTAATCCACGTGGGTGGCTCTCATTTGGTGCCATTGGGAGAACAGCCCAGCCCCACGAGGGGGGCTCTCACTTGGTGCCATAGTGGGAACAGCACAACCAACGGGGGGAGGGCACTCGCTCTGTACCATGCAGTCTGGCGTCATAGGTGTGGCTCTAGCTCAGTGCCATGGGATGAACAGCCCACCCCGGCCCAGCCCAGCAGGGTGGCTCTGGCTCGGTGCCATGTAGGGAACACCTGAGACCCACAGGGGAGGGGAGTCTCTAGCTTTGTTTCATCGGGAGAACAGCCCAGCCATATGGGAGTGGGTATGGCTCGATGCCATGGGGGGAACAGCCCAGTCCTTGCAGGCCACAGGACTCCCACAATCTACAAGAAGAACGACAGTGACACACAAACTCTACAGGGCCAGGCGGGGGCTCAGTGCCCAGAATAGTCTCGCCTTTACTCTGGAGATGGATCAGAGCTTTGCCATGACAAAGGGGCTGCTGCCTGTAGGTGCAGATATTGGAAAGTGTGCAAGGGACCTCAGGGAGAGAAGGGACAGTGTCTTGGTTATGACAGCTGAAGGCTGCCTGAGCCACAGTTCCGGTGTGATGCTGGGCAAGTCTCTTCACCAAAATGTTCACAGAGGCCACCAGCTGGGTGTTCATTTTCTGGGTGCCCAGCTTGAGACCCTGAGGTCTGATCTTCAGAAGTGCTGAACCCCTGTGGTCAGTGATAGCTCTGCTTAGATTATAATGAATATAATGGTAATATGATTGATAAAACCCCCTCGCTAGATGCCCAAAAAGCTACAATCCCACAGCCAAGGAAGAAGGCAGTACAGGTTCAAAAACCAACCTGGTTTAGAGGGAAAGTTAAGGCAGGTATAAAAAGTTGTAGATATACATTAGATAGATAGATAGATAGATAGATAGATAGATAGACAGACACACACACAAATGGGAGAAAAGAGAAATTAATAGTAATCTATAATAATCGGAAATTAGAAATTGTAGAAAATTTATAAGGGAAGCAAAAGGATAGAAGGAGAACTCTATGGCCAGCAGCGAAAGAAACACTAAGAAGTAGTTTTTTAAAGATATTAGGAACAAAAGAATCCTGTCCACTGCTAGATCAAAATAGAATTGTCAATAATAATGAAGAAATGGCAGAAGTGTACAATAAATATTTTGGGAAAAACAAATTATATCGTCTCATCATATGGTAATGATAAGACTCTTTCCATTCCACTAGTATCTGTGGAGGATGTTAAAGAGAAGCTACTAAAATTAGACATTTGAAATCAGCAGGTCCTGATGACTTACAACAACGAGTTTTAAAAGAGCTGTCTGTGGAGACTGCTGGACTGTTAATGTTGATTTTCAATAAGTCTTGGAACCTTGGGGAAGTTCCAGAAGACTGGTAGAAAGCCAATATTGTGACAATTTTTAAAAAAATTTAAATGGACTGATCCAGGTAATTATAGGCCTGGCAGTCTGACATCAATCCTGGGCAACATAATGGAGCAACTGATACAGGACTTGATTAATAAAGAATCAAAGAAGGTATAAGGGTTCCCCCACACACACTCTGAACTCTGTGGTACAGATGTGGGGACCCGCATGAAAGACCCCCTAAGCTTAAATTTTACCAGGTTAAAATTTTTCCAAGGCACAAATCCCTTTCCTTGTCCTTGGACTGGTATTGCTGCCAGCACCAAGTGATTTACACAGAATATTCAGGGAAGGGTCACTTGGAATCCCTATTCCCCCAAAATATCACCCCAAGTCCCTTCACCCCCTTTCCTGGGGAGGCTTGAGAACAAACTACCAACCAGTTGCCTTAGGAATGTGAGCACAGACCAGACTCTTTGTCTTCAGGACACTGACATCAAACAGGTTCTTAAAAAAAGAACTTTATTTAAAAGAAAAAAGTAAAAGAATCACACTTGCAAAATCAGGATGGAAGGTAACTTACAAGGTAATAAGAAGATTTAAAACACAGAAGATTCCCCTCTGGGCTCAGCTTCACAGTTACAAAAAGAGGAATGAAACTACCTCTGTAGCATAGAAAAATTCACAAGCCAAAACAAAAGATAACCTAACGCATTTCCTTGCCCTACTCACAGTTTCTGTTGTCTTAGATCACTCTAGGTATATTTTCAGGAGATATTGTATCTGCTTGGCTTCTCCCTCCGTCTGGAGAGGAAACAACCCACACAACAACAAAAAAACCCTTCCCCCCCAGATTTGAAAGTATCTTCTTTTCTCATTGGTCCTGCTGGTCAGGTGCCAACTAGGTTATTTGAACTGCTTAACCCTTTAGAGGTAAGGCAATCCATTACTGCTGCCAAGGATACATAAATGTTGCTACCCTTCCCCCTATATTCATGACAGAAGGGTACTGTCATTAATGCAAATAAACATGGATTTATGGAAAATAGATCCTGTCAAACTAACTTGATATATTTTTATGACAAGATTACAAATGTGGTTGATAAAGATATGGGTGCTGATATAATATACGTACATTTCTGTGTGGTGTTTGACTTGGTACCACATGATATTTTGATTAAAAGACCAGAAAGATATAAAATTAACATGGCACACATTACATGGATTAAAAACTGGCTAACTGATAGGTCTCAAAATGCCATTGTAAATGGGAATTCTCATTGAGTGGGTATGTTTCCAGTGGGTCCACAGGGATTGGTTCTTGGCCCTATGCTATTTAACATTTTTATCAATGACCTGGAAGAAAATATAAAGTCATTGCTAAGAAAGTTTGCAGATGACACAAAAATTGAGGCAGTGGTAAATAATGAAAAGGACGGGTCACTGATACAGAGTGATCTGGATCATTTGGCAAACTGGGTGCAAGCAAACAATAGTATGGCTACATGTAAATGTATACATCTAGAAGCAAAGAATGTTGGCCATCTTTACAGGCTGGGGGACTCTCTCCTGGGAAGCAGTAGGGTGACAAGATAGCGAGTGTGAAAAACTGGGATGGGGGGAGGTAATAAGAGCCTATATATGAAAAAAACCCTAATATCAGGACTGTCCCTATAAAACTGGGACATCTGGTCACCCTAGGAAGCAGTGACTCTGAAAAATATTTGGGGTTTGTGGTGGATAATCAGTTGAACACGAGCTTCCAGTGAGACACTGGCCAAAACAGCTAAAGCGATCCTGGGGTGCATAAACAGGGGAATCTCAAGTAGGAGCAGAGAGGTTATTTTCCCTCTATATTAGGCATTCATGCAACCACTGGGAATCAGAGGTGGCAGGTTTGGATAATTTTTGGTGGTGCCTGGAACGGGTCCAAATCTCGACCTTCCTACTCCCTGCCTAAGGCTCTTGGAGGGAGAGTTTGGGTGAGGGAAGGGGTTTGGGCTCTGGGAGGGAGTTTGGATGCTGGGTGCAGGCTCTGGGCTGGGGCAGGGGATTGGAGTGCAGGAGGGGGTCAGGGGGTTGGCGCTTACCTCGGAAGGCACCAGCTTCCAAAAGTGCCCTGCATACCCTTCTGGCAGCGGCTCGGCGTGGGGGCAGCGCACGGGGCTCCAGGGATGTGCTGGCTGCTTCCCGGAGCAGTGCGCTGGCAAGAAACTGCCTTAGGCTGTGTTGACACTGCCACTTTCAGTGCTAAAACTTTAGTCATTCAGTGGTGTGAAAAAACACTCCCCGAGCAACAAAAGTTTTAGCGCTGAAAAGGGCCAGTATAGACAGCACTTTATCACCGGGAACCGTGCTTCTGGCAATAAAGCTACCACTCCTCACTTGGGGTAGTTATTTTTTATCACTGGGAGAGCTCTCCCCCAGCAACAAAGCATGACTACGTTGGCCACGTCACAGCGTTGCCACAGCCGCGCTGTAATATGGGCAGTCATAGAATATCAGGGTTGGAAGGGACCCCAGAAGGTCATCTAGTCCAACCCCCTGCTCAAAGCAGGACCAAGTCCCAGTTAAATCATCCCAGCCAGGGCTTTGTCAAGCCTGACCTTAAAAACCTCTAAGGAAGGAGATTCTACCACCTCCCTAGGTAACGCATTCCAGTGTTTCACCACCCTCTTAGTGAAAAAGTTTTTCCTAATATCCAATCTAAACCTCCCCCATTGCAACTTGAGACCATTACTCCTCGTTCTGTCATCTGCTACCATTGAGAACAGTCTAGAGCCATCCTCTTTGAAACCCCCTTTCAGGTAGTTGAAAGCAGCTATCAAATCCCCCCTCATTCTTCTCTTCTGCAGACTAAACAATCCCAGCTCCCTCAGCCTCTCCTCATAAGTCATGTGCTCTAGACCCCTAATCATTTTTGTTGCCCTTCGTTGTACTCTTTCCAATTTATCCACATCCTTCCTATAGTGTGGGGCCCAAAACTGGACACAGTACTCCAGATGAGGCCTCACCAGTGTCGAATAGAGGGGAACGATCACGTCCCTCGATCTGCTCGCTATGCCCCTACTTATACAACCCAAAATGCCATTGGCCTTCTTGGCAACAAGGGCACACTGCTGACTCATATCCAGCTTCTCGTCCACTGTCACCCCTAGGTCCTTTTCCGCAGAACTGCTGCCGAGCCATTCGGTCCCTAGTCTGTAGCGGTGCATTGGATTCTTCCATCCTAAGTGCAGGACCCTGCATTTATCCTTATTGAACCTCATTAGATTTCTTTTGGCCCAATCCTCCAATTTGTCTAGGTCCTTCTGTATCCTATCCCTCCCCTCCAGCGTATCTACCACTCCTCCCAGTTTAGTATCATCCGCAAATTTGCTGAGAGTGCAATCCACACCATCCTCCAGATCATTTATGAAGATATTGAACAAAACGGGCCCCAGGACCGACCCCTGGGGCACTCCACTTGACACCGGCTGCCAACTAGACATGGAGCCATTGATCACTACCCGTTGAGCCCGACAATCTAGCCAGCTTTCTACCCACCTTATAGTGCATTCATCCAGCCCATACTTCCTTAACTTGCTGACAAGAATGCTGTGGGAGACCGTGTCAAAAGCTTTGCTAAAGTCAAGAAACAATACATCCACTGCTTTCCCTTCATCCACAGAACCAGTAATCTCATCATAAAAGGCGATTAGATTAGTCAGGCATGACCTTCCCTTGGTGAATCCATGCTGACTGTTCCTGATCACTTTCCTCTCCTCTAAGTGCTTCAGGATTGATTCTTTGAGGACCTGCTCCATGATTTTTCCAGGGACTGAGGTGAGGCTGACTGGCCTGTAGTTCCCAGGATCCTCCTTCTTCCCTTTTTTAAAGATGGGCACTACATTAGCCTTTTTCCAGTCATCCGGGACTTCCCCCGTTCGCCACGAGTTTTCAAAGATAATGGCCAAGGGCTCTGCAATCACAGCCGCCAATTCCTTCAGCACTCTCGGATGCAATTCGTCCGGCCCCATGGACTTGTGCACGTCCAGCTTTTCTAAATAGTCCCTAACCACCTCTATCTCTACAGAGGGCTGGCCATCTCTTCCCCATTTTGTGTTGCCCAGCACAGCAGTCTGGGAGCTGACCTTGTTAGTGAAAACAGAGGCAAAAAAAGCATTGAGTACATTAGCTTTTTCCACATCCTCTGTCACTAGCTTGCCTCCCTCATTCAGTAAGGGGCCCACACCTTCCTTGGCTTTCTTCTTGTTGCCAACATACCTGAAGAAACCCTTCTTGTTACTCTTGACATCTCTTGCTAGCTGCAGCTCCAGGTGCGATTTGGCCCTCCTGATATCTTTCCTACATGCCCGAGCAATATTTTTATACTCTTCCCTGGTCATATGTCCAACCTTCCACTTCTTGTAAGCTTCTTTTTTATGTTTAAGATCCGCTAGGATTTCACCATTAAGCCAAGCTGGTCGCCTGCCATATTTACTATTCTTTCGACTCATCGGGATGGTTTGTCCCTGTAACCTCAACAGGGATTCCTTGAAATACAGCCAGCTCTCCTGGACTCCCTTCCCTTTCATGTTAGTCCCCCAGGGGATCCTGGCCATCTGTTCCCTGAGGGAGTCAAAGTCTGCTTTCCTGAAGTCCAGGGTCCGTATCCTGCTGCTTACCTTTCTTCCCTGCGTCAGGATCCTGAACTCAACCAACTCATGGTCACTGCCTCCCAGATTCCCATCCACTTTTGCTTCCCCCACTAATTCTACCCGGTTTGTGAGCAGCAGGTCAAGAAAAGCGCTCCCCCTAGTTGGCTCCCCTAGCACTTGCACCAGGAAATTGTCCCCTACGCTTTCCAAAAACTTCCTGGATTGTCTATGCACCGCTGTATTGCTCTCCCAGCAGATATCAGGAAAATTAAAGTCACCCATGAGAATCAGGGCATGCGATCTAGTAGCTTCCGTGAGTTGCCGGAAGAAAGCCTCATCCACCTCATCCCCCTGGTCCGGTGGTCTATAGCAGACTCCCACCATGACATCACTCTTGTTGCACACACTTCTAAACTTAATCCAGAGACACTCAGGTTTTTCCACAGTTTCGTACCGGAGCTCTGAGCAGTCATACTGCTCCCTTACATACAGTGCTACTCCCCCACCTTTTCTGCCCTGCCTGTCCTTCCTGAACAGTTTATAACCATCCATGACTGTACTCCAGTCATGTGAGTTATCCCACCAAGTCTCTGTTATTCCAATCACGTCATAATTCCTTGACATCACCAGGACCTCCAGTTCTCCCTGCTTGTTTCCAAGGCTTTGTGCATTTGTATATAAGTCCTATTGCACTGCCAGCGGTGGCGGTGGCTGGCAGGGCCGGTGCAACCACTAGGCGAACTAGGCGGTTGCCTAGGGCGCCAAGTGGTTGGGGGCGGCCAAAAGCGCGCTCCGGAGAGGCGGTGGAGCGGAGGTGAGCTGGGGCAGAGGGGCATGGAGAGGGCCGCCTGCAGCAAGTAATGCGGGGGAGGTGGTGCACAGGGGAACCGCTCCCTGCCCCAGCTCACCTCTGCTCCACCTCCTTCTCTGAGCACCGCCCCGCTCTGCTTCTCTCCCTCCCAGGTTTGCCTGCCAAACAGCTGATTGGCGCCGCAAGCCTGGGAGACGGGAGAAGCGGTGGTGGTGGCATGCTCGGGGAGGAGGTGGAGCAGAGGTGAGCTGGGGCGGGGAGTTGCTGCACGGCTCCCCGAGCTGAGGGGCGTTGCCACACAGTTCCCCGAGGGGAGGGGAGCGGCAGGGAGCTGCCACAAGAGGGTCGCCTCAGGGCGGAGGGGAACTGCCAAGGGGGGGCGCTTCAGGGTGGAGGGGGAGATGGCGGGGAGCTGCTGCAGGGGGCACCTCAGGGCAGAGGGTGGGTGCAAGGTGGAAGTTTCACCTAAGGTGCAAAACATCCTTGCACCAGCCCTGGTGGCTGGGGACCCCCGGGCATTTTAAATTGCCCAGGGGCAGCAGGAGGGGCGGGGAGGTGCGCAGGGGTGGCAGGCAGGGGCAGCAGGCGGGGCCGGGAGAGAGATCCGGCCCCAAACATTGATGGAGCTGGGCCCCTAGGCCCTGAATATTCATGGAGCCTGGGCACGACAGGCCCATGCAACTTGCCGACCCTGCTGGAAATCTTGTGTTGAGTTCTGGTGCCCACAACTGAAGAAGGATGTTGATAAATTGGAGAGGGGTCAGAGAAGAGCTCTGACAATGATTACAGGGTTAGAAAACAGGCCTGATAGTGATAGACTCAAACAGCTCAAACCATTTAGCTCAACAAAGAGGAGGTTTAGCAGTGACTTGATCACAGTCTAGAAATATCTACATGGGGAACAAATATTTAATAATGGGCTCTTCAATCTAGCAGTGAAAGGTATAAAAAGATCAAATGGCTGCAAGTAGAAGCTAGACAAATTCAGAGTGGAAATAAGGTCTTAAATTTCTAACAGTGAGAGTAATTCATCACCAGAACAACTTACCAAGAGTGGTGGTGGATTCTCCATCACTAACAATTTTAACATCATCAAGACTGAATGTTTTGCTCAGAAATCTGCACTAGGAATCATTTGGGGGCAGGTCTCTGGGCTGTGTTGTGCAGGAGGTCAAACTAGATGATCACAAGGGTCCCTTCTGGCCTTGGAATCTATGGTTATAAAATGCTATGAAATTGCGAAGCCTTCCAAAAAAAATGATTCCCTGCGTTTCTCAAACTGGGGACACAAAATCAGCTGACATTTCTGACCAAGCTGGCGTCAATCACTGTCAGTTCTCTTGTGTAAAAGGGGGCTACAGACTCCTTCCTGCCTCGCCAGGGTGTTCTGAAGATACACTCATTGGTTGGGAAGCACTAAAGACTTCAAAAGTCTTTAAGAAGCACTTTTGCAAAATCCAAAGAGGCACCTATTTGCATCTTTTGGCACCTAAATACCTGTGAGAAGCTGGCCCTACGATACTACCCTGAGCACAGCATAGAGAAGCTAATGTGGACATTAATATTTCTAACAAATTTATTAGAGCATAAGCTTTCGTGAGCTACAGCTCACTTCATCGGATGCATCCGATGAAGTGAGCTGTAGCTCACGAAAGCTTATGCTCTAATAAATTTGTTAGTCTCTAAGGTGCCACAAGTACTCCTTTTCTTTTTGCGAATACAGACTAACACGGCTGCTACTCTGAAACCTATTAATATTTCTGTATTCAGGGCAAGGGTTGGATGATGGCAGCAAATAATGCCTGAAGCCATGCACTGAACAACGATGCTAACAAAAAATAATAGCTGTCCATTTAGGAAGCTCCTTCCACCTGTGAGCTGGATGAGGCAGGGACCCTGCAGGAAGAGAGTATGAGATTGTGTAACTGCAGACGATGCAGAGCACAACAGGTTGAATGAAGGTTGCCTGGGGAACCTTCTGGAATTTCCTAACTTGCAAGTGCCTGACTTTGAAACCTAACTGTTTCTTTAACGCTGGGATTTAATGCAATTATTTATATAGCACGTAGGTGAGCATCATTGCTACATCCCTGGGCTTGCCTCAGCTCTCCTTCCCATTTCTCACACTACATCTTAGACAATCAGGTCTTCAGGGCAAGAACATTGTCAAGGGCTAAGCATATTTATGCTGCTTTACTATTATTACAATAGCACAGGGTGCTCCAGTCAGACAGGAGGGAACGTGGAAGGTAAATGCTCACAAGGTGGCAGAGATAAGGCCCAGAGTTTTAAAGCTATTTCAGTGTTGCTGCACAGTGTCACAACACCTAACTGATCTAGGAGCTTCAGTTTCATTTTCAAAAGGGATTTAGGCACTTAGGAGACAAAAACCCCATTGTGTAGTTGTAGCCACAGGGGTATTAGAGAGACAAGGTGGGGGAGGTAATGTCTTTTACTGGACCAACTTATGCTGGTTAAAGAAACAAGCTTTTGAGCCACACAGAGCTCTTCTTCAGGTCTGGCCAAGGTACGCCAAGTGTCACAGTAAAACGCAGGGTGGAACAGATTGTTTAACACAAGTAGTTAGCACATATGGTCCCTTGGAATATGTGCTTATGCTGAACAATCTGTTCCACCTTGCACTTAGTTGTGAGCTCAGAGGACTCTTCCCAGGCCTGAAGAAGAGCCCTGTTTGGCTCCAAAGCTTGTCTCTGTCACCAAGAGAAGTTGGTCCAGCAAAAGATATTCCCTCCTCCACCCAGTCTCTCTAAAAGACCATTGACACTGGATAGTATTTAGACTCCTAAGTGCCTAAATGATTTATGAAAATGAGATTTAGGCTCCAAAATTAGTTGATGAGGCAGCCCTCGGGGCAGCTAGCCTTGTCTCTTGATCTCTATCCCTCGCCAGTCTCAACCTGTCTTCAGCCACAGGCCAGCTCGCCCGTTTCTCGGCGGCCTCGCTCTGTCTCTAGAGCTGCAGTAGCTGTTGGTCTGTCTAGGGCATCACTAGCTCGCCCCGATACCCTCTGTCCTAGGAATTCATACTGCACCAGTCCGCCCAGGACCCCGGCGGCACACACACACTAGGGACCCTCTGGTAAGTTCCCCCAGCCTCCTGCTACCTTCCCCGACTGTGGGCTCCCCAGCCCCGGGGGCTCTCCGCCCTGCCCTTTGCCACGCACCCACTGCTCCCCCCGGACAAGGCAGGAGAGCCCCCTCCAGCCCTCGCCCGGCTCCCACGTGAGTCCGGCCAACTACATTTCCCGGCGCCCTCTGCAGAGGAAGGGCTCCCGGCGGGGAGGGCTCGCCCCCCGGCTTGCCAGTGCGCCCCGGGCCGGGCGCTCGCGGGTTGCGATTAGTGGCTATAGGTCGGGGCTCGGAGCTGCGGGAGCAGAGGCTCCCACGGAAGGGCAGCCGCCTCCAGCAGCCCCTCCCTCGTGCCCTGCTCTGCTCCGGGCGCCGGGCCGGGGCTGGAGCGCAGGGGCTGGCGGGTCGCTGCTGGCGCGCATCTCTCCAGGAGCCGCGCCGCAGCGCGACGGGACTTGCCCCCTGCAGGGCCCGCTGGGCCGAGGAGCCGGCAGGGGAGTCGTGTGCCATACCTGGCCCCTGCAGGACAGGCCTGGGCCCGGGTGCTGTGGGATATGCCAGGGTTGCGCGCTCTGCCCCCGGCGGCTGGCTCTGGCTGCCCGCTGCCTGCCTGGCGCTCTGCCCGCCTGGCTCAGCCACGCAGATGGAGTGGCTCCCAGCCTGGTTACTGGGGTTCAAAGGGTCTCTCCCTGTCGGTAAACGCTGGCCCTGGGAGGGGTTGATGCATCATAGGGGCCCCCTGTCCCCTTGTTGGTGGGGGCTTCCGTGGGTTCCCTGACCCACTTCCCCGTCCCCACCAGACACCCCCACTGTCTCTTCCCTGTTCAGCCCTGAACTCCCACTCCATTGCCTTGACCATACAGCCATCCACTTCACAGGCCACCCACCCTGCCCTGGGGCATCAGCCTCTGCTCCCCACTGCCTGATGAACGTCCCTTTGCTCCCTCTGCGGAGAACCAGTCACCATTCTCTGCTCCACAGCACCCTCCTTCCTCGCCCCGCAATCCCGCTCCCGCTAACTCAGCCCCCAGCGCCTTGAGAAAGATCTGCTTGGAATAGGCATGGTGCATGCTGATTACCACCAGATCACGCGACCTCTCCCCTCCACACACTATCCTTTGCCTGTCTTCTGGTGCCCCTCACGACAGGGTCTGCCTCCCCCTCTGGCTTTTGGAAGGGCCCGGCACTTGAGGTGAGGGGCTTACCTCGGCCTGGCTGTGGACTGGTTTGTCTGCAGGCCATCTGCCAGAGTGACATGACACGGAGACCCCCTACCATAGCCTCCCCCACCCGCCGCCAGGAGCAGGACATACCTGGCAGCCCGGACACTGGTGCTAGCTGTTACGTTTGTAGTCCAATAAAAGCCAGGCAGAAAGGTCATTCCACCTTCAGTGACCCAGCCTTTCCCATGAACAGATGCCCAGAGCCAGCTCCAGGTTTTATGGTGTTTTGCCACTGCGCTTTGTTTAAAGCACCCAAAAAGTTCTTTTGATACTAATTTTGTGTTTTAAAGTTCTTAACCAGAATAAAAGTCAGAGAGGAAATCATTAAAATGAACCTTTCAAAGAAGATTAGATTCCATATAACGGCAGAGTTTCCTACGGGGTTTGGTTCTGGTTCCTGAATACAGAGTTTTGAGAAATCAGAGTATGATTTTATACAGCTGGAGTCCACCTGCTGTGCTGGAACTCATAGCTGACTGGACAGGAGATTTAGGGAATAGTTCTTTGGTTAGTGGAGTGCCGTTGTGCTTTCTCTGATCACTAATTGTTCCATACAGTAGCACCTAGAGGCCCCACGTGGGATCACAATTCCTGATGCCTGCCCCTTCTGCTGCATGAGGGAGAACCCTCAGATGCGCTTATCTCGAATGTGCCAGGTTGCAGCCCCTATTCCGGCTCCTCCAGAACTTCCTGTTGAGGTTCTTGCTGCACTTTTCCTCACACCTCTTCATTCACACCCTGTCTGTGACACCAAGAAGTCACCAGACCTCCTCGTCAACCTCCTCCTGGCACTAGCTAAAGTGGCCATCTACAATACCAGGAGGAGGATGCTAGACGAGGGGGTGCTCTGCAACTGTGGGGTCTATTTTCATTCCTCCCTGGTCTCACACATCTGGGCAGAGTTCCTCTGGGTGGCATCAGCTGGCTTTGAGGAGCAGAAGGTGCTGTCCAGGGGTCTCTGCTCGGTGTCCCCCTCTTGATCCCTAGTTCTGCACCTATGACCCCCATTCCCGTTCCTGTTATTCATTAGTTGTCCCGGGAATTCGGTTGGTTCCCAGGTCCAGTGGTCCCTCCCGCAGGGCTGAGGGAGGAGCCTTTAGAAGCAGGTGGGCTCGTGCCTGCCCTCCACCCAGGATTTCCAATAAGGCCTCACTACCTGGGACTTTAGAGTTCTGCTTGAGATCAACTCTGTTGCCAGCCTGGTGAAGTGCAAATTAAAGGATTTGAGCTGAGAAGGTGACTAGAAACTGAGTTCTTAAAGGGTCCTCAATGGGGGGGGGGGGCGGGTGTGGCCACGGTACTACAGTTACCAGTAAAGAGATTTGTCTGTCCAGAAGTAACACACAGATCATGGTTGGTTGTTAAACATGATGTATTTACTTGTCCTAGACCCTGGTTGCTAATTGTTTAGCGAAGCTATGATGAGTGTCACTGGAAGATCTGTGGGCCAGGAGCCATCTTTTGTTATTAACAGTATTATCGTAGTGCTCAGGAGCCCCAGTCACAGACCAGCCCCCAGTTGTGCCAGGCACTATACAGACGCAGAACATAGACAGTCATTGTCCCAAGGAGCTTTCAGTTTATAAGACAAGAGACAACAGGTGGAAACAGACCAAGGGGGCAGTACAAGGAAAAAATAAGTCAAATTGTTTTGTGTCTGTACAGCACCCAGCACAATCAATTGGATATATAGATATACACAAACAGAAAATTAATAAATTGGAGAGGGTTCAAAGAGCCATGAGAATGATTAATGGATTGGAAAGCATGCCTTATAGTGAGAGACTCCAAGAGCTCAATCTATTTAGCTTAACAAAGAGAAGGGAAAGACAAAACTGTAACCATGTCTTAGTGGGTCACAACTGAGGATGCCAAATTCAGGACAAACAGCTGAGAAATAGGGCAAACACATCCCAGAACTGGTGGTTATTCTTTTATAAGATATACCAAACCTGCCACAAAATTAAACTCCTGTTTCACCACACTGGCTAACAAGAAAACATAGAGGCAGTTTCCTCAGGCATTCCAGTTCTTATATCACCAACAAAAACACTGGATTCAGAAATGAGTGGTTCTTTATAACTGGTCTCATCCAATAAAAGGTTCTTCTGATCCGAAAGGACCAGCCACACACTCAGGTCAATATATAACTTAGAACTTTCACAAAAATCACACGGGTGCCAATCCTTTAGTATCTCAAATTTAAAGGTTTATTCATAGAAAGAAAGAAAGGTGAGAGTTAAAATTGGAGGAACTGAAGGAATCAGTTGCATACAGTAATGGCAAAGTTCTTGGTTCAAGCTTGTAGCAGTGATAGAATAAACAGCTGGTTTAAGTCAAGTCTCTGGAGTACATCCACAGCTTGGATGGGTCATTCAGTCCATTGTTCAGAGCTTCAGTTTGTAGCAAAGCTCTTCCAAAGGTAAGAAGCAGGATTGAAGAACAAATGGAGGTGTTTCCAGGGCCTTTTATAGCTTTTGCCATGTGGAGGGATTCCCATTGTTCTGGAGTTTGGAGTCACATGGGCAAGTCACATGTCCAGGCCTTTCGCCTGGTCACAGCAGGAAATTCCATTAAGTGTAGATGGGCATCTGCCATGGTCTATTGTTAGTTAAATGTTCTTTTGATGGGTCACTCAATTTGAATAGTCCCTCCAGGATGTGCTGGCTAATTACTTTGTGGGCGTTACCCCAGGAGCCAACATCTGAAATTCAAGTATAGAGCCAATACTTATAACTTCACATACAAAAATGATACATGCATACAAAAAGCATAGTCATAACCAGCACATCAGAACTTTCCTTAGACACCTCACTTGACAACCTTTGTACAATATTTATGCAAATATATAATAGTGGTTGCAACAATCATCTATATGGTTATATTGTAATCAAATAACGTCACAACAACTAAGGGAGGATATGTTAGAGGTCTTTACAGTCATGAGTGATGTGGAGAAAGTAAATAAGGAAGTCTTCTTTACTCCTCATAACACAAAAACTGGGGGTCACTAAATGAAATTAATAGGCAGCAGGCTTAAAACTAACAAAATTAAATATTTCTTCACATAGTGCACAGTCAACCTGTGGAACTCTTTGCCAGAGGATGTTGTGAAGGCCAAGACTATAACAGGGTTCAAAAAAGAACTAGATCATTTCATGGAGGATAGGTCCATCAATGGCTATTAACTAGAATGGGCAGGCATGC
This sequence comes from Dermochelys coriacea, assembly GCF_009764565.3. Lineage (NCBI taxonomy): Eukaryota > Metazoa > Chordata > Testudines > Dermochelyidae > Dermochelys > Dermochelys coriacea. Next base: position 16,753,478 of record NC_050091.1, read on the forward strand.
AAAACCATGTTCTGAAGTGTCTCTAGCCTCTGTTTGCCAGAAGCTGGGAATGGGCAACAGGGGATGGATCACTTAGTGATTACCTGTTCTATTCATCCCCTCTGAAGCACCTAGCATTGGCCACTGTTGGAAGACAGGATACTGGGCTAGATGGACCATTGGTCTACCCTAGTATGGTTGTTCTTATGTTTGTTTGTTTGTTTTTTTGCTGAAATACCATTTTTTTTATTTTAACGTAATCAAAATAACTCTATATAAACTGACTAAGCTAAGAAACACAGAAGAAAACAAACAAGTGGGGGGAAATAAGTCGTTCTTATGTTCTTAAGGTTAAAGGGTGACTTGATCACAGTCTGTTTAGTAGAAGACTTTTCAATCTAGCAGAGAAAGAAAGAATACAATCTATTGGCTGGAACTTGAAGCTAGCCAAATTCAAACTGAAAATAAGGCATTCATTTTTAACGGTGAGACTAATTAACCATTGTAACAATTTACCAAGGGTCAGGGTGGATTTACCATTACTGGCAATTTTTAAATCAAGATCAGTTGTTTTTGTAAGATCTGCTTAGGAATTATTTGTGTTATATGGGAAGTCAGACAAGACGATCACAATGGTCCCATCTGGTCTTGGAATCTAGGAATCATGCTGAGGTACTGCTCCATAACTGGGGCTCCAAGATAAACCACAATACAAAACTATACCTAATAAAACAGCAAGGCATGTATCTGCACCATGCCAAGAATCCTAGCCCATTGTGCTAGCAGAGATAACCAGTCACCTTACTCTGCAGCTAATTTGTATGCAGCAATTTTGTTGATTGTAATTTAGTAAGTGATATGGGGGAGACTGCCCAGATGGATACTGCCCAAAGGCCTCAGTTCTTCAAAGATTGATTCGCCATCCATACAACTCAACATAAAACCTCCCAGAACGACACAGACATGACTCAACCCAACCACGCACACACCACCACACGCAGCACACACAATAGCTCCAAACACACAGTTATCACGGCAGCACACGCCCCTCATTTGCCACCTGCACAAATCAACACAACTCACCCAACATAGCACAGACTTTCACCTACCCTCACTCTCAATTACATAAAACCATAAACATGAGCAGCAAAGCTGTGATCATCATAGTAAATAAATAAGAAAAAAAGACTAGTGGAGAAAAAAGAGCTGCAGGGTTTTTCTTTTCCTCTCAGAGTCACTGTGATGCTCCCCTCTAGTGTTATCTGGACTGTTGAACTGCTAGGTCACTCCTATCCTTGACTCTGGGAGCCAGCCTTACCCTGCTCTTCTGTGAGAACCCCCATTCCTGTGCTGTTCACACACAACCTCTGGCATGTAAGCTGCTCCTTGGATTGTGCTATCGAATGACACTAGTGAATATCTCCGGTCCCAGACACAACCCTAGGAATCTCCATTTTGCAGTGTCCAGTTATGCCTGCTGGACACTGCAAGCTTATATGAGTTCATCAATTTAACAAAGAAATTGATATACACCAAGCTTGTTATCCCAAGGGGAGTCTCTGACATGCTTTAAACCAAACACACCGCTTCAGGTAGAATAAACAAAAGATTTATTAATGACAAAGATAGATTTTAAGTGATTATAACTCAAAGCTTAACAAGTCGGATTTAGTCAAATGAAATAAAAGCAAAACTCACTCTAAGCTGATCTTAACACTTTCAGTGCCCTTACAAACTTAGATGCTTCTCACCACAGACTGGCTGGTTGCCCTTCAGCCAGGCTCTCCCCTTTGATCAGCGCTTCAGTCGCTGGGTGGTGGTGTCTGTAGATGAAAGTGGAAGAGAGAGCAAGAGCATGGCAAATGTCTCTCCCTTTTATCATGTTCTTTCTTCCCTCGTGGCTTTGCCCCCATCCCCTTCAGAGTCAGGTGAGCATTACCTCATCGCAGTCCCAAACTGACCAAAGGAAGTGGGGGTAACTCACTCAAGAGTCCAAGAGATCCTTTGCTGTTGCCTAGGCCAGTATCCTTTGTTCCTGTGAGGCTAGGCTGGGTTTGTCCCATACCTGCCCTGATGAGGTGTGAACTGCCTTTCTGCTTCTGGAGAGTTTTTGCCTGGGCTTACTTTAAGCCATGAGGACACATTTTCAGCCTCATAACTATATACATGAAATTACAACCTATAACATTACTATAACAATGTTTACTATAACATTACCATAACACCAAAGCTCAGTGCATCATGAGCCTTCCGAATGCACCTGACATGACAAACTTTGCATTAGATACCACACAATCATATTATAAGGATGAACATGGAGGTGCTGGATGTTCCCCAAGGTACAGAACGTCAGACCTCCTCCCTTCGTTTGCTGCAAGAGGGTTAGTCACTGACTATCTCAAAGGCAGTTTGTGTTATAATTCTTTTGACATCCAGCCATTAAGGCCATGAAGCAGTGTGCCTCAGTTTCCACATTCACCCACAGCAAGCCAGGTTTTTTATGATTTCTCTGCTGTGATAAGCTTTAAACCTGTTTACAGGTATTAATTGAAAAGTAGCATTATCATAAGGTTTAACATCTGTGTCAAAATTCTTATCCCCAAAACTTTACATTTATACCACATTTTTTATTTCAGATGTGCATTTACAAGTATCTTTATGATACCACGCCCTCCATTCAGATATTCTAGTTTGAAGCTAGTTTGTTCATTACACATGGTGTCCTTTGATTCACTGGCTTTTCCTTCCCTCCAGTGCTCCTCTCTGCGTGGGTTCTTAATTTAATCATGTTTCTGGAATTTTGGTGCCTCTGGGTCTGGCAGGATAGGTGTTCAGGGGGATCCTGCACATTGGCTGTCCCTTTGGGGAGCGGTCTCTCAACCCCAGGACTGTACATATGCAGAAAATCCAGCTCCCCTTTTGGGGTTACCCTGTGTTTCTCCCTCCCAGCACTGAGTCCTTCCCTGCCCCTGAGAGGGCTGTGATCTGTGCTCTCTGGGCTAGGTGTGTTTACCCTTTGATCAGATTTTCCTTTTCCCAGCATCTTTCACATAACTGCTCTCTGTGTCTCACCAGCCTGGAGGAAAACACCCCCCGCTCTGGCAGTTGGTCATTTGTGTTCTCACAAACTGCCACCTGGCAATGTCCTGGTCCCAACTCCTCTGTTATTACAGGCGTTGGAGCTGCATCTTGATGTAGAGAGACACAGTTACTTTCCAAAAACGTATCAGAAATAGCATCCTGAAAAACTGGGACCTGGATTGGGGTACCCTCTGCCACCCCTTTCTCTGTCCCTGAGAAGTCAGCTGTGTGACTGCTCCCCTCCAGGAGGTCAGTGACACAGTTCCTTCTCAAAACCTGGGTCACAGGCTGAGTGCCTGGGTGCACAGATGCTGACCCCAGCCATCCTCCTAGTGTCCTGGGCATCCTGCCCCAAGTGACTAGTGAAGAGACATTCCTGTACCCCCACTATTTCTTCCCCAGTTTCCTTCTCTGGGCCCCCTCCTAAGACACACTTCTCTGTGCTCCCTAGGAAGGGTTCTATCCCTTGTTCATCTGCAAAACTCTGCCAGCTAATAACTGGGCCCAGACTAGGAAGGAGTCTAGTCTGTAAAACAAGCTTACTGGAACATCTCTGAGGGTGAGATTTACCTGTAAACAGTTTCTTAATGTGTTAGGCTTAGACTTGTGTGTTTTGTTTTATTTTGCTTGGTACCTTACTTTGTTCTGTCTGTTATTACTTGAAACCACTTAAATCCTACTTTTTATACTTAATAAAATCACTTTTGTTTATTAGTAAACCTAGAGTAAGTGATTAATACCTGGGTAGCAAACAGCTGTGTATATCTCTCTATCAGTGTTATAGAGGGCAGACAATTTATGAGTTTACCCTGTGTAAGCTTTATACAAAATATAAGGAATTTATTTGGGGTTTGGATCCCATTGGGAACTGGGTGTCTGGGTGCTGGAGAGAGGTGATCTGCTGAGCAGTTTTTGTTTAAAGTCTGCAGCTTTGGGGGTGGGACCAGACCTGGGTCTGTGTTGCAGCAGGCTAGCCTGTCTGGCTTAACAAGGCAGGGTTCTGGACTCCCAAGGTGGCAGGGAAAACAGGCTCAGAGGTAATTTCAGCACATCAGGTGACAATCCCAAGGGAGCCTCTGTGACCGAACCCATCAGCCCACCTTAGGGACATTCTTGTGGCCACAAGTTTACCAGAGCATCTGCCCAGAGTAATCACCTTCATAACATGTTCAGTTCCCATTTTATACAGTTCAGGGGTCTTTGAAGTGGGTTTTCCATAATTAGTGCACAAACAGACTCTATCCCCAGGGCATGTCTCCAAAAGGTTGGCATCAAAGGATGAGAATTTGCATTTCCCTCATCACAAGGTATTTCCTAAGGAAATCCCCTTCACATATATTGTTCCAAATACTTCATTGTTCCATGAAATTCCTCATACCTTCCAGTGATTGCATTAATCTGGTCTTTCTGCAAAAGGAGTTCCATACAGTCACACAATAGTACCTAAACATTTTCATTTATAATACAAGGAATGCAAAGGTTGTAACCCTAATTCAATAAGGTTTGTCTTAATGCCAACAGGATTGTTCAGGATATTGTGAATCCATCACATCCTCCTCATGGCCCACGTGATGGTACAGCCTCACCTTGAATACTGTATTAGGTCTGGGTCACCTGTTCTGACAACAACACTACATAAAACACACAAGAGCAACAGAAGCAGCCCAGAGGAAAGGTCAGAAAAATGGGTGGGGACAGGAAGGCTGAGATGACAAATTGTAAAATAATTGAATAGTGGTTGAATGCAAAAAAAGGTTACAATGACTTACTTCAGAGTAGCAGCCATGTTAGTCTGTATTCGCAAAAAGAAAAGGAGTACTTGTGGCACCTTAGAGATTAACAAATTTATTAGAGCATAAGCTTTCGTGAGCTACAGCTCACTTCATCGGATGCATTTGGTGGAAAATACAGAGGGGAGATTGATATACACACACAGAGAACATGAAACAATGGGTTTATCATACACACTGTAAGGAGAGTGATCACTTAAGATAAGCCATCACCAGCAGCAGGGGGGGGAAGGGAGGAAAACCTTTCATGGTGACAAGCAAGGTAGGCTATTTCCAGCCGTTAACAAGAATATCTGAGGAACAGTGGGGGGTGGGGGGGGAGAAATAACATGGGGAAATAGTTTTACTTTGTGTAATGACTCATCCATTCCCAGTCTCTATTCAAGCCTAAGTTAATTGTATCCAGTTTGCAAATTAATTCCAATTCAGCAGTCTCTCGTTGGAGTCTGTTTTTGAAGCTTTTTTGTTGAAGGATAGCCACCAATGAAGTGAGCTGTAGCTCACGAAAGCTTATGCTCTAATAAATTTGTTAGTCTCTAAGGTGCCACAAGTACTCCTTTTCTTTTTGCGAATACAGACTAACATGGCTGCTACTCTGAAACCTGTCAGAGATGGGTAAGACTCTGGAGCTGCAATCCCATTGAATTAACCAGGGCCAAGGGGATGTGAATCTCTATATGAATCCACCCTTTGGTTTTGGTTCTGGCTCAGAACCCAGAAAGGGAGAGGCCAATTTTCTGCCTCTGATACTGACAAAAATGTGATTGTGCCAATTTCTATTAATTGGAGGCAAAACATTGCTAGATTTTGGCTCTGCAAACATAGGTGCTGGAACTAGGGGTGTGGGGGTACTTCCATTATATACAGGGTTTACAGTTTGGTTCATTGGCTCTCAGCACCCACACTATACAAATTGTTCCAGCACCGCTGTCTGCTAAATCCAAGCCAGGCTCAAGCTGTGAACTGAGTCTTTTCTGGACTCAGTCACTATGTATTGATACCACTTCTGGGTGGAATGCAACACAGAATCATAGATTCATAGAAGATTAGGGTTGGAAGAGATCTCAGGAGGTCATCTAGTCCAACCCCCTGCTCAAAGCAGGATCAACCCCAACTAAATCATCCCAGCCAGGCTTTGGCAAGCCTGACCTTAAAAACCTCTAAGGAAGGAAATTCCACCACCTCCCTAGGTAACCCATTCCAGGGCTTCATCATCCTCCTAGTGAAATAGTGTTTCCTAACCTAGACCTCCCCCACTGCAACTTGAGACCATTACTGCTTGTTCTGTCATCTGCCACCACTGAGAACAGCCTAGCTCCATCCTCTTTGGAGCCCCCCTACCCTTCCAGTAGTTGAAGGCTGCTATCAAATACCCCCATTACTCTTCTTTATGGAGACTAAATAACCCCAGTTCCCTCAGCCTCTCTTCATAAGTCATGTGCCCCAGCCCCCTAATCATTTTTTGTTGCCCTCTGCTGGACTCCAATTTGTCCACATCCTTTCTGTAGTGGGGGGCCCAAAACTGGATGCATTATTCCAGATGTGGCCTCACCAGTGCTGAATAGAGGGGAATAATCACTTCCCTCGACCTGCTGGCAATGCTCCTACTAATACAGCCCAATATGCCATTGGCTGTATTAGTAGGCAACAAGGACACGCTGCTGATTCATATCCAGCTTCTCATCCACTGTAATCTCCAAGTCCTTTTCTGCAGAACTGCCACTTAGCTAATCGGTCACCAGCCTGTAGCAGTGTATGGGATTCTTCCATCCTAAGTGCAGGACTCTGCACTTGTCCTTGTTGAAGCTCATCAGATTTCTTTTGGCCCAATCCTCCAATTTGTCACTCTGGACCCTATCCCTACCCTCCATCGTATCTACCTCTCCCCCCCCAGCTTAGTGTCATCTGCAAACTTGCTGCGGGTACAATCCATCCCATCATCTAGATCATTTATGAAGATGTTGAACAAAACCAGCTCCAGGACCAACCCCTGGGGCACTCTGCTTGATACTGGCTGCCAACTATATATCGAACCATTGATCACTATCCATTGAGCCTGTTGATCTAGGCAGCTTTCTATCCACCTTATAGTCCATTCATCTAATTCATACTTATTCAACTTGCTGGCAAGAATACTGTGGGAGACAGTATCAAAAGCTTTGCTAAAGTCAAGGTGTGTACCAAACAGACTGTACCAAACAGCTGCTTTGTTAAGTTTTGAATTCCCAGGCACAGACACAACACACACACCTCTTGTCACCCCTTCCGTGTGTTACTTCATAGTTTTCTAGGTCAGAATGGACCATTGTAACCACCTAGCCTGACCTCCTGCATAACACAGGACAGAGAGCTGCCCCAAAATAATTCCTAGAACAGGTCATTTAAAAAACCATCCAATTGTAATATAAAAACTCTCAGTGATGGAGACTCCACCATGATCATTGGTAAGTTGTTCCAATAGTTAACTACTCCCACCGTTAAAAATGTCCACCTTATTTCCGGTCTGCATTTGTCTAGTTTCAAGTTGCAGTCATTTGATCTTTTTATACATTTCTCTGATAGATTGAAGAGCCCATTATAAAATATTTGTTCCCCTGTAGATACCCACAGACTGTGATCAAGTCACCCCTGAACCTTCTCTTTGTTAAGCTAAATAGACTTTAAGTATATCCCTATAAATCATGTTTTCTAACCCTTTAATCATGCTCATGGCTCTTTTCTGACCCCTCTCTAATTTATCTATTGAACTGGACACAGGATTCCAGCAGGGGTCGCACCAGAGCCAAATACAGAGCTAACATAATCTCTTCGCAAAAGAATAAATGGACACAAATCTGACATCAGGAATTATAACATCAAAAACCAGTAGGAGAACACTTCAGTTTCCCTGGTCACTTTATAACAGACCTAAAAGTGGCAATTCTTCAACAAAAAAAACTTCAGAAACAGACTCCAACGTGAAACTGCAGAACTGGAATTAATTTGCAAACTGGACACCATCAAATTAGGCCTGAATAAAGACTGGGAGTGGTAGGGTCGTTACAAAACCTAAACCTAATTTCCCCCTGTAACGATGCTGGTTCTGGCGGGACCCAACTGAAAGTGCCAATTCAATTCCAAAGCTTGCCTTTTTCCAATCGTCCAGGACCTCCCCCAATTGCTATGAATTTTCTAAGATAATGGCCAATGGCTCTGCAATCACATCAGCCAACTATCTCAGCACCCTTGGATGCATTAGATCAGGACCCATGGATTTGTGCATGTCCAGCTCTTCTAAATAGTCCTTAACCTGTTCTTTCACCACTGAGGGCTGCTCACCTCCTCCCCATACTGTGTTGCCCAGTGCAGCAGTCTGGGAGCTGACCTTGTCTGTGAAAACCAAGGCAAAAAAAGCATTGATTACTTCAGCTTTTTCCTCACCATCTGTCACTAGGTTGCCTCCCCCATTCATTAAGGGTCCCACGCTTTACCTGACCTTCTTCTTGTTGCTAACATACCTGTAGAAACCCTTCTTGTTACCCTTCACATTCCTTGCTAGCTGCAACTCCAATTAATCATAGAATCATAGAATATCAGGATTGGAAGGGACCTCAGGAGGTCATCTAGTCCAACCCCCTGCTCAAAGCAGGACCAATCCCCAACTAAATCATCCCAGCCAGGGCTTTGTCAAGCCTGACCTTAAAAACTTCTAAGGAAGGAGATTCCACCACCTCTGTAGGTAATGCATTCCAGTGTTTCACCACCCTCCTAGTGAAAAAGTTTTTTCTAATATCCAACCTAAACCTCCCCCACTGCAACTTGAGACCATTACTCCTTGTTCTGTCATCTGCTACCACTGAGAACAGTCTAGATCTTTTGTGCCTTGGCCTTCCTGATTACACAGGGCAGCAGGTTTGTACAAATTTTGGTGGTGCCCAGAACCCGCCCCCCCCAACTCCACTCCACCTCCCACCTGCCTAAGGCTCTGGGAGGGATTGGGGGGGGGGAGAGGAGGTCTGGGGTTCAGGCCCTGGGCTGGGGCAGAATATTGGGATGCAGGACAGGTGAGAGGTTGGGCTCTGGGAGGGAGTTTGGCTGAGTGGGTGGGTGAGAGGGGTCTGGGATGCAAGCTCTGGGATGGAATTTGAGTGCTGGGTGCAGGATAAGGGCTGCGGCAGGGGGTGGGGGTGCAGGAGGGGATGAGGGGTGCAGGTTCTGGGCCTGAGTTTGGGTGCAGGCTCTGGGCTGAGGTGGGGATGCAGGGAGGAAGGAGATGCAGGCTCTGGTAGGGAGTTTGGGGATAGGAGGGGGTGCAGGTTCTGGGAGGGAGTTAGGGGACCAAAGGTGGGATGCAGGCTCTGGGAGGGGGTGGGGGGGATGCGGTGCTTCCCTGGGGCTCCTAGGCAGGGCGGGCTGCAAGTCTCCATGTGCTGCTACCCTCAGGCACTGCCCCTGCAGCTTCCCATTGGCCGCAGGGGCTGGACACAGACCCACCCTGTCCAGGGGCTGCAGGGAGGGGCCGGCAGCACGAGGGAGCAGCCAGGGCTCCACTGCGCTGCTGGTGGTGAGTGGGGACCCCGGGCTGTTTTAAATGCCCCGGGGTGGAAGGTGGGGCCGAGGGAGAGACCCGGCCACAGGCAGTGCTGGAACCGGCCGCGAGCCAGGAATATTCCTGGTGTCCAGGCACCATGGGCCGATAGAGCTCGCCACCCATCTTGCTAGGGAGTGTAGCCTCAGCAAAATAACCCACAAGTATTGATATTAAGAACAGAAGGGGTTTGAGATGGAATCTCCACTTATCCACTTGACACTGGGGTTGGGAAGAGTCCTTTCCACACAGCTGCTCTAGGAGTCCCTTGCATTTAGGATTCTGCAGCTTCTTGTGTTGGGCTCAGTCAACTCTCCTAAGCACCTGCTGACCTCAGTTTACATGCCCTGGTTTCAGGGCTCATTGCAGAGGGGGCCACCCTGTGATTCCCACTGGACACGTGCAGGGGAGTGCTTAGGTTTTAGCTTTCATTTTTCACTCCCCAAACTGAGCTGCTGGCCCCAGCACCCGGCCAAGCCTGCTCAGTCTGCCGGCTGTTGATTCTCTACATCCTTCCTCACTCTCCCGTCCAGAGGAGGAGGTATGCAGCGAGCAGTAGAGATGGGAGGTGGTATGGAGTGGAGGAAGCGGTGGGGGTCTCGGGGAAGGGCCCGGGCCACCACGGCCCACATGTCCGGCACCAGTTTGGCAGCAGCACCAGGGAAGGCAAGGTCTTCCCTGGCCTATTATACCCACCGTCCATGCCCATTCTTGGGGGGACCCCGCAAGCCAGTGCGATTGGCTGGCGTGGTCAATCCCAGAAGAGACAAATCAGTCACTTCCATCCCGGGGCCCACACCCCCTCTGCCTATTATTCTAGAGTGCAACAGTTATTTCCAATGAACCCCTTATAATCTTCTCAATTTGGAGGACAGACTCTGTGCAGTCTTTGCTTATACAAAAGCATTTCACATTATTTAGGACTTACAACGGAAGACATTTGTGTAGCTCGAACGTTTCCTCCCTCACCAACAGAAGTTGGTCCAATAAAAGATACTAGTCGCCCCACCTTGTCTCTCTAAGGGCTTGGCTACACTTGCGAGTTACAGTGCAATAAAGGAGCCCCGGGTACCATAGCTCACTCCCTCTCCACACTGGGAGAGTGCTCTGTCTCCACGGCTACAGCGCTCCTGGTACTCCACCTCGGCGGAATAACGGTTGCTGCGCCCCCGCTGGAGTGCCGCGGTGCAGTGTGGACGCCCTGGTCCTATAGTGCACTCTGATCGGCTTCTAGAAATGGCCCACAATGCCTGTGCTAGCCACTCTGGTCATCACTTTGAACTCTACTGCCCTGCCCTCAGGTGACCAACCATCAGACCCGCCCTTTAAATTCTCTGGGAATTTTGAAAATCTCCTTCCTGTTTGCTCAGCCAAGCGTGGAGTGCTCTCAGCAAATCTTTCCAGGTGACCATGCCTCCACGTGCCAGGCGATCTCCAATATGGAGCAATGGCAAGGTGCTGGACCTCATCAGTGTTTGGGGGGAGGAAGCTGTCCAGTCCCAGCTGCACTCCGGCCGCAGGAATTACGATACCTTCAGGCAGATATCAAGGGACATAATGAAAAGGGGCTGTGACCGGGATGCACTACAGTGCAGGATTAAAGTGAAGGAGCTGCGGAACGCCTGCCACAAAGCTGTGAGGCAAACCGCTGCTCCAGTGCTGCCCCCATGACCTGCCGTTTTTACAAAGAGCTGGATGCGATACTTCGGGGCGACCCCACCTTCATGCCGAGTACCACCATGGACACTTCAGAGCCCAGTTCAACAAGGCAGGAGGAGGAGAAGAAGCAAAGCGGGAGTGAGGGAGCTCAGGTGGAGGAAGACACCCCGGAATCCCTAGATGCAGGCAGCCAGGAGCTGTTCTCAAGCCAGGAGGAAGGTAGCCAGTCACGGCGGGCGATGCTTGGGGAAGGACAAACACCAGAGGAGGTTCCCGGTAAGCGGGTTTTATTTTGGGAAGGAAGTTATTTGGTGCGGGCTCTTGGTGCGAGGAGGGTTAGGGCTGTATGCATGCCTAGATGCGAAATAGGGCGCTGATGTGCTCTCTCACATCACAGTAATCGGCCTCAGTGGTCTCTTCAAAGGTCTCATCCAGAACTTGGGCAATGCGCTTGAGCAGGTTTCTCGGGAGAGCCAGTGTGGTCCTGTCCCAGTCAAGCTAACTTGTCCGCACCACTGTGCCATGAGGGGTGGGGGGACAATTGCTGCACATAGGCAACCTGCAGATGGGCCAAGGCGGAAGCTGCATTGCAGTAGAAGACCCTCCCTTGCTTCCCAGGTCACCCTCAGCAGCGAGATATCTTCCAGGACGAACTCCTGTGGAAAATGTGGGGACAGTGTTCAGTATAGGGGCCCCCTGCCACTGCTGGCTCTCCCCAAGGCACAGAAACCCAGAGAACAGTACAGCCGTGAAACAATCAGTCACGCTTGACCCTGTGCTTACTCACCATTTTGGGGCTCCCGTGGGTTATGTGCACTCGCTTTGGGACAGGCAAATTATGCTATTGTGTAGACTGTGCTTGCCCTTGAGTACGGGGGAATCATTGCTCTGTCTGGTGTGAACAATGCTGCCTCTGTTAAGTGTTTCATTTTGCCTTTACGGATGCAACCTTGAGATCTCAGCCGTCCATGTTATCAACGGCAGAGAGGCTGCAAAGAATCAGGAAGAGGCCACGTAGAAGCAAAGAGGACATGCTGCATGAAGTCATGCAGCATTCAACTAATGAAAATAAAAACATGCAGGAGTGGTGGGAGAGTGAAAGGAGGATCCACCAGCAGAATGCGGCTCACTGGCACCAAAGCACAGAGCAGCTGATAAGCATCATGGAGCGCCAAGCGAACTCGATCCAGGCGCTCATAGCCATGCAGGTCGAGCACTATTGTGCCTACCCACCCACCCCTGCAGCCCTTGTCCCAAAACTCTTTCCCTTGTGCCACCATGTCATCTCCAAACCCAACCCACTTTCCCCAACATCCGGGTTCTTACCACCACCCGCTGCCTCCAACACCTGTAGCTTCACCACCCAGCCCTGAAAAATACGACCCTTACCCACTGCACTCAACCCCCATCACCATGCAGTATAGCCATCCTGCAGTGCAGCATGCATTGCACAGCACTCCAGACAGGACATTTGCAAATCTGTGATTGTACCGTTCCCCACCCCACCCCCTTGCCCTTTGTGTTTCCTAAGCAATTGTGTTGTGTTTCTTTTCAATAAATTGATTTTTTGGCTTTGAAAAATATTCTTTATTATTGCATAACATAAAAGAAACCTTAGCCCAGGAAAGCAACAGGCACTGCAAGTCAGTGTATCATATGTAGCAAACACAGATTCCTACCGCACTTCACTCCTGTGCCACACCAGACATTACTGTTGGCTTTCAGCCTCAAATTGCTCCCTCAAGGCATCCCTAATCCTTGCAACCCCACGCTGGGTCCCTCTAATAGCCCTGCTCTCTGGCTGTTCAAATTCAGCCTCCAGGTGTTGAACCTCCGAGTTCCATGCCTGAGTGAATCTTTCACCCTTCCCTTCACAAATGTTATGGAGGGTACAGCACACGGATATAACCGTGGGGATGCTGTTATCGGCCAGGTCCAGCTTCCCATCCAGAGAGCGCCAGTGACCCTTTAAACGGCCAAAAGCACACTCCACAGTCATTCTGCACCAGCTCAGCCTGTTGTTCATAGATTCATAGATTCATAGATATTAAGGTCAGAAGGGACCACTCTGATCATCTAGTCCGACCTCCTGCACAGCGCAGGCCACAGAATGTCACCCACCCACTCCTATGAAAAACCTCACCCATGTCTGAGCTATTGAAGTCCTCAAATCATGGTTCAAAACTTCGAGGGAGCAGAGAAGCCTCCCTCCAGTCAACCATGCCCCATGCTACAAAGGAAGGCAAAAAAACCTCCAGGGCCTCTCCAATCTGCCCTGGAGGAAAACTCCCTCCCGACCCCAAACATGGCAATCAGCCAAACCCTGAGCACATGGGCAAGATTCACCAGCCAGATACCCAGGAAAGAGTTTTCTATAGTAAATCAGATCCCATCCATCTAATATCCCATCTCAGGGGATTTGGCCTATTTACCCTGAATATTTAAAGATCAATTACTTACCAAAATCCCATTATCCCATCATACCATCTCCTCCATAAACTTATCGAGTAGAATCTTAAAACCAGATAGATCTTTTGCCCCCACTGCTTCCCTTGGAAGGTTATTCCAAAACTTCACTCCCCTGATGGTTCAAAACCTTCGTCTGATTTCAAGTCTAAACTTCCTGGTGGCCAGTTTATACCCATTTGTTCTTGTGTCCACATTGGTGCTGAGCTTAAATAATTCCTCTCCCTCTCCTATATTTATCCCTCTGATATATTTATAGAGAGCAATCATATCTCCCCTCAACCTTCTTTTAGTTAGGCTAAACAAGCCCAGCTCCTTAAGTCTCCTTTCATAAGACAAGTTTTCCATTCCTCGGATCATCCTAGTAGCCCTTTGAACTACTCCTTGCTGCTGTCAAGGCTCCATGTGTAGGATTTCATGAGCCACGGCATCAAAGGGTAAGCAGGGTCTCCAAGGATCACAATGGGTATTTCAACTTTCCCTACGGCGATCTTCTGGTCTGGAAAAAAAGTCCCGGCTTGCAGCTTTCTGAACAGGCCAGTGTTACGAAAGATGTGTGTGTCATGTACCTTTCCGGGCCAGCCTGCATTAATGTCAATGAAACACCCACGGTGATCTACAAACGCCTGGAGAACCATAGAGAAATAGCTCTTCCAATTAATATACTCGAATATGCGTTCCATCTATCACCCCTCCATAGTTAGGGAAACCCATTTGTGCAAAGCCAACCACAATGTCATGCATGTTACCAGGAGTCATGATTCTTCTGAGCAGGATGCGATTAATGGCCCTGCAAACTTGCATCAACACAATTCCAACAGTCGACTTCCCCACTCCAAACTGGTTAGCGACCAATCGGTAGCTGTCTGGAGTTGCCAGTTTCCAGATTGCAATAGCCACCTGCTTCTCCACCGTCAGGGCAGCTCTCAATCTTGTGTCCTTGCACCGCAGAGTGGGGGCGAGCTCATCACACAGTCCCATGAAAGTGGCTTTTCTCATTTGAAAGTTCTGCAGCCACTGTTCGTCATCCCAGACTTGCATGACGATGAGATCCCACCACTCAATGCTTGTTTCCCGAGCGCAAAAGTGGCAGTGAGCAAGTCCGTGAATGCCACAATCAAACTTGTGTCGTTTGCATTACTCAAGTCGATATTGTCGTCAGAGCCCTCACTGTCACTTTGGATCATAAGGAATAACTCGATTGTCAAATGTGACGTGCTGGCGAGACTCGTCAGCATATTCCTCAGCAGTTCAGGCTCCATTCCCGCAGACTGAAAGGGAAGGCAGAGCGTGCAGCACAAAAACCGTTGAAAGATGGCGCCAATTGTGCACGGAAGCACAGGGATTGCTGGGATGTGAACCAATGCATCACGGGGCGTTGAGACAGGACTCAGAATGACCCCCACTCCCCGCCCCCTTCCCACAAGCCACAGCGCCAGAATGGGAAGAGGTACTCTGTGGGATAGCTGCCCACAATGCACCACTCCCAATGCCGCTGCCAGTGCCGCAAATGTGGCCATGCCAGTGCGCTTGCAGCTGTCAGTGTGGACAGACTGCAGCACTTTCCCTACTGCGGTCTCCGAAGGCGGGTTTAACTCACAGCGCTCTACGTCTGCAAGTGTAGCCAGGCCCTAATAGAACAAGAGACATTTTCCACGTACAGAAGGATGTGGATCTGAATCACAAGGCAAACAAATGTGCAGATTCTAATTTGGGATGAAAGATTATTCACAGTCTATTTGATGTACAAGGAACACCATGTATACTTTGTAATTTGGGGTGAAAACATGTGGCTTGGATTTCTTGGAGGAACAGCTTGTCCAGGTTGACCTTCAATCTTACAGCCACATTTCTAGTTTAATTTGCAGCTTCCCCACCCATCTTTTCTTGATCCACTCAGTGTACAGTGGCCACTTTGCATAGGAAAACAGGGTGTGACCCTTGCTTGGTAACTTGGAGTTATTTTAACTAGGCTAAGAGGGGAAAAAGAAGTTTTTACATGTGCAGGTTATGAGAGATTCTTGACTAGGTGACTAACAATACTCTGAGGGCTGATCTGTACTAGAAACGTATGTTGGCATCGCTACATCTCTTGGGGGGTGAAAAATCCACATCCCTGGGAGATGTCGTCATGCCAGCCCAGCACTAGGTCAATGGAAGAATTATTCAGTCGACCCAGCTACTGCCTCTTGGTATGTCTACACTACGAAATTACTCCGATTTTACAGAAGTCTATTTTTGGGAACAGATTGTGTAAAGTCGAGTGCATGTGTCCATACTAAGCACATTAATTCGGCATTGTGCATCCACAGTACAATGGTAGGCATCAACATTCCGAGCGGTGCACAGTTCCCACAGTTCCCGCAGTCCCCGCTGCCCATTGGAATTCTGGGCTGAGCTCCCAATGCCTGATGGGGCCAAAAATTTGTTATGGGTGGTTATGGGTAAATGTCATCAATCAACCCTCCCTCCGTGAAAGTAATGGCAGACAATCATTTCTCGCCCCTTTCCCTGGATTGCCCAAGCCGACACCATAGCACAGCAAGCATGAAGCCCGTTCAGCTCACTGCAGCAGTTATGACCATTGTAAACACCTTGTGCATTATCGTGCAGTTTATGCAGAACCAGAACCTGAAAAACCAGGTGAGGAGGCGACGGCAGCACGGTGATGAGAGTGATGGACACAGATTTCTCTAAAACCATGGTCCCCGGCAATTTGGAGATCATGGTGTTGATGGGGCAGGCTCATGCCGTGGAATGCCAATTCTGGGACCGGGAAACAAGCACAGACTGATGGGACCACATAGTGTTGCAGGTTTGGGGTGATTTACAGTGGCTCCGAAACTATCGCATGCGTAAGGGCACTTTCATGGAACTTTGTGACTTGCTTTCCCCTGCCCTGAAGCGCAAGAATACCAAGATGAGAGCAGCCCTCACAGTTCACAAGTGAGTGGCAATAGCCCTGTGGAAGCTTGCAACGCGAGACAGCTACCGGTCAGTCGGTAATCAATTTGGAGTGGGCAAATCTACTGTGGGGGTTGCTGTGATGCAAGTAGCCAACGCAATCAAAGATCTGCTGATATCAAAGGTAGTGAGTCTGGGAAATGTGCAGGTCATACTAGATGGCTTTGCTACAATGGGATTCCCTAACTCTGGTGGGGCTATAGATGGAACGCATATCCCTGTCTTGGGACCGGACCACCAGGGCAGCCAGTACATAAACCGCAAGGGGTACTTTTCAGTGGTGCTGCAAGCATTAGTGGATCACAAGGGACACTTCACCAACATCAATGTGGGATGGCTGGGAAAGGTTCATGACACTTGCATCTTTGAGAACTCTGGTCTGTTTACAGCTGCAGGAAGAGATTTACTTCCCAGACCAGAAAATAACTGTTGGGGATATGAAATGCCTATAGTTATCCTTGGGGATCCAGCCTACCCCTTAATGCCCTGGCTCATGAAGCCGTACAGGGACCCTGGACAGTAGTAAGGAGCTGTTCAACTATAGGCTGAGCAAGTGCAGAATGGTGGTAGAGTGTGCATTTGTACATTTAAAGGGTCGCTGGCGCAATTTACTGACTCGCTCAGATCTCAGCAAAACCAATATTCCTACTGTTATTACTGCTTGCTCCAATCTCTGTGAGAGTAAGGGGGAGATGTTTATGGCTGGGTGGGAGGTTGAGGCAAATCACCTGGCCTCTGAATATGCACAGCCAGACACCAGGGTGATTAGAAGAGCACAGCAGGAAGCACTGTGCATCAGAGAAACTTTGAAAACCAGTTTCATGACTGGCCAGGGTACCATGTGATACTTCTGTTTGTTTCTCCTTGATGAAAACTCGCCCCCTTGGTTGACTCTAATTCCCTGAAAGCCACCCGCCCTCCCACCTTCAATCACAGCTTGCTTGTAAAGGAAATAAAGTCACTATTGTTTAAAGAACATGTATTCTTTATTAATTGATTATAAAAATAGGGAGATAACTCACAAGGTAGCCTGGGTGGGGTGTGGGAGGAGGGTTGGAGGGAAGGTAAAGGCCACTTCAAAACTTGTTGAATTACAGCCTTCTGTTGCTTGGGCTGTCCACTGGGGTGGAGTGGTTGGGTGCACGGAGCCTCCCACCCCGTGTTCTTGGGCATCTGGGTGAGGAGGCTATGGAACTTGGGGAGGAGAGAGGGCTGTTAAACAGGGGCTGCAGCAGCAGTCTGTGATCCTGCTGCCATTCCTGAACCTTCACCAGACGCCGGAGCATGTCTGTTTGATCCCACAGTAGCCCTAGCATTGCATCCTGTCTCCTCTGATCTTCCTGCCACCACCTCTCATCTCGATTGTCCCTGCTGTCCTCACATTCATTGGCTGCTTTCATAGAATATCAGGGTTGGTAGGGACCTCAGGAGGTCATCTAGTCCAACCACCTGCTCAAGCAGGACCAATCCCCAATTTTTGCCCCAGATCGCTAAATGGCCCCCTCAAGGATTGAACTCACAACCCTGGGTTTAGCAGGCCAATGCTCAAACCACTGAGCTATCCCTCCCCCCCATACCTGACTGAGAGCTCTTGAGCCATATCCGTTTATCTTGGGTACTTATATATGGCCCCCATTAGTAGGATCTGTGTAGTATCCCCCCACAACACAGTGGAACTGGGAACTGAACCGAGCCCTTTGGAGACCTAGGCTGGCCCCCTAACCACCGGACCATCTACTGCCCTTGTCTTGTCCTTTCATGTACTGTGCTACTGTGTCCCTCCACACATTCTGCTGAGCTCTGTCAGTGCCAGACGACTGCATGAGCTCAGAGAACATTTCATTGCGTGTGCGTTTTTTTCGCTGCCTTATCTGAGATACGCTTTGGGATGGAGGTGGGAGGCTTGAAACATTTGCAGCTGTGGGAGAAAAAAGGGAGTGAAGTATTTAAAAAGATACATTTTACAGAACAATGGCTATACTCTTTCACGGTGAACACTATTCACATTACAAAGCTCATATGATTTTGGTACAAGGTCACATTTTGCATCTTATAGTGAGTGCCTGCGGCTTTGGTGTTAGAGATCACACATGCAGTGCCAGGCAACAGAATTCGGCTTGCAGGCAGCCATGGTAAGCCATAGTCTTTCGGCTTCTGCAACCTTCATAACAGCAGCACCCTTCTTTCCCATACCAAGCAAAGCCCGTTGAGTTGGCCATTTAGTGCTGCGGTTTTCGTGTTAACGTGCAACAGCAGAAACCAAACTAGCCCCCACCCCAATCCAATTATCTGGGATGATTGCTTTACCCCTCCCCCCACCGCATGGCTGGTATCAGGGAAGATCCCTGCTAGCCAAACGTGAACAGCTCAGTGCCAATGCCCTGCCCCCCCCACCGCTTGGCTAATTGCGGAAAGGATTTCTTTTCAGCCACAGGCAAACAGTCCAGTAGGAACAGCCACCTCTGAATGTCCCCTTAATTAAATTCTCGTATTTCAACCAAGTTACCATGAACGATATCACTCTCCTGAGGATAACACAGAGAGATAAAGAACGGATGTTGTTTGAATGCCATCAAACACCGGGACCATACGCTGCCAGGCTTTGTCATGCAATGATACCAGATTACTTGCTACTAGCATGGCATGGTAAAGTGTCCTACCATGGAGGACGGAATAAGGCTGCTATCCCCAGAAACCTTCTGCAAAGGCTTTTAGACTACCTCCCGAAGAGCTTCATGGAGATGTCTCTGGAGGATTTCCGCTCCATCACCAGACACATTAACAGACTTTTTCAGTAGCTGTACTGGCCACGAATGCATCCCAAGTCCTCAGGGCAAATTAATCATTAAAAAATGCTTGCTTTTAAAACATGTATTATATTTAAAAAGGTACACTCACCGGCTTGGTTGGGTTGGGAGGGTATTTCAGTCAGGGTGATAAAAAGATCCTGGCTGTCGGGGAGAATGGTTTGCTGTGTGCTCCTCAAGCTCATCCTCCTCCTCCTCATCCTCCTCATTTTCCCCATCCGCAAAATCCTCAGACATGGTGGAGAGTAATCCAATATCGGAGTCCACGGACAGGGGTAGGGTAGTGGTGGCGGCCCCCCCTAGAATTGCATGCAGTTCAGTGTAGAAGCGGCGTGTCTGGGGCTCTGTCCTGGAGCGTCCGTTTTATTCTTTGGTTTTCTGGTACGCTTGTCTGAGCTCCTTAAGTTTCACGCGGCACTGTGTTGCGTCCCTGCTGTAGCCTCTGTCCATCATGGCCTCGGAGATTTTTTGAAATGTTTTGGCATTTCGTCTTTTGGAACGGAGTTCTGATAGCATGGATTCCTCTCCCCATACAGCAATCAGATCCAGTACCTCCCGTTCGGTCCATGCTGGAGTTCCTTTTTGATTCTGGGACTGGATGGTCACCTGTGCTGATGAGCTCACCTGGCCAAACAGGAAATGAGATTCAAAAATTCCCAGAGCTTTTCCTGCACACCTGGCCAGCACATCCAAGTTCAGAGTGCTGTCCAGAGCAGTCACAATGGTGCACTGTGGGATAGCTCCTGGCGGCCAATACCATCAAATTGCATCCACACTAACCCTAATTCGAAACAGCCCCAATGTCGATTTCAGCGCTAATCCCCTCGTTGGGGAGGAGTACAGAAATCGATTTTAAGAGCCCTTTATGTTGAAAAAAATGGCTTCATTGTGTGGATGGGTGCAGGATTAATTCAATTTAACACTGCTAAATTCAACATAAACTCATAGCGTAGACCAGACCTTGGGGGGGTGGATTAACTACGCAAATGGAGAACTCCTCCTGTCACTGTAGTGAGTGTCTACACTGTAGCTGAAATGAAATCCAGAGAGAGTAGGAGACAGAAAAGAAGCAGCAGCAGACAACCACTGAATGCTGAAAGTGAAAATAGCTGCCCACCAATGAACTATGGAGGAGAAAGAGAAGCAACGCCAATGGGAGCTCAAGATATGGAAACTAAAGACAGAAAATCCTCCAGCAGTAATCAGTCCTCCCTGAGGGCCACAAGCTGTGCTCCACACACCGTCAATCGGATGGCAGGGAGGAATACCTTCCTACTTTTGAAAGATTCTGCACATTGCATGACATTCCAGAAGAAAAGACAGTTCCCACGCTAGTTGCAAAGCTCTCAGGTAGAGCTTACATGTATTTGATTAAATGGAAATTGAACGGGCTTTGAAATATGCTGAATTTTAAAAGACCATATTGCAGAGGTTTGAAATGATCCCTGAGGTATACAGGTTAAGGTTCAGAAACCTCAGAATGTGGGATAAAGTGAGCCACAGAGAATAGGTATACAAGATGTGTGACTTGATGACAAAATGGGCAAAGGGGAAAGGAGCAGAGAATTATGACCAGTTATTTGATCTCTTTGCCCAGGAACATTTCCTGCTTACATGCTCTGAGGAGATCAGAGAAGCCGTTTGGGATAAATCCCTGGGTTCTGAACAGGAAGCAGCAGATCTAGCTATTTCCTATGTACAAGCCAGAGAGTCCAGTGAAAAAGAGAAGGGCAGAAGCCCAGTGTAAAGAGGGGACCCTGTTTTACCCCTGGAAAAAGGGAGCGTGGTTTGGAGACCAGGCACTCACCTCCCCAGAACAAATCCCTCCTGCTAATCACATTTGCAGATTTGTCCTCTTCTGAGACAGAGGAAAGTCCAAGAAGGTGTTTCATATGTAACTCCACTGAACACTGGAGGGTCAACTGCCATGAGCAAAGGGAATCCTAACCCACATGCCGTCCAGCCCAGGTTAACACAGCTATTGTAAACCCGGGACCCACAGAAGTGTGGGAGAGTTTCCTGATGAATTGTGTACAGTGTGACCCATTGGAGGTTCCTACTGACTTTCTTAAGTTTGCCAAAGTGAATGACATAGAATGTCTGGGGTGGAGGGATGCTGGTGCCCAGATCTCTCTACTCAGAGAGGGCATGGTCAGGTAGACGGACATGGTACTTGGGGGAAATGTGGAACTCCTGGCCCAGGAGAAATTTAAAACCACTCTGCCTGCAGGGGGAAGGGCTACAAGGCTTTTTGGAAATTGGTGCGTTGGGCTGCATTCCAGCAGGAGTGCTCGCAGGTAACCACCTATTAGCTGCGGCTAAGGCTGGTAACAGAGCAGCCCCCAGCCATAAGGAACATTGCTCTATGATGCCTTGAGGGAATTGTAGAGCCTGAGACGAGGGAGTCTCTCCAAGGCTAAAGATAGAGGAGCTCAGAGCTGGCAGCCAACAGGGTGAATTAGAGGAATTTGTAGCAGAGCTGACCCAGCCCTACAAACCACAAGGGGAGTCATCTCCAGGGTTCCCCGGCTAGGGAAATGGGTTGAGGTTTGTTGAGGAGGAGGGAAGATTGTTCAGGGAGGCTCCCACGGGGAAAACAGGCCACTTGGGAAGCCTCACAAGCAGCTGGTGGTGCCTGTTATGGCTGGTCGGGAGCTAATGTTAGCCCCTGGCCGTTCTTTGGCAGGGCGTCTAGGGACACAGAGAAGTTATGGAAGGCTGAAAAGGGATTTGTACCAGCCACTGTTCAGGAAGAGGTGGGAGATGAGTGCAAGCCTTGTGACTTTCCTCAGGAGTGGAAGAGGCCTGTGGGGTCCCCCAGTGCCCCCCTACAGCCCTCACCTACCATCAAGGAAGCAGGATTTTGGGTCGCAATGGGGAGCTCAGGCCCTTCGCTTTGGCCAAGCCAGAGGGGAAAGCTCCAGTTTGGTGGTAGTGGGTTATGGAGCATGCTCTCCAGCACCGGTTGCTCTGACACAAAGGCTGAGATTGTGGCCAAAGCCCTTCCCATCACTATTTTCAGCCAAGTAGGTTTTCCTCAGAAGATTTTGTCAGCTCATGGGTCACGTTTCATGGCGGGGCGGGGCGGGGCGGGGCGGGGCGGGATGGGATGGGATGTTCAGCCCAGCCCTGAATAGATCAAGGTGACTCAGAAAGGCCACAGCTGGGGAGAGCCTGGGACTGATAAAGGCTAACTGATAATGAAGCCCAGCTGGGCAGGGGCAGGCTGAGGGTGTATAAAGCCAGGAAGCTGGCAGCAGAAGGAGACTACAGTCATTGTTTGAGCACAGAGAGGTGGGTAGGAGGAATCCCTCTGAAACCCTAGCCCGCCAGGAAGGGGCCAGAGGAGTTGTAGGAAAGAAAGCAGAGTAGGGAGAAGGCCAGGGACAGAAATGAGGGCTGAGATCATGTAGACCTTGGCTGATTATAGGGCATAGGGGCTGGAACCCAGAGGTGGGCCAGGTTCCCTAATCCCCCACTGGGAAAGTGGCACACAATTGGAATTGGCATGGATGATTGCCTGAGACAGCGTCTAGACAGTTTGTCTGGACAGGCTTTGGTGCCCCAGAAGGGGAAACTATAAAGTTACCTGGCCACATGGTCAAGTCACATAGAGACAGCACCCTAAGTCCTGAAGAGAGAGCGCTAGACTGAATGAGAGGGAGCAGATCCCCAGACCCAGCCACAAGGGAATGCCAAGATTATATGCAAACAAGTGGGAGAATGACTGAGATGAAGTGCTACCCTATCTGTTATTTGCCTATTGGTATGTTCTCTAGGAATCTACAGGGTTCACCACCATTTGATCTCCTGTATGGGAGAAAGGGGAGGGATCTTGGCTCTCATCCGGGACTCTGGGGAGGGGGGAACCAGGGACTATGTACAAAGGTTCAGGAAGGAGTTAAGAAACATCATGGAAGTGGTTCAAACTCGCCTCACTGGTAGCCAGGCCCCACAGCAAGCCTGGTATGAGCATGATGTTTGTGAAGACTCCTCAAGGTTAGGGGATTTAGTGCTAGGGCCTGTCATAAATATAAAGGGAAGGGTAAACACCTTTAAAATCCCTCCTGGCCAGAGAAAAAATCCTTTCACCTGTAAAGGGTAAAGAAGCTAGGATAACCTCGCTGGCATCTGACCAAAATGACCAATGAGGAGACAAGATACTTTCAAAAGCTGCACGGAGGGAGAAACAAAGCCTCTCACTCTGTCTGTGTGATGCTTTTGCAGGGGACAGAACAGGAATGGAGTCTTAGAACTTAGTAAGTAATCTAGCTAGAGATGCGTTAGATTCTGATTTCTTTAAATGGCTGAGAAAATAAGCTGTGCTGAATGGAATGGATATTCCTGTTTTTGTGTCTTTTTGTAACTTAAGGTTTTGCCTAGAGGGATTCTCTATGTTTTGAATCTGATTACCCTGTAAGGTATTTACCATCCTGATTTTACAGAGGTGATTCTTTTTGCTTTTTCTTCTATTAAAATCCTTCTTTTAAGAACCTGATTGCTTTTTCATTATTCTTAAGATCCAAGGGTTTGGATCTGTGGTCACCTATGCAAATTGGTGAGGATTTTTATCAAACCTTCCCCAGGAAAGGGGGTGTAAGATTTGGGAGGATTTTGGGGGGAAAGACGTTTCCAAACAGACTTGTTCCCAGTAATCGGTGTTAGACGTTTGGTGGTGGCAGGGAAAGTCCAAGGGCAAAAGGTAAAATAGTTTGTACCTTGGGGAAGTTTTAACCTAAGTTGGTAAAAGTAAGCTTAGGAGGTTTTCATGCAGGTCCCCACATCTGGGGGACCTAGAGTTCAGAGTGGGGAAGGAACCTTGACATGGTGGCAGAGTAGTGGGATTAATTTGAAATCATTTTGAGATCAATTTGAGATTTTTTGAACCAGAAGCACAGATTGGAAAAGGAAATTTTTTTTTCCTTTGGGCTGCTGAAAAGCAGGTTTTTGGCTGAAAGCAGTTAGAGTTTTTTCTTCTCTGCTTTGGGGCCAGAGCAGAGACAAAAGGGAATAGTCTTTTGTGAGTTGGAGTTTCTCTACCTAAGGCAGGGTAGTTAACCTCCTGCAGGGAAATTCACAAATCTTCACAGACATGAAGTTTTTTTGTTTTTTTTTGTTTTGTTTTTTTTACCTAAGAGCAACTAGAGGGGTTTTCTGCCTATTTGTCTGGAGACAAAGGTGTTAGGGTTTTTGGGTTTTTTTGGTTATTTTTGTTGTTGTTTGTTTTTTGGGTTTGGGGGTTTTTTTTAGAATTTTTCTGTAGGCTGACAATCATTATCAGAGAATATAGGTATCATATTACAGCACAGCAAAATTTTACAAGCCAAGTTTTTTTTTGTTTGTTTGTTTTCTTTCTAACTCTCGGGTGTAAAGTTAGTTAAAAACAGAGAGGTTAGGATGACAGACTCCATGGTTTAACAAAAGCTGGAATTAGCCAGATTTGAGGCTGAGGAAAAACAAAAGGAACATGAAAGACGGGTAGAACTCAGATGGATGGAGATGGTGGAGAAGGAAAAAGAGAGGAAGCATGCACTGGAGATGGAGAAGGCAAAGGCTCAGCAGAATATACCAACAAACCCTAGCAATCCTTCTCCAGGTACCACTTCCCATCCTAGAAAGTTCCCCACCTACAAGGCAGGTGATGATACTATGCCCTTCTTAGAAATTTTTGAAAGGGCCTGCCTTGGGTACAGCATCTCTACAGACCAGTACATGGTAGGGCTGAGGCCGCAGCTCAGTGGACCCTTAGCTGAGGTGGGGGCTGAAAAGCCTAAGGAACACATGAACCAGTATGAACTGTTTAAAACCAAGGCGAGAGTCAGAATGGGGCTAACACCCGAGCATTCCCGTTGGTAGTTCAGAGCCCTAAGGTGGAAAACAGATGTGTCATTTACCCAACATGCCTTACACATTGTGAAACATTGGGATTCCTGGATATAGGAAGATTTGCCCTTCCTAATGCAAATGGAGCAGTTCCTAGAGGGTATTCCTGAGGAAATAGAAAGATACATCCTAGATGGGAAGCCCAAAACTGTAGTCAAGGCAGAGGAGATTGGAGCCAAATGGGTGGAGGTGGCAGAAAAGAAAAAAACTGGTTGCAGTTGGAGCGGATACCAGAAGGGACAACCTCAGACCACACCCTACTACCGGGGGCAGCCCAAGGCCCCACCTACCCACCAAGGAACCCTCCAGCCACCTTATCGTCCTGCCACATCGTTCTCCAGAAACCTCCATAGCCCCAGTGACCCGTCAGCTGGACGATGTTTTAAATGCAACGAGATGGGGCATGTAAAGGCCAACTGCCCCAAGAACCCCAACAGATTACAGTTCATTGCATCAGAATCACACCAGAGGTCCTCAAGCCCAGATACCTCCCAGATACACTCGGAGTGGAGGGAAACTGTGAGTGTGGGCGGGAAGAAGATCACCGCGTGGAGGGCCACCGGAGCACAAGTGTCAGCTATCCATTCTTCCTTAGTGGACCCCAATTTAATCAACCCAGAGATCCAAGTGATGATACAACCCTTCAAGTCCAACTCTTTCAATTTGCCTACAGCCAAGTTGCCTGTCCAGTACAAGGGCTGGTCAGGAACATGAACTTTTGCAGTCTATGATGATTATCCCATCCCCGTGCTGTTGGGAGAAAACTTGGCCAATCATGTGAAGCAAGCCCAGAGGGTGGGAATGGTCACCTGCAGCCAGGCTAAACAAGCCGTCACGCCTAGCTCTGTTCCGGAAACTTCTACCAGGACCCAGTCAGAGGTAATGGAACCAGATCCCATGCCAGCATCTGCAACGGCAGTAGTGGATCCAGTCCCGGAGACCCAGACAGAGCCAGCCCCAGAACCAGAACCGGCGGAACAACCAGCACCAGAACCATTGCCAGCACTGAATCCAGTACTTACAACCCCAACACCAGAGGGCCCCACCAAACCTGCTCTGGCACAGCAGATAACTCAACACAAGAGGCTCAGCTGGAGCCTGAACCACAACGTAGTGCACCAGTGGAAAGCGGTTCACAGTCAACAGAAACAGCCCCATCCCCTACATCGCTTCCAGAGGGACCAAGCCCAGATCCACAATCCAATGAGGAACTGATGTCTCCAGCCTCAAGGGAACAATTCCAGACCGAACAGGAAGCAGATGAAAACCTCCAACGAGCTTGGATGGCTGCACGGAGCAACCCACCGCCTCTGAGCTCTTCTAATCGATCCAGGTTTGTTGTAGAAAGAGGACTTTTATACAAGGAAACTCTTTCTGGTAGACACCAGGAAGATTGGCATCCTCAGAGACAGTTGGTAGTTCCAACTAAGTACTGGGTCATGCTCTTCAACTTAGCCCATGATCATCCTAGTGGCCATGCTGGGGTGAACAGGACCAAAGACTGGTTGGGGAGGTCATTCCAATGGGAGGGAATGGGCAAGGATGTTTCTACCTATGTCCGGTCTTATGAGGTATGCCAAAAAGTGGGAAAACCCCAAGACCAGGTCAAAGCCCCTCTCCAGCCACTCCCCATCATTGAAGTTCCATTTCAGTGAGTAGCTGTGGATATTCTGGATCCTTTTCTGAAAAAAACACCCAGAGGAAAGCAGTACATACTGACTTTCATGGATTTTGCCACCCGATGGCCGGAAGCAGTAGCTCTAAGCAACACCAGGGCTAAAAGTGTGTGCCAGGCACTAGCAGACATTTTTGCCAGGGTAGGTTGGCCCTCCGACATCCTCACAGATGCAGGAACTAATTTCCTGGCAGGAACTATGGAAAGCCTTCGGGAAGCTCATGGGGTAAATCACTTGGTTGCCACTCCTTACCACCATCAAACAAATGGAATGGTGGAGAAGTTTAATGGAACTTTGGGGGCCATGATACGTAAATGAGCACTCCGATGATTGGGACCTAGTGTTGCAGCTATTGCTTTTTGCCTACAGAGCTGTACCACATCCTAGTTTAGGGTTTTCACCATTTGAACTTGTATATGGCCACGAGGTTAAGGGGCCGTTACAGTTGGTGAAGCAGCAATGGGAGGGATTTACATCTTCTCCAGGAACTAACATTCTGGACTTTGTAACCAACTTACAAAACACCCTCTGAACCTCTTAAGCCCTTGCTAAAGAAAACCTACAGGATGCTCAAAAAGAGCAAAAAGCCTGGTATAATAAACATGCCAGAGAACATTCCTTCAAAGTAGGGGACCAGGTCATGGTCTTAAAGGTGCTCCAGGCCCATAAAATGGAAGCGTTGTGGGAAGGGCCATTCACAGTCCAGGAGTGCCTGGGAGCTGTTAATTATCTCATAGCATTCCCCACCTGCAACCGAAAGCCTAAGGTGTACCATATTAATTCTCTAAAGCCCTTTTATTCCAGAGAATTAAAGGTTTGTCAGTTTACAGCCCAGGGAGTAGATGATGCTGAGTGGCCTGAAAGTGTCTACTACGAAGGGAAAAGTGCTGGTGGCGTGGAAGAGGTGAACCTTTCCATGACACTTGGGCGTATGCAGCGACAGCAGATCCAGGAGCTGTGCACTAGCTATGCGCTGACATTCTCAGCCACCCCAGGACTGACTGAACGGGCATACAACTCTATTGACACAGGTAATGCTCACCCAATTAAAGTCCAACCTTACCGGGTGTCTCCTCAAGCTAAAACTGCTACAGAATGGGAGATCCTGGATATGTTACAGATGGGTATAATCCGCCCCTCTGGCAGTGCATGGGCATCTCCAGTGGTTCTAGTTCCCAAACCAGATGGGGAGATACGTTTTTGCGTGGACTACCGTAAGCTAAATGCTGTAACTCGCCCTGACAACCATCCAATGCCACGCGCAGATGAACTATTAGAGAAACTAATTAGGGCCCAGTTCATCTCTACCTTGGACTTAACCAAGGGGTACTGGCAGATACTGCTAGATGAATCCGCCAAGGAAAGGTCAGCCTTCACCACTCATGTCAGGCTGTATGAATTTAATGTACTCCCTTTCGGGCTACAGAATGCACCCGCCACCTTCCAAAGATTTGTAGATGGTCTCCTAGCGGGATTAGGAGAATATGCAGTCGCCTACCTTGACGATGTGGCCATATTTTCGGATTCCTGGGCAGAACACCTAAAAATGTCTTTGAGCGCATAAGGGAGGCAGGACTAACTGTTAAGGCTAAGAAGTGTCAAATAGGCCTAAACAGAGTGACTTACCTTAGACACCAGGTGGGTCAAGGAACTATCAACCCCCTACAGGCCAAAGTGGATGCTATCCAAAAGTGGCCTGTCCCAAAGTCAAAGAAACAGGTCCAATCCTTCTTAGGCTTGGCTGGTTATTACAGACTATTTGTACCACAGTACAGCCAAATCGCTGCCCCACTGACAGACCTAACCAAAAAGAAACAGCCAAATGCCATTCAGTGGACCGAAGAGCGTCAGAAATTTGAAGTTTAACCAGTTTAAAGCGACACTCATGTCTGACCCTGTACTAAGGGCCCCAGACTTTGACAAACCATTCCTAGTACACACAGATGCATCTGAGCGTGGTGTGGGAGCAGTTTTAATGCAGGAAGGACTGGATCAAGAATTCCACCCTGTAGTGTTTCTCAGCAAGGAGCTGTCTGAGAGGGAAAGCAACTGGTCAGTCAGTGAAAAAGAATGTTACGCCACTGTCTACGCTCTGGAAAAGCCACGCCCATATGTTTGGGGATGGCGTTTCCACCTGCTAATCGACCATGCTGCACTACAGTGGCTTCATACCACCATGGGAAATAACAACAAACTTATTCGGTGGAGTTTAGCTCTCCAAGATCTTGATTTCGACATCCAACACATCTCAGGAACTTCTAACAAAGTGGCTGGTGCACTCTCCTGTGAAAGTTTCCCAGAATCAACTGGTTAAAATCGTCCTTGAGATGTGGAAAATATTGTTAGTCCTTATATACTTGATAGTATATTTTTAGAGGTGCGTGTGTCTTATTAACTCTGTTTTTTCCTAGAGCTCCAGGAAGAAATCCCAGCCAGCATTTCACCCTAGCTGTGATTTGGGGGGCATGTCATAAATATAAAGGGAAGGGTAAACACCTTTAAAATCCCTCCTGGCCAGAGGAAAAACCCTTTCACCTCTAAAGGGTTAAGAAGTTAGGATAACCTCGCTGGCACCTGACCAAAATGACCAATGAGGAGACAAGATACTTTCAGAGCTGGAGGGAGGGAGAAACAAAGGATCTATCTGTCTGTGTGATGCTTTTGCCAGGGACAGAACAGGAATGGAGTCTTAGAACTTAGTAAGTAATCTAGCTAGAGATGCGTTAGATTCTGATTTCTTTAAATGGCTGAGAAAATAAGCTGTGCTGAATGGAATGGATATTCCTGTTTTTGTGTCTTTTTGTAACTTAAGGTTTTGCCTAGAGGGATTCTCTATGTTTTGAATCTGATTACCCTGTAAGGTATTTACCATCCTGATTTTACAGAGGTGATTCTTTTTGCTTTTTCTTCTATTAAAATCCTTCTTTTAAGAAACTGAATGCTTTTTCATTGTTCTTAAGATCCAAGGGTTTGGGTCTGTGGTCACCTATGCAAATTAGTGAGGATTTTTATCAAACCTTCCCCAGGAAAGGGGGTGTAAGATTTGGGAGGATTTTGGGGGGAAAGACGTTTCCAAATGGACTCGTTCCCAGTAACCGGTGTTAGATGTTTGGTGGTGGCAGGGAAAGTCCAAGGGCAAAAGGTAAAATAGTTTGTACCTTGGGGAAGTTTTAATCTAAGTTGGTAAAAGTAAGCTTAGGAGGTTTTCATGCAGGTCCCCACATCTGTACCCTACAGTTCAGAGTGGGGAAGGAACCTTGACAGGGCCATTCCCTGAAAAAAGGCACAACACACAAAGCTCGTGGGAGGGATCATACCAGGTTCATGGAAAGGGAGGATGAAGCCAAATGTAGTGTAAAAAATCCCACAATGAAGTTGCCCCACAGACACTGCACATGACTAAATCAAAGCCTACCACAATCGAGAAACCTTTAAGACTGGGATTTGTTGTGCTGAAGTGGAGGCTGGGACCTCACACACCTCAGTATCTGGTGGCTGAATGTCTGGATGACTCATTACTTGGGAGCACTGAGAGATGCAAAGTGCTATCGCAGACTGAGAGGGCAGAGATCATGGCTGTGCTGCAAAGCCACAAGCAGGTTTTCCTAACATGCCAGGAAATGGACTCATAAGATGTCAGGGAGGACTCATAAGATGGTTCATAGGCTTGACACTGCAGGATCCCAACTGCTCCCCAGCAGGGCACACAGAACCCCTTACAAATCAAAGGAGCACATTCGTACTGAGATACAGGGTACACTGGAAACAGGGATAAGTAAACTGTCTGATGGCTCCTGGGCATCTACTGTTGTGTTGATCCCTAAGAAAGACAAGTCTGCAAAATTCTGCGTTTATAGAAAACTTAATGCTGCCACAGTTCCTGATGGAACATACGCCCAAAACCGATGACATGCTAGATGCTTTAGGCAAAGCAAAATATCCAAGTATGACTGACCCGGTGAAAGGTTACTGGCAGATTCCTTTAGACAATAAGGCACAAAAGAAATCTGCTTTTATTACAGACATGGGATTTCATGAGTTTAAAATGTTACTTTTTGGGTTAATTACTGCAGGAACCACTGTCAATCAACCATGTGTTAAGCAGATTACAAGATTTTGCAGGAGCGTGTATCACTGATCTAGCAACATCAGCAACCCCTGGTCACTTCACAAGAAACACTTGGGGACTGAATTTTCAAAATTCAGAGATGCAGGTCTTATGGTAAAAGCATGTAAATGTAAAATAGGAACAGCAATGGTTCCTTATATTGGATATTGGGAAGAGGGTGGCCAACTCTCTCCTACTCCCTTGGAAGTGAAAGTTACTGTTAACTGGCCTGTGCCCTAGACCAAAAAGCAGGTCCAGCCTTTCATGGGCTTCATTAACTGTTACTGACAATTTTGTGCATGGCTTAAGTGACATTGTGTTTACCAGGGCGGGCTTGTGCAAGACAACAAAACCAAAGTCGTGTAGACAAAGCCTCGTCAGGAGGATTTTGCTAAAGAAAGTCCTGTCTGAACAACCCAGATCTGGCCAGTCCAGATTTTGACAAAACATTTGAACTCCATACAGCTGAACCAGTCAGTGGTTTAAGTGCAGAATCAGTGCAAGCTGGGGGAAAGTAACAAAGCATCTCCTTGTATTCTTGAGCAAGAAACTGTTCAGGGGACATCAATTACTCTCTCACATAAAAGAAAGAGATGTTATTTTATGGGAAATCAACTCAAGCCCTATCTCGTAACACAAAACTCCAGGTACTAACTGACCATTCTCCACTGGTGAGGTTACACAAAACCAACCATCAGCTCCAAACTGCTGAGAGAAGCATGACACCCCAAGCATATGCCATGGAAGTTGTGCATATTAAAGGGAGAGAAAATGTAGCAGCAGATGCGCTGTCCTGGAACAAGGGTTCTGACCCACAACCTCCAGTTCAGCCATTCGACTGATGCTTCTGGAGCACGATAACAGAGGGGAGGTGTGTCCCTTAAGAGACCCATTATTCCAACTGGTAAAGGGTGCACGGCCCCACATTGCCAGTATATTTAGCTAAACTATGTCCTGTAGGTATCAGATAAAAACTGGTGACACACTGGTCACAAGTTTCTTTATGTGGCGTATGGGAGGTTGTGTGGAACAAGTTCCATATGTGTGGGTGCTGGAAATATGTTCTTAAAATCTGTTTTGGAGGCAGTGGATACATAAGATGGCCTTAGACAAGAAATGTTTGGCCTGTTTACCTATGCTCCACTGCAAACTAAGCAGGGTAACACCAGATACAACAGCAATACATTTGCATCTAAGGTAGACAAAGCAATTGAGCCAACTCGAGAAGCCAACTGACCCAAGGAGTAGGGAGACAGCATGGTGTCTGCATGTACAACAAGGGAGAAAAATCTTTATGTAGGACCACACATCAATGGAAAACATTTCAAAGGTTCAATGGACTATAAAAAGGGAGGAAAAGAGCCCCTCAGCTATCTACCACTTAGGGGACATAGGGACAGCACCCTCCAGGCTTGTGAATGGCAGATCCTCTGGGCCTGAAGGGCAGCAGGTGCTGGGAGCCAGAAACTGTTTTAGGCAAAGATCGAGGTTGCTAGAATTAAGTTTTAGGCACTAGAAAGCATATTCTTTTTATTTTGTTTGCAATCCTTTTCTATCTCTTATTCCTGCCTAGTATCACATCAATATGTGTTCTTTATTAATCAACTTCTTGTTTTATTACAAAACCCCATCTCAGTACTGTGCATTCAAGGACCTCAGCTGAGTTAACAAGCAGGTGCAGGCTTTGTCTCTTTGGAGGGAGCAAAATTAGTTTCTATGAGTGGCCAGTAAGTGGGACTGGACACTGCAGACACATCTCTGGAGGACTGGAGTGCAAGGCAAGGTTTAGATTGGCAGAGTCTCAAGGCATTGGTTGGTGAGGCGGACAGACTGGGGTGGCAGGGAGCTGCCACGTACTTGAAGCTCCAGCAAAGCTCCCTCTTGCTGAGGTGGAGGAGTAACACAGGAGCTCACAGTTCTGGGTTCCCTGAGGAGAGCAGCACAAACCCATTCTCAGCCCTTCAGCACAAACCCATTCTCTCCTCCCCCTGTAGTGAGGGTGGCTAGAGACGGGAAAGTGATAGGTTCCTCTGGCTGGAGAAGAATGGAGACTGCAGGGTCTGCACTGAGGGTATTGGGCACTGACAGGCAAGGAGGCAGCTGGCACCCGAGGCTCTATTTCCCAGGAAGGTGGATCCATTGGAAGAAAGGTCAGGCTTGTGCATGCCCCACTAAGGTACAGAGCCAGCACTGTCCCACATGCCTTGTAGTGCTAGGAGCTGGGATCACCTTTAACCCCTCCGCCTCATCACAGTGACATGCTGAGAGAGTGCAGCTGTGTGCTACGGGTCAGATGGTAACAAGAACTCAGCACCCAGCACTCCCACTGAGAACACAGGCTGCTGCTGGGCCAATGGAGATACAGCTAAATAGTCTGCCCCAGAGCAACAGCCGCAGTCAGCACAGACCCATGGGCTCTCTCCGTGCTCTACACACACTGGACCCAGAGCTCTGTGCATTGCTCTATTGAGACCAACCTGAGATGTGAAGGGGAAGTAGAGGGCTTTGGGGACATTGTATCAAAAAGCTAGTGGAGTAGGAAAGGCTCCCTGGAAAGTCCCATGACGAGACGCCAGTTCCCCTGGCTCAGAACAGGCCCCGCTGGATCCAGCTCCCAACACCCCCAGGCAGCCAGCCCAGTGCCCCTCAGGTCCTGTCCAAGGCCTCCCTATGCTACAGGTGCTGCTGTGAGTATGGGGCTCGATGCTAGCGACTCTGGGATCGAGTGGGAGGTCGTCACCTTCTCCCTGGTGCTGCCGACACTGCTGCTGAACATCGTGTGGGCTCCTCAGCGGTGGGCCATGGCCAGCTGCTCGCCAGGCACTTAGGCTTCAGGAGAGCTGCGGGGAGTGACATAGTGAGAACAGGAGTTGCCAAACCCAGCTCGCCAGCCTGCCACTGGGCACAGGTAACGAGCATGTCCCTGGTCATCACACTCAGAGCCCTGCATCCACCAGTCACTGAGCATGTCTCGGGGGGAAAGCCGGCCTGCACTGCTGGGGTGTGCTGGCCACCAGCTCTTCCCTGGAAAGATGCAGTGGAGGAGACTGTCGAGCAGGCAGCACTGGCCTGCTCTCCAGCTGCCTGTAGCATTGCTCCGGAGCATCTGCACCTGGACGCCGGTGCCAGGACAGAGAGGGCAGAGCAGGCACCCTGGCAGGGCTCAGAGCTCAGCTCTGAGTGAAGAGCAGCACTCGCCCCAGGGAAGGAAATACACACTGCTAGGGATGCAGGAAATGCCATTGACTCCCTGGCTCGGTGGGGACCTGCACAGACAGAGCAGAGAGGAGGGGGCCTGGAACAACCCCCCAGGCAGTCACTGCAACATCAGCACATGCTCCTGGGGAGGCAGGGCCAGACCCCCGTGCCCTCAGTTCCCACCCCACAGCCAGTACCCGAGCCAGGGGGGAGCCCTGTTAGCTGGCAGCAGCCACAGATCTCTGATCCCCTCCAGGCCCAGCCCTGATGCAAAGGGCTGAGCACCCACAGCTCGGACGATCCCACAGAGGGGCTGGGGCTCAGCATCTGATGATCAAGGCCCTCATTGCAGCCCTGTCCTGCAGGGAAACCTGCATCTCTACTGAGAGCCGGGCAGGGCTGGGGCAGGAGTCCTGGGGGCTCTCTCTGGCCAGGTCATGCCGGCTCAGGCTGGGCAATACGAATGGTCCCGACTTGCCAGGAAATCCACCCAGCCTTCCTAGCACAGATGGCACCTGACAGCAGCAGGGCAAGCTGCCAGGAGCAAAGGGTGGGGGCGGGGGACAAGGTTAGCGCAGACCCAGGGGAAGGAGTGTGACGGGGTGCGGAGGACACTCTTGGGGTACGACTCTGCAGGTTGGGCTCATTCCAGGCACTCCCAGAGCTGAGCTCTGAGCCTGCCGTCGCCCAATCCTCCCTCACAAGGTAAGCCAGGCCCAGGTGCCATGCGGATGGGCACACACAGCTACCAGGCAGAGGGGGACCCTAGAAGGGGAAGGACAGGATGAGCCAGACTCCGAATATGGAGGGGAGGAGGGGCAAGGAACTGACTCAGCTGTGACCGGCAGGAAGCCAATGGGGGACAGAGACAGGGAACTTCCACACCATGGTGCCCTCTGCCAGGCTGAACTCTGGTGGGTCTATGCAGCCTGACCCAAGGCAGCCTTGCATACTCCACCAGGGGGTGGGGGGGAAGGGCAGGGCACCAAGGCAGCTGTTCGTCCGGCTGGACACTTACGTGTGTCTGTTGGGTCATGGCCATGCCAGGGCTCTCGGCCGCACCCCAGGGGGGTTTGTTCGTTGTTGGCCTCCTGTCGTTTAGGATGCGTGAGATGTTGCCCAGGGCCTCAGCCAGGCCCTGCAAGTGGGTGCCACTCAGCCCGTACAGTGTGGAAGCTGCAGGACAAACACGCTGCATGGATCTCGCCCCCCCCCCCCCCGCACTGGGAACAGAGCCCAGCCCCATCAGCTCCTGGGATAACAGCCTGCTACTGCCACCTGCTGACAGGAACCAGCCCTTCCCCCACAAAGCCCCTAGGAAAATAGCCCGCCACTGCCGCCTGCTGATGGAAACCAGCACAGCATCCTCCCCAGCCACTGGCGGAACAGCTCGCTAACAGTGCCTGCTGATGGAGATACTCCATTAGTGCACCCACTGGCTCACAGGGTGGGGTGCAGCTGAGGAGCTGGACACCGGCTCAGGAGCTCTGCTCTTTTGTCTCTACAGACTGCCCCAGTGACCCAGAGCCTGGCCTTTAACATTGAGGTGTGGGGTTCAATTCACCCACGGACACGGTGCCAGCATTGGCCAAATCCCCAGAGGTGCAGGCTCTTTCTTCCCCTGGTCCAGGAGCCCATGGGTGCTCGGCCCCTTGTGAAACCAAACCCAAGGGTGCAGCAATCAGACAAGGGCTGATGACAGAGCAGCCCAATTACAGCATCTGACCCTTGGGCCGAGCACACAGCCCCCCCAACCACAGTTCCCCTGGTGACCAGTGCCTACCTTGGGTGATTCTCAGCTCCTCCCGCGCAGCATCCAGCTCGGCCCGCAGCACCGTGCAGCCCAGGCAGCGGGGCCGTGCCCCCAGGCAGGCTGTGCCGTCGTCTGGTGCTCTGTCTGCGCTACCCTCTCCATCCCACGGAGAGTCCAAGGACGTCTCCAGGACGTCCCCAAGCAAGGGGCCATCCAGCCCCGGGGAAGCACGGCTGGAGCTCCTGCGCTGGGGGCTGCAGGTCCAGTCACCCTTGGAGCCGGTGCGCTCTGTCTGCACAAGGCCAGCAGATGTTTGCTGTTCACATGGGGCGCAGGGATCAGGGAGCTGTGTGACCCCATTCTGAGTCTCTGAGACATTGCTGCCCCCTTGAATGGTGGCTCTGCCCTGTGGCATGCCGTCCGTCCCCATGTCTCCTGGGTCAACACCGCATAGCTCAGTCACCTTCCCAGAAACTGGGGCAGTGTTTTTCTCTGCTTGCTGAAGGTGCCCGATGCTCTGCAGCGGCTCTAAGCCATTCTCCACTTGCTGTCCCTGCCTGAAGCCCGCTCTGTTGTGCAGGGGCTGGGGAGCAGCTGGCTCAATCGCCCCCAGGCTCGGTCTCTGCGCCAGCAGGGCGCACGGCGTGGCAGCTGGGAGAATAAATCACCAAGAGTTACTGCTCAAGAGAGACAGGGTCCAGTCCGGGGCTAAGGTGCTGGGCATCGGGGAGCTGAATTCATCTCGGCTGTGCCCAGACTCTCTGGGACCTTGGGGCCACAGAGGGTCATTGGCCTCAGCTCTGTAACGGGGACGAGAGCATGGCCCTGACACTCCCTGACACCTCCTCATGCAGGGCATATGTACAAAGACCCTCCCCCACCTCCCTGGAGCTCTCCATAGCGCACTCAGCAACGTTGGGGGGGTGGGTGGGATCAGTCAGAGACCCATCTCACTGCCACTAGCCCTCCCTACGCTCTGGGGCCATTGGGCTCAGTACAGCGACACTGGCTGCTGGCTGTCCTGTGCTGCGGGCATGCGCAGCCGATGGGGGGGGGCGACTCAGGGTATCTCCTACTAGTCCCCCTGGGGCCCACCCAGGCTGAGCCCCCAGAAACCAGAGACCAGTCCTGCGCTGGAGACCACCCAGCACTTCAGAGAGAGCCGGATCCAGTGCTGGGGAAAGAAGCCCTCACCCAACAAACCACCGTTCCAGCCGTTCTCCTGCCTGCTGGCCCCCCGGGGTGCCCTCTGCCGCTCGGCCAGCAGGGCCCGCTGCACTGCACCGACATCCCTGGCCCCTTCCTGGGCTGGCACCCGCACCTGAAACAAGCGTCTCTGCTTAGTGCCAGCTAGTCCAGGCACCGTCCCCAGCACCAAACGGAGCCATAAAACGTCCCCTGCACCAAGGACCAGACACAGGGCAAGCAGCAATCCTGGTGCCATCACCCCCCCACACCACTCTGCTCCCAGGGGGCGAGGCCATGGGATGTGCAGCATCCCACATGCTCACCTGGGGCTGCCATCCGGGCTTCTGGGGAACAAGCTGGAAATCCTCTGCCAGGGCCACGGCCTCCTGGCTGCTCTCTGGGCCACGCTCCCGCACCCAGCTCTGCATTTCCTCAGGCAGGAGGCTCAAGAACTGCTCGAGAACCAGCAGCTCCAGCACCTGCTCCTTGGTGCGGGTCTCTGGCTGCAGCCAGCGATGGGAAAGTTCCCACAGGCGGCCGTAAACCTCCCGAGGCCCTTCGGCGTCCTGGTAGCGGAAGCCCCTGAAGCGCTGGCGCTGCGTCTCTGTGTCGTGGCGGCGCAGGACAGCTCCCTTCACCTTGGCACCGTCACCAGCCTCACTGGCATCCAGGCTGGCGTGGGTCTGTTGGGCTTCCCCACCGAGGGGAGGAAGGAGTCGGGCTCCCCGCAGGCCTTTGGGCCCCTGGCAGGTGTCAGTCACTCGTCTGGAGAAGGCGAGATCCGTCTCATTCTCACCCCCTTCTCCATCTCCCCGTGAGGCCAGGGGGCCCAGCAGCCCCTCCCGACACCGCTCACCCCAAGGCTGCTGCCCATTCAGCGGCTGCTGAGGCACCAGCCAGCGCAGGATCTCATCTGCCGTCCAGTACTGTACGGCTGGGGGTGCTTTTCCCGCTCGCTCCGGGACCCCAGCGGGTGCAGGGCCGGCTGCCTCAGCCTCCTGCCCCTTGGCCTGGGCTCGTACTGCCTGCTCCAGTAGAGCATGGAACTGGAGTCCAGCTCCCTCCCGCACCACTGGCTCTGGTTCCTGCAGTGGGGGTGCAGGCTGGGCCAGGGCCCCCACCATCTCCAGCTGCTTCTGGAAGAGCTTCTCCAGGAGCTGGGCCTGGAACTCCCGGTCCTCCCGCCGCATCTCCCGGTCATGCTGGATGAACTCGGCAAGGCTCTGCCTCTCCTCCGCCCTCCAGGCGCCAGCGCGCCTCGCCCGTTTCAACTCCAGCTGGCTGCGCCCATGCTTCTGGCTGGGGCTCCGTACAGTCTCCAGTGGCCCATCCTCCCGCACCTTGCGCTTCCTGGCCCGGAGGTGCACGAGCCGGTCCAGCGCCGAGACCAGCTTCCGGGAGGCCGGTTGGGGCTCTGCCGATACTGATGGGGAAGGGTCTGGGGAGTGCAAAAATGCAGAGTGAGGGCCCACAGTACATCTGGCCTGGCACACAGCCCACTGTACCAGTATGGGTCACCCCCACATCTTGGCCAGGGAAACAAAAACCCCTCCATGCAACAGGCCAGGATCCCCCGCAGGACCCCAGACCTGTAATGCAGTGCAGGAGGGACTCCCAGCACCCAGTGACCCTTCACCAACAAGGGGGCTTACCGGGCTCGTGTGGCAGCTCATCCGCGGACGCCTCTTCCTCCTTCACCTGCACTCGCACAGCCTGCACTTCGCCCAGCGGGTCCTGCACCTCAGGGAGCACATAGCCCGGCTCCTCACATCCCCAGCTCTCAGTGGCCTGGGTCCCCCACTGGTCAGAGGCTGAAGCTGGTGCCTCCCAGCTTTCCGGGACAGCTGTGCCCTCCTGCCTGTCCGCGGCGCCAAGCCCCTCGCCGCTCTCTGCCAGGAGGTTGGAGCGCGTGCTGACACAGCGCTGCATGATCTGGTCCATCTCCTCGTAAAATGGGCAGCGCATGGGTGGCCTCCCGGCCGTGTTGTTCTCCTTGGCCTTGCGATAAGCCACCTTCAGAGCTTTCATCTTCTCCCGGCACTGGTCCCCGGTGCGGTAGATGCCGAGCTTGGACAGGCGCTGAGAGATTCCATCGTAGACAACCCTGTTCCTACCATGGGAGCCCAGATCATGCACAGCAGCCGCCTCTGCCCAGTAGGAGATGAGCACCATGACATGGTCAGCTGGCCAGCTGGCCGCCCGCTCCGGGGGCCGGTCCCGACGCATCGCAGTGGTTGGGATTGGAATCACTCAGCAGGTGGCACCACACGGAGCTGGCTGCTGTGGAAACAGCTTGCACCTGGCCAGGATACGAGGGCCTGTGCTAGTATCACAGACACTGGGAGAACGAAGGACGGATTTGCTGGTAACACGTACACCTGGGAGGAAAGAAAATATGTGTTGGTATGGCACACGCTGGAGGCCGCAGAGCGGAGGTATGCACAGGAAAGGTGTGTGCCCGGAGGCGGAAGCGAGGGGGGGGGGGAACACGCAAGTAAGATGCATGCCCGGGGGCGGATGTGCAAGTAAGATGCACGCCCAGGGGTGGCAGCAGGGCGGGTACATGCAGGTAACCTGGAGGTATCGAGATAACCTGCCCTGGGCAGCGCCAGGCAGCCACACAGGTGCTCTGCAGGGGCCAATGCAGTGAGGCCCAGCACTCAGAGACCTAACAACCCTGCTTGCTACCCACAAACCTGCCCTGATCCAGTCAAGGGGAGGGAAAACCTGTCACTTGAACCCTGAGTCAACCCTAACCTGCCTGCAAACCTGCACTCGGCTGCACCACGTCAGCTGCAGCCCATGGCAAAGCAGGGGCTGGAATCAGCCCGCAGCTTCCTGGCCAGACATGCAACCTGCACTCAGGGAACCCAACCAGCCACATGCCCTGCTGGGCCACGCAGGACTGGAACTGTGGGACAAGTAGACAGCAGGCCAACCGGAGAGAAGGGAGCACGTCTCCTCCCCAATGCAGCATCCTCCTAGAGGAGGGAGGGAAACACTCAGGAGTCAGCACAGGACACTCAGGAAAAGGCTAGAGCAGCTCAGCCAACATTTGCCACACTGCTTGTCCCCCACCATAGATACCTCCCTTCTCCCAAGTCCCTGCCCCATAACCCACCTCCTGGCCCACTACCCCATTACCCAGCTCCCTGCTCCTCCAACCCTTAACCCAGCTCCTTGCCCTGTAGCCCACCTTCTGGCCCGCTACCCCATAACCCAACTTCCAGCCCCCCCCAGACAAGACATGCCCCTCCCTGCCATCCTCCCCCGTACCCAGCTCCCTGCCCCTGAATCCATAACCCAGCTTCCTGCCCCGTGCCACAGCTCCCTGCCCCATAATCCACCTCCCTGCCCAAGACAGGCCCCCCTACCCAGTTCCCTGCCGCTCACCCATAACCCAGCTCCCTGCCCCCCAGCCAAACCGTGCCCTTCCCTGCCCATTCACCCCCGGACCCAGCTCCCTGCCCCCACCCCTTAAGCCACCTCCTAGCCCGCTACCCCACAGCCCAGGTTCCTGCCCCCCCGACCAAGACAGGCCCCTCCCGACTCCCTGCCCCCCCGCCAAAACAGGCCCCTCCCCACCCAGTGCGCAGCTCGCTGCCCCCAGCGCAGACCGGCCCCGCCCGCGGATACCTGGGGGGCTCCAGGCGGTGACGTGGGAAGTCTCCGGGCGCAGGCCGCGGCCCAAGGCAGCGAAAGGTCCAGGCCCGGCTCTGCCTATTGGCTGCGGCTACTGGGAGGTGAGGGGGCGAGCAAATAGAAGTCCAGCCCTTTGGCGGTGTGACACGAGAGCCTGTCCAATCGCTGCCTACAGTCGCCTCTCTGACAGGTCTGTTCACCAATCGCTGATCGGATGAACCCCGGTGACGGTTCAAAAGATCAACCGATCTCTGCCCGCCCCTCATTCGAGGTGTCAGCGAAAATTGACAGAGGTACGAGACCGTTCGCTACGCCCTTCCACGCTGACTGGCTGCTCCACCAGCCAATCGACGCTCCCTCCTTCATGACTGGTCAGCCAATAGCGGGCGGCAGCCTGGTCCCAAAGGCCTTTGCGGAGAGCTTCCGGGGCAGGCGGTGACCCCCCCGCCCACGCGGGGCTCTGGCCGCGGTAGGTGGGTCCCGTCCCGTCCTGCCCCAGCTGAGTGCGCTGGGCGGGCGGCTCCGGGGCAGGGCCCCGTAGGGACTCGGGGGGCTCTGCAGGGGCCGATCGCCCCGCCCCGCGCGAGCCGTTGGGCCGGGCCCGTTCCTGAGCGGGGAAGGGCCGTTTGCTCGGCGCCCCGGGCCCGAGGCCGGCTCCGCGGTGGGGACGGTGCCCCGGGCCAAGGCAGGAACGCCCGGGCAGGCCAGGCGCCATGGCTCCGTGCGGCCGGGCCCGGGAGCCCGTGCGAGGGTG
The DNA here is from genome assembly GCF_009764565.3 of Dermochelys coriacea. Lineage (NCBI taxonomy): Eukaryota > Metazoa > Chordata > Testudines > Dermochelyidae > Dermochelys > Dermochelys coriacea. The sequence continues at coordinate 16,794,993 of NC_050091.1, forward strand.
CTCCCTCCGCCCGCCCCGGGCTGCTCCGCTCCTGCCCTCCCCGCGAGCCCCGGGCTGGAGCCAGCCCTAGCAGCGGGCCGCTGGGCCCCGCGTGGGGTCCCGCTCCCCGCCGAGCGCAGCCCGCCTCGCTTCCGGGCGGGCGCTCCAGGCCCAGGGGCCTCGGCTCGCGTCGCCGTGCCCCGCGCCACCTGGCTGGGAAAAGCCCCGCTCCTTTGTGTCGGAGCAGAGCGGGGAACTCGGGGGGAAAGCAGGGGCCATGGGCCGGGGAGGGAGAGAGAGAGAGCCCCCGACGGCACTCGGAACACGGGCGCCTTCGGCCGCGCTGGGGGGCGGGCGCGGGGGCTGGACCTGGACCTGTCTGTGCTGGGGCGAAGGGGCCTGGGATCTGTGCTGGGGGCAGGAAGATGGGTTACAGTGGAGGATGGCTCTGCTGGGGAGCAGGGAGCTGAGTTGCGGGGCAGGGATTTGTTTGCTGTGGGGCAGGGAGCTGGGTTAAGTGGGGAGGGGGCAGGCAGTTGTCTGTTCTCGGGGAAGGGAGCTAGGCACTGCACCAAGCTTGCCGACCCACCAAGTTTGGCTCCTTGCTCCGCAGCACTTGGCCCCGTACGAGCTGTCTCCTCACCCACTCGGTCTGACTGACACATTGGGGCCCGCATGGCTGCACCTTGCTGCACCTAAGGGGGCCGGCCTGGCCGTTGGTGAGCAGAGCCCGCAGCAGGCAGCAACTGCAAACTGATCATCTCTCTTGCTCTGTACAGGACGCTCATTCCTGCCACTCTCCTTGCCCTGCTTGTGTCCGTGGCACTGGCACCGGTGGTAGCGTCTCTGGGGCCGATAGCAGTCTGAGGATCTGGAACCACCAGCCCTGTGCCAGGGACCCCCTGTGTTTGGTGTTCCCTAGCCTTGGTCCGTGTGACCCTGGGGCTAGCCTGTGCAGTTTGTGACACCTGGAGTAGGGGCAAAGAGCACAGGCCTGCAGCCTGGCTTTGCTGGGTTGTGGTGTGTCGTGTTGTGAGGTCCCTGCGTCAGCCTGGTGCTGGGCACTGTAACCTTTCCCTAGGGATCCTCCACCGGTCCAGCCCCCTCCTGCTGCGATGCGCCGGGACAAACCTCAGGAACGGGCTGCCAGCTGGCCGGCTGATCACATCAAAGTGCTAATTGCCTTGTGGGCGGAGGCGGCCACCTCACATGACCTGAGCTCCCGCGGCAGGAACAGAGTTGTCTATGATGGCATCTCCCAGCGCCTGGCTGAGCTGGGCATCTATCGCACCGGGGACCAGTGCCGGGAGAAGATGAAAGGCCTCAAGGTGACATATCGCAAGGCCAAGGAGAACAATGCAGCTGGGAGGCCGCCCATGCGCTGCCCATTCTACGAGGAGATGGACCAGATCATGCAGCGTTGCGACAGCACGCGCTCCAGCCTCCTGGCAGAGAGCGGCGAGGGGCCTGGTGCTCCAGACAGGCAGGAGGGCACAGCTGCCCCAGAGGGCTGGGGGGCACCATCCTTTGAGCCATGGGATTCCCAGGCCGCTGCTGCCTTTGAGCACTGGGAGTCCCAGGCCTCGGCCTCTGACCATTGGGGGTCCCAAGCTGCAGCCTCAGAGAGCCAGGGGGCTGAGGAGCTGGGCTATGTGCTCCCTGAGGCACAAGCCATGCTGGGCGAGGTGCAGGCCGTGCAGGTGAAGGAGGAAGAGGCGTCCGCGGATGAACTGCTGCCTGAGCCTGGTAAGCCACTGTTGTTGGCGAGGGGTTGCTGGGAGGTGCCACACCAGGGGCCCGGGCCTGCCCACTGGCCCTAGCTCCTGGAGTCCTAGCCATGCCAGAAGCTTGCCTTCCTGGCAAGCAGCAGTTCTGTGTCAAGGCCTCATGGCTGGGAACATGGCCCAGGATAGGGACATAGCTGGGGCTGCTCCAATGGCGAGGGGGCGGGGGGGGGTGATGGCTGCCATGCTGACCACATGTCCTTGGGTTCCATGCCTGCAGGCAGGCTGAGACCAGAGCTCCAGGGGGCCACAAACTGCTCCTGTTGTGGGCTGGTGCAGCTGAACCCTTCTCCCCCTAAGGTGCCTAGCTCAGGGGACTCTGTTGAGGGGGTGGGGTAACCTTGCTGCCATTGCCTGGCTTGGTTCTCTTGGGGGCTGTCCACTGGGGCCATGTCCTTTTTCCTGGATGGACCCAGTCCCCTGCTGCTGGGAGAGGGAGCCCCAGGCCATCTGAAGAGAAACCCTGGGGGAGGAGGGAAACTGTTACGTTAATTTGGATGGAGCTGCAGGCAGGCAGCTGAGCTGGGCAGGTGGATCAGCCACCACAGCTCTTCTCCAGCCTCTGGCTCACCATATCCCTGGTGGGGGACATCACCTGGCTGGGCTTAGCATGCCCCTCTCCTTTCCTGTCCTTCACAGGCTGGCTGGGCCATCTCAGCCTGTCAGGCTTCCACTGCAGCATGATTGGGGTCAAAGCAGAGCGAGGGGATGACCAGTGGGGGATGGGAAGGGACATACAAGCAAGGGTAAGACAGAGCAGGGTCTCGTGTATTGGTCTGGGGTCCCGCAGTGCTGGCCGGGAATTCCCAGTAGCATGCTGGGGACTGCGTGTCTCAGAGGACCCTGAGGTTTGTTAGACGGCTTTCTGTTCACCCTCTCCTCTGGTTCTTGTCACGCAGATAGAAGTCGAAGTCCAAAGTGCAGGCGATTGGATGTCTGTTGGGGTTAGTTCCAAATAAGCATATCCATAGCCCTACACACCAGCAGAGTCAGTTTCCCAGTGTTCCATTCCCAGCTCTGACACCACAGAGCCTTGCCTGTGTCCCCGTTCCCTAATCCCCATTTCCCACCTCCTCCTTAGCAATCCCAAATATACCTGCAATGCACGCTCACAGTCCCAGCCCTTACAACTTAGGGTCATGTTCCATTTTGTGTCTGGGGTCTTCATCCCACCGGTTTTGACCCCATGGGAGGGGTAAGGAGTGAGGTTGTGCTTTGGTCAGGGATGCACATTTCTTTGGTTTTTTAGTGTTTTATACCCCTCCTACCCCCCAAGCCTCTTTGCCCCTCCCAACTAGTTGCTTGACTTTGCCTTGAGATAGTGGTTGAGACAATCTTAAAGTGTGCTCTGGAGTAGCACTTTAACTGCTCTTATCTGTTCCCATTGTACTAACAAATTCAGCTGACTAGGCAGAAGCAATATCCGTGTCTTTGTCCCTTGTTTACACATTTTAATATAAGAGTATCAAAAAGCCAAACCCACAGTCTATCCTAGGGTGACAGACTTGTATACTAACACGGTTTATCAGTGGCAGGCAGAGGCTCTGGGCTGAAGCCTTTCCCCAGAAGTCCTGGGGATCCATATTGTTGCCCCCACAAAGTCTCTGTGAGCAAGCCTTGAAGGGGACATGGGCGGAACAGAGCCGCTTGTCACCCTGGCACCAATTAGCCCTGGCACACCAAGGCCACTCCATTACTATCCCCAGTCTCCTCTTGTGTGCAAGCCATGGAGCTCGGGCCCTTTGTGTTAGCACCGATCCAGCCTGGCTGTGCTTCTCCTGTCCTGGCCATCGTCACTAAGTGTGCCAGGGCCTGGCATGCTTTGGAAACTAGCCTTGGCTTGTGTGCATGGCTCCGCCACCCTCGTGGCCCATCTGGACTGTGCCTGGTGTCTGGGGCCTTCCTCTGCCTGCCCACAGGGGGAAAGCGGTCCTGGGTTTCCCTTTTCTTCTACTGGGCACCATTGGCTTCATCTGAGGGTAGCACTGTGCCCCTCTTTCCATGCGCCATCGCTCTTGGTGCCCCAGCATGACTGGGAGCAGACGCTTAGCTCCCTGCTGCCTGGGGCTGTACAGTAAAGGGAGCTGCAGGGGTGGGCCATACCGATGCAACGGGGTGTGTGCCAAGCCAGGTGTGGTGGGTGACCTCACCCTGCATTCTTTCTCTCTCCAGACCCTTCCCCATCGGCATCAGTAGAGCCCCAACCGGCCTCCCGGAAGCTGGTCTCAGCGCTGGACCGGCTCGTGCACCTCCGGGCCAGGAAGCGCAAGGTGCGGGAGGATGGGCCACTGGAGACTGCACGGGGCCCCAGCCAGAAGCATGGGCGCAGCCAGCTGGAGTTGAAACGGGCGAGGCGCGCTGGCGCCTGGAGGGCGGAGGAGAGGCAGAGCCTTGCCGAGTTCATCCAGCATGACCGGGAGATGCGGCGGGAGGACCGGGAGTTCCAGGCCCAGCTCCTGGAGAAGCTCTTCCAGAAGCAGCTGGAGATGGTGGGGGCCCTGGCCCAGCCTGCACCCCCACTGCAGGAACCAGAGCCAGTGGCACGGGAGGGTGCTGGACTCCAGTTCCATGCTCTACTGGAGCAGGCGGTGCAAGTGCAGGCCAAGGGGCAGGAGGCTGAGACAGCCGGCCCCGCCCCTGTGGGAGCCTTGGAGCGAGCAGGGAAAGCACCCCCAGCCGTGCAGTACTGGACGGCAGATGAGATCCTGCGCTGGCTGGTGCCGCAGCAGCCGCTGAATGGGCAGCAGCCTTGGGGCGAGCGCTGTCGGGAGGGGCTGCTGGGCCCCCTGGCCTCACGGGGAGATGGAGAAGGGGGTGAGAATGAGATGGATCTCGCCTCCTCCAGACGAGTGACTGACACCTGCCAGGGGCCTAAAGGCCTCCGGGGAGCCCGACTCCTCCCTCCCCTCGGCAGGGAAGCCCAACAGACCCACGCCAGCCTGGATGCCAGTGAGGCTGGTGACGGTGCCAAGGTGAAGGGAGCTGTCCTGCGCCGCCACGACACAGAGACGCAGCGCCAGCGCTTCAGGGGCTTCCGCTACCAGGATGCCGAAGGGCCTCGGGAGGTTTACGGCCGCCTGTGGGAACTTTCCCATCGCTGGCTGCAGCCAGAGACCCGCACCAAGGAGCAGGTGCTGGAGCTGCTGGTTCTCGAGCAGTTCTTGAGCCTCCTGCCTGAGGAAATGCAGAGCTGGGTGCGGGAGCGTGGCCCAGAGAGCAGCCAGGAGGCCGTGGCCCTGGCAGAGGATTTCCAGCTTGTTCCCCAGAAGCCCGGATGGCAGTCCCAGGTGAGCATGTGGGATGCTGCACATCCCATGGCCTCGCCCCCTGGGAGCAGAGTGGTGTGGGGGGGTGATGGCACCAGGATTGCTGCTTGCCCTGTGTCTGGCCCTTGGTGCAGGGGACGTTTTGTGACTCCTGATACTGCTGTGGCTCCATGGCGTGAGCCCATGTGGTGCTGGGGACAGTGCCTGGACTAGCTGGCACTAAGCAGAGACGCTTGTTTCAGGTGCGGGTGCCAGCCCAGGAAGGGGCCAGGGATGTCGGTGCAGCGCAGCGGGCCCTGCTGGCCGAGCGGCAGAGGGTGCACCGGAGGGCCAGCGGGCAGGAGAACGGTTGGAACTGCAGCTCGTTGGGTGAGGGCTTCTTTCCCCAGCACTGGATCCGGCTCTCTCTGAAGTGCTGGGTGGGCTCCAGCGCAGGACTGGTTTCTGGGGGCTCAGCCTGGGTGGGCCCCAGGGGGACTAGCAGGAGATACCCTGAGTTTACCCCCACACTGGCTGGGTGTGCCTGCAGCACCCAACCTGCTCCTCTGCCCTAGGACAGCCTGCAGTAGTTGTCACTGTACTGAGGCTGAAGGCCCTGGAGCATAGACGGAATGGGGAGATGTCTCCCTGCTCTCAGTTCTGCAGCTTGGAGCCACAGGGCCTCTGGCAGCCAGCAGCAGCTATAGCAAGGGAAGTCCTGCCCACCGCTGCCGCTGGAGCTGGAGTGTACTGGCCAGTCACGTGGGCTGGAGTGTGCTCTGGGGGATGGAGCATGCACAGGCTGGTTGCTCAAGGGGCTGGAACGTGTTCAGTCACGCTGGGCGATGGAGCATGCACAGGCTGGTCGCATGGAAGGCTGGAGTATGCTTAAAGTAACTGGAATGTTTAGTGATTTTAGCAACTGAGTTCTAACAGATCTCTACTGAGCATGTGCAAACGTGGCTGGGTGTGAGCAGGGTTTCATAGAAAAAGCCAAAGGCACCTCCCTGAGTCCAGCACCCTCTACCCAGTCTCTGGCCTTTGCTCCTGAGTGTGGGTCCTACGTGAGTATTATGGCCGGTTCGGTAACTGAGCGAAGCAGGCTGTTTTCCCACTCTTATTTCTGGAAAGAGTTGAATGGTTCTCGCTGGATTCAGCGGGAGTCAGGCAGCTTGCAAGGAAACCCCAGCCCAGAAACCTGCAGTTTGGCAAAGATGCATGCAGCTGAAAACAGGGTCCTGTAATGAGAAGTGTTGGGCAACTATAGCTATAGAAGGAGCTGCCAGCCCCGCCCGTAACGAAACCCTGGTGTCTTAAGTCCTTCCCGGTGCTGAGGGAGAGGAGAGTGCCTTAGACCTGCTTGCTGGGTTGCCATAGACCTGCTTGCAGTTCCTGTGTGGTGTGAAGGTCCCAAGGGCTCCTGCATTGACCCTTCCATGAGGCAGTGCCATGCTTTTGTCACAGTTACAGAGCTGAGGCCAAGGTCTGGGCACAGCCAAGATGAACTCAGCTCCCTGATGCCCAGCCCCTTGGCCCTGGACTGGACCCTGTCTCTCTCGAGCAGTAACTCTTGGTGATTTATTCTCCCAGCTGCCACGCCGTGTGCCCCGCTGGTGCGGAGACCAAGCTTGGGGGCAATTGAGCCAGCTGCTCCCCAGCCCCTGCACAACAGAGCGGGCACCAGGCAGGGACAGCAAGTGGAGAATGGCTTAGAGCCACTGCAGAGCACCGGGCACCTGCAGCAAGCGGAGAAGAACACTGTCTCAGTGTCACGCCCAGCAGCTGGGAAGGCGACTGAGCTATGCGGTGCTGGCCCAGGAGGGCACGTGGGGACGGACGGCGTGCTACAGGGCAGAGCCACCATTCAAGGGGGCAGCAGCATCTCGGAAGCTCAGAATGGGGCTCCGTGTGAGCAGCAGATACCCACTAGCCTTATGCGGATGGAGCGCACCGGCTCCAAGGGCAGCAGGGCCTGCGGCGCCCTGCCCAGGAGCGCCGGCTGTGCATCCCCGGAGCTGGATGGCCCCTTGCTCGGGACCCTTCTGGAGACATCCTTGGACTCCCCATGGGACAGAGAGGGCAGCACAGACAGGGCACCGGAGGGTGGCACAGCATGCCTAGGGGCACAGCCCCGCTGCCTGAGCTGTACAGTACTGCGGGCTGATCTGGACGCTACGCGGGAGGAGCTGAGAATTACCCAAGGTAGGCATTGGTCCTGGGGAGCCCATGGGGTCAAGGCTGCCATCAGGGGCTGCTCTGTCACCAGCCAGGGCCTGATAGCAGCAAACAGATCCCAGAGGGGCTCAGCAGCTGCAGGCCCATTGGGCCAGGGCAGGGGAGAGGCTGCACCTCTGGAGATCAGACCCAGGTTGGCACTGTTGCCAAGGGTGGGAGTGAGTTCGGTCCCAAAGGCCCAGCCCTGGGTTCCTGAGCTCAGGGATTTATTCCATGGGGGCACCACTGGGGCAGCCCATAGAGAGACAGAATCACAGCCCCAAGTTGGCACATGCACTAACAGAGTATCTCCATTAGGAGGCAGTGGTAACGGGTGGTTATCCCAGTATTTGAGCAGGGCATGGTGAGCGATCTGCTGGTTCTCATCAGCAGGCAGCAGTAGAGGGCTGTTAACCCAGGGCTGATGGGACTGGGTTCTTTTCCCAGCCATGGGGCAAGATCCATGCAGCGTGTTTGTCCTGCAGCTTCCACCCTGTACGGGCTGAGCGGCACCCACTTGCAGGGCCTGGCTGAGGCCCTGGGCACCATCTCGCGCATCCTGAACGACAGGAGGCCGACAACGAACAAACCCCCCTGGGGTGCAGCCGAGAGCCCTGGCATGGCTGTACCCCAACAGACACATGTAAGTGCCGGGCCAGACAAACAGCTGCCCTGGTGCCCTGCACAGCGGGAGCACGCTGGGGCACAAGGCTGCCAGGGGCCAGCCTGGTGCAAGGCACTGCAGTGCACATATTGCTGTACTGGCTCTGACCTCAGTGCCTCAGCTCTCCCTCTGGGCTGCAGGGCTAGCAGCCATTGCACAGCCTGGGGAGCCCCTGGGAGGGCCATGGTGGTGCCACAGTAACCTGCCCCCCAGGCGCATTGAGAGGGCCTGTGAGGCCGGGAGGTATCTGCCTAGCCCCTTGCTGCCAAGGGACTTGAGACTTTTTTCCTCTGAATTTCCAGTGGTTTGACAGAAAATTTTCCCATCACTTCCAAGAACCATCAACCTCCCCTGCCAGAGAGACCCCCAGCAGTGTGGGCCGGTCTCCCCCCAGAGACACGCATGGTGACTGGTGGATGCAGGGCTCTGAGCGTGATGACCAGGGACACACTCATTACCTGACCCCAGTGCCCAGCAGGGGGCTGATGGGCTGGGCTTGGCAACTCCTGTTCTCACTCTGTCACTCCCTGCAGCTCTCCTGAAGCCCAAGTGCCTGGTGAGCAGCTGGCCGTGGCCCACCGCCAAGGAGCTCGCACGTTCAGCAGCAGTATCAGCGGCCCCAGGGAGAAGGTGATGACCTCCCACTAGATCCCAGAGCTGCTAGCATCGAGCCCCATACTCGTGGCAGCACCTGCAACAGGGAGGCCTTGGACAGAACCTGAGGGACGCTGGGCCAACTGCCTGGGGGTGTTGAGAGCTGGATCCAGCGGGGCCTGTGCGGAGCCAGGGGAGCTGGCGTCTCGTCACTGGACTTTCCAGGGAGCCTTTCCTACTCCACTAGCTTTTTGATACAATGTCCCCAAAGCCCTCTACTTCCCCTTCACATCTCAGGTTGGTCTCAATAAAGCAATGTGCAGAGCTCCAGGCCCGGGGATGTGGTGCCTGCAAATGGGAGGAAGTGGCTGTGTCAGGGATTCCCGAGTGCACCATGGCTCATCCTGATCTCCCTAGGTATGGCAGGGCATGGTCTCAGTACACAGCCTGCCTTTCTGGGCACCCAGTTGGTGAGGGAAGCCCCCAGCCATAGGGCACCACTGGCTGCTGCTAGGGGAGGGAGCCTGTCAGGGGAGTGTCCAGTTAGTTCAATCAGGAGAAAGTTCAGGCGTGACTTGAGCCCTGTCTGTATGTACCTAGGTGAGAAACAACTCTACAGTAATGGCCTGTGCAGAGGGTCGAGAAAGTTCTGGGGCTGGAAGTTGAAGGTGGACTAATTCAGCCCGGAAATAAGGTGTCAGTTTTTAATGTGACAGCAAAGAACCAAGGAACTGTTTCCCAAGGGCCATGGTGGCTTGTCTTTTGCTGTCGATTTGTAAATCAAGATGGGCTGTTCTAAACACTCTTGCTCTAGGACTAATGTTGGGGTCATTCGTGACCTGAGCTATGCAGGAGGCCAGACTAGGTGATCACAATGATCCCTTCTGGCCTTGGTATTGATGACCCCAACGGTCGAGGGGCTGGGATTAAAGCAGCTGACTTGGGGAAGGGGTCACGGCTTTCTGCTACTTCTCCTCCTCTCCCTGCCAATTAACCATGCTCCGTGCCAATCCATCCCCTACCAGCCACTCAGCTGGTGCTTGCTCAGGCTGTACAAGTCGTAACACAAGCCTGTCGCATGTGGTGTCGTCTGTCACGTTTTTCAGAGTAGAGAAGCAGGAGCCTCTGTTCACGGGGAGTCTGGGAAATCCCTCCAGGAGCATGGTGGGGGGGGGGGGTTCCTGATGATGCATTAGCCAGGAGGCTGGGAAATTGCTGCAGTGGCACAGCAGGTGTTTTGGACACTGGGTTAATGGTGAAGCTGGGAAATTCCCCCCCCCCCCGCCCCCATGGCAATTGGGTGTTGGGGTAGTGGGGAGGCTGGGGAATCCCTCTAGCGGCATGGTGGATATTTTGGGATGTTGTTTTAGGTGGGAGGCTGGGAAATTCCCCCCCCCCCCCCCCCCCCGAGCCACGGAGTGCGTTTCTCATTCAATTTGAGACAGGTTGTAAAAGTGGGATCTATTCAGCAGTGCAGTGAGTGGGAACAAAACCATGAGGCCTCAGTCAGAATGGACTTTGAATGGTGTTCGCAAATCAAGGCCCCTGCAGTGACCAGCATGGACCCCAGCACATGGCCAGAGCCCCCAGAACACCCCACTGGAACCTCAGCCAGTCAAGTATCCTGCCCATTAAAAATGACTGGTCTGTGCTGGCATGGGAGAATGCACCACATTTATTCCAGGGATGCCACTGGCTCCTTGTGCCAGAGGAGTATCGCCCATGTGTGGGGCAGATAGGGGGAAGGGACCCCTCAGGCTCTGCCAGAGGAATATCAGAGAGCCCCTTTGGTTTCGGCTCTCTTCAGCCCAGGTCACTTCCCCCTTGTGGCTGCAGAAGAGATGCATGAGGGTGTTGGGTTAGTGGGGAGGCTGGGGAATCCCTCCAGCAGCATGGGTGTTTCAGACCCTGGGTTAGTGATGAAGCTGGGAAATCCCCCCTTCCACAGTGGCCCTGGCACACCTGGCTCTCAGCTCTGCTGGTTGCACATTGGCAGCTCTCTCAGCCTGTGCTGGGATTAGTGCCACACTTCGGCTGCCTCGGAGACGGGCCAGCAGCTCTCGAGCCGACACTTTCCTTCCTGGGGCCTTTGCCTGTGTTAGGGTCTGCTGGAGGGAGCGTGCTGGCCTAGGGCTCTGCCTCCTGCTTGCCTGGCACTGGGACGTTGGTTCTAGGTGCATGGGGCAGAGTTTAGGACCAGTCATCATGGGTGAGGCTGGCACGGTAAAGGCTTGCAGGGAGATGCTCATGCAGGCTTGTAGCACCCCTCTTGCCCACCTGGGCTTCACAGCCAGAGAATGCCTGGCTGGACTGGCCACATGGCAAACACGCTTCTTTGGGTTCAGCTGGAGGGAAACACCCTAGTACTGTGCTAACCAATGGCTGTTAACCCCCCCCCCCCCCACAGGACTAGAGGAGTTGGAGACATAACTGGTGAGGAGAGTTTCTCCAAACCAGCAGCAGGGTAACGTCTGATCCTGACCCCAGGTGGGGTGGAATTGGGCAGGGCGGGAGGGCTCAGCGGAGCCTAGCAAAGTGGGGCAGTAGACCTTGGTGTAGTGCAGAAGGGCCTTGCCAGGCATGGTGGGGCTGGTCCGCATAAGTGCGGGGAGGGAACTATTTCTCCACCCTCAGATAATACTTTGCTTCCCCCAACCCTCCACCGCTGCTTTGCTCCCAGAACAGCTGTGGGGGGCGACTGCAGCACATGGCGACGGGCACGGAGCTGTGGAACTGCTCAGCCGGGGTGCCCCCCGGAGGAATTCCCCAGAGCTCTGAGCAGGCATATGAAGTCTGCATGGCTTCACGGCTCTGGGATGCTGCCCCCCAGCACAGATAAGCCCCTCCATGCCCCCCTGCCATCCCCGGAAGGCACCAATATGCCCCTGCAGCCTCTTGGGGGGAAGGGGGGCTGGACAGCATGTGGCTCTGTGCAGTGCCCCTCGCAGCTCCCATTGGCCGCAGCTCCCATTGGCCACAGCTCCCTGTTCCCAGCCAATGGCAGCTGTGGGGGCAGTGCATGGAGGGAAACCCCTGGCCCCGCCCGCCTACCCCTCCCTGCCATGCTGGCCACTTCTGGGAGTGGCACAGGTCCAGGGCAGGCAATGAACCTGTCTTAGCAGCAGCCCTGCTGCGCGGCCGGAGATCGTGATCGACTGGGAGATCCTCTAGGATCGACCAGTCAATTGCAATCAACCGGTTGGTGACCACTGCTTTAGAGGTTTAGGCTTCTCCCATGAACAAATGAGCCAGCGAAGCAGCTTAGCAAAATCAACAAACCTACCCTGCTATTTACATTAGGAGGATAATTGATGCTGAATACTGCAGCTGACAGAATGTGATATAAACAAATATCGCACAGAAAAAATGTTTCACTGCAGTATTTTCCACAGAAATTGAAATTAGGGGGTATGTTCAAATATACAGGGGGAGGGGGGAGGACTGATGAGGGGGGAGACTGTTAGGGCAAAGATGGGCTATATGGCACCATAGTAAAAACTGAAAAATGTTTCACAACCATTTTATTAGATTTAACTCATGTTTTTAAATCATCCCACAAATTAAAGTTGGCTATACAAGCCTACTATGAAGCACTATATCTACATCCTTCTTGGTTTGTTGTTATAATTTTGCACAACTCTGTTAATGAACTTCTCGAATGCAGTGCTTTCATTTTTGGTGGCTTCTCATGTGTCAGGTACTTTCAGTCCTTCATGATATTCTCATGATCAGGCAGAAGGCGACTTCTTTCAGAACACAAAATTCTATTCAATGAGGAAAAAGAACACTCAACTGTAGCTGTTGTGACTGGGAGTAGAAAGAGATGAATTCCTACTTCTTTCATCCCAGGAAACAGCACAAAAATTGGGTCGAACTATTAGTGATGATGAAGAAGTTGAAATCAAATCTGCATTCATTCATCAGACAATATTCCTCTCTGTGTTCAAATTCTCTATTCTGTAGTGGTCATATGGCAGCCCCATTGCTGGTAGTGCCTCATTCCACTCAACTGTTGGTGTTTTATAAGACAGGCATCTGTAAAAGCTAGGTTGATGGAATCCAAAAGTAGTTGTGTAGAGATGTAAGAATCAAGTCTGTGTACTTTACTTTTTCAGCTGGCTTAACAAACACTTCTTGTCTTCTTCATTTAAGCAGTTAATATAAGTGCCTTAATTAGTTAACTTCTGAACTGAAGTCTTTGCTTCTTCCAGTATGTTTTCAATGGATATCACTCTGATCCAAGTGTAGCTTCCAGTGCTGGACAGAGATCTATTACTATTGTAGCAGATGTCTGGATGGCATTGTTTAATGACCTAAGTGGTTTCAACAGTAGACTTATAAGAGAGAATGGCGATTGTGTTCTATGAATTTAGTAGCAAAAGTAGTCCACCAGCCTTACTACTTAGATCCGTCCCATCTCGGTAGATACTTTCCAAAGCCACCAATAATGGTTGCAGTAATTTTAAGACAACAGCCAAGGATCGCTCATGAGAAAGCCAATGGATTTTCCCAGGTTGGAGTAATTTGAACTTCTGTCCCAATGTATCTTCTATATTTTACAAGACATTCAGTCCTGAAACGGGATACTGAAAATATTAAATATATAGCTTTTTAAATGCCTTTTGAAGATTCTCCAGCTTGTACTATCACTAGTTGGAGTAGAAGGCCTCTGTAGTGTGTATTGGAGAGATTAGAGTTACACTTTTCTCTGAGCAAAGCTTGTGCTCCACTATGTCTTCTAGAGAAGTTTGCAGCTCCATCAAATGCACAAACAGTGAGCTGTAGCTCACGAAAGCTTATGCTCAAATAAATGTGTTAGTCTCTAAGGTGCCACAAGTTCTCCTTTTTCTTTTTGCGAATACAGACTAACACGGCTGCTACTCTGAAACCAGACATCAGTTTGGGGTTCAGTTGACAAGCATTTAATTCTTCTCAGATGTGGGTGTGCATACTCAGGCAGTGTGGGTCACACTCGGGGCAGCTGCCTCCTTTCAGGTCGATCGGCCCAGGCTCTGTGCAGACTCAGGCAGCGGGGCTGACACACGGGGGAAGCTGCTTCCTCTCTAGGCAATCGGCCCAGGCTCTGTGCAAACTATGGCAGCATGGGTCACACCAGGGGCAGCTGCCCCCTCTCCAGGTGATCTGCGCAGACTTAGGGAGCGTGGGTCATATGGGGGAAGCTGCCCCCTCTCCAGGCGATCAGCTCAGGCTCTGCACAGGCCCAGGCTCTGCCAAAGGTGCAGCCAATGTGTTTTCTATAACCTGAACATCTAGAAATTCATCTACTGACCTACCACTGATATCAACATAACATAGGCAGTGACTTAATACTTGACACCTGAGGTCCAGAGTGAGTGGACTCCCTGAAGGGGCCCACATGAAAGACAGGCATGCTAAAGGCTCAGAGAGGTGCAGTTCCAGGACGTGAAGGGACTTAATCCCCAAGAGTGGACCCCCAAGAAGGGCTGTCACACTGAAGGGGGTTCCCCCAGGGACTGTACAGGGCCAAGAGTCGGCACAACCTGTGAGTCTGTGACAACACCTATTTTCATCGGTGCGTTCATCAGCCACGTATGCAGATTTTCTGAATGCAGTGACAGAGTTCTTCACTTTTTCAACTGCTCAGTCTTTCGCTGTAGCACCGCATGCTTCTAACCAGTCAGCTGAGTTTCTTGCAGAAAGATAGTGAGCGTTTGCTGGTCTTGGTTGGAACCAGTGTCCAACTTCAGGATTAACAAATGACAATGCACTTAACATTGGCCTCCAGTTTGTGGTGTGCGTGGTATCTCTTGCTTTAAGAGCAAGTATGATGTGACAGTCATGTTTGTTTGCATAAACTGTGTTGTGGCTCCAGCTTTCTTAACAGCCTCTTTAAGTACTTCTAAAATTGGCTTTGACAATTACTGGCTTGTAAGGCTTTCTGCATGGTGATGCAATCCAGAGGATTTCAGAGTTTGCAGCCTTTTCTCATAGTTTGTCAGCTTTGGCTTTGCTGATCAGTCTGGTAAACCAAGCTCCTCCACTTTTACTATATAAATCCATGGTATGCTCACATCTTGAATACTGCATGCAGTTCTGGTTGTCCCATCTCAAAAACGATATACTAGAGTTGGAAAAGGTACAGAGAAGGGCAACTAAAATGATTAGGTGTATGGAACAGCTTCCATATAAGGAGAGATTAAAAAGACTGGGGGACTTTCCAGCTTGGAAAAGAGACTACTAAGGGGGGATATGATAGAGGTGTATAAAATCTTGACTGGTATGGAGAAAGTGAAAAGCTCCCTCACATAACACAAGAACTAGGGGTCACCCAATGAAATTAATAGGCAGCAGGTTTGAAACAAACAAAAGGAGATATTTCTTCACACAATGCAGTCAACCTGTGGAACTTTTTGCCAGGGGATGTTGTGAAGGCCAAAACTAGAACAGGATTCAAAAAAGAACTTGATAAGTTCATGGAGGATATGTCCATCAATGGCTATTAGCCAGGATGCAACACCATGCTCTGAGAGCCTCTGTTTGCCTGAAGCTGGGAGTGGATGACAGGAGATGGATCACTCAATAATTGCCCTGTTCTGTTAATTCCCTTTGAAGCACCTGGCATTGGCCACTGTTGGAAGACAGAGTACTGGGCTAGATGGACCTCTGGTCTGACCCAATATGGCTATTCTTATGTTTTCATGTAAAAATTAATTATAATAAAAATGTTTAGTACAGAAACTCCCAACACCAGCCAAAATTGATCACTGGGGCAGCACAGCTCTGTCTGCTGGATACCTAATGTTTCAATTTCAATTCAAATTTCCAATCAATGACTAAATTGGCAACACTGAATGTAATTAGTTGGCCACTGAGGGGTGTTGGTGAAATTGAGGGAGTGGTGTAGGGAAGGCCTGGCGTTACTGAATTAAGACTCCTGTTGCAGCACTTCAGTAGGTTACATCAGACAAAGAGGAGCTGCAGTGACTGGGCATTTGGATACCTGTGCCTTTAAGAGAAGGGCATTGGAATGTCTGCGCCTTTAAGAGCCCAGCGCTGGGAAGCCCCTGCTGAGAGATCCTATCTGTGGAAGGGGAAATAAAACAGCCCCTCTGCTCCCTGCACCGTATTTTTTCCCCAAACGCTGGTGTCTCAGTCCACTGGGGTAACTGTTACCCCCTCTGCCCCTGCCAGTGCCAGGGTTTTGCCCTCTGTCACCCTCTGGCAGCGCCTCACCCCTGGGATTAACCCCAGCTCCTTCCTCTCCCTCCCTGATTTTGTCTTCAGCCCCTCTCCTAACCCTGCTTCCAACTGCTTGACCCCCGTGACTAGTCAATTTCCGCCCCCTGCTCAGACCCTGGCCACCTCCCTGCTCCAATTTGTCTCCTTTGCCCCTTTTAAGCCCCTGTAAAAAGCAGTCTGCAGAATCTTATGGCTAATAAGGGCAGGGTGAAGGGCAGTGGCTTCAGCTGATGTTACTGAGCATGCTCAGTACACCATAAGTAGCACATTACTACAGGGAGCCAGCCTGCCAGCCACCTCCAGCTGGTGTCCACTGTTTTTATGCTGTGTTCCCAACCCCAATTCCAGGGCACGTCTATAAATTCCTATGTTCGTAATATTGTCCCTTATGAGGGACCATCTCTACTCACCATAGGACAAATCTCCCTAGTGGGATCACCACATGGCACTCTGGCTCTGTTAGCCACCCACCCGAGCCGTCTGCATCTTTCCCGAGGCTGGATCCCACACTTCCTGCTTCTGATTGTTCCCTGTCTCCATTCCGCTGTCCTGGGCTATGGGAGTTTGGCTTTGGACACCACCAGCAGCTGTGCTGGGCCCCAACACGGGCTGTGTTGAGGCCCTGGAGCATTCCTGTGCACCAGGATTGTTACACAGGGACAAAACCTCAAAGATATAGTTGCCTTGCCTTGCTTCCCCTTCTGCCCGTTCTCCCATTGCTTTGTGGGGAAGACTCCTGGCTGCAAAGAAAACTTCCAAAAGTGACCCCCGTGACCAACACTTTTGAAGCACTTGGAGGAGAGGAAGATGATGAGGAACAGTCAACATAAATTCACTAAGGGCAAGTCATGCCTGACCAATCTGATTGCCTTCTATGACGAGATAACTGGCTCTGTGAATATGGGGAAAGCAGTGGATCTGATATATCTTGACTTTAGCAAAGCTTTTGATAAGGTCTCCCACAGTATACTTGCCAGTTAAAGAAGTATGGATTGGATGAATGGACTATAAGGTGGATAGAAAGTTGGCTAGATTGTCGGGCTCAACAGGTAGTGATCAACGGCTCGATGTCTAGTTGGCACCTGGTATCAAACAGAGTGCCCCAGAGGTCGGTCCTGGAGCCGGTTTTGTTCAACATCTTTATCAGTGATCTGGATGATGGGATTCATTGCACCCTAAGCAAGTTCGCAGATGACACTAAGCTGGGGGGAAAGGTAGATACGCTGGAGGGAAGGGATACGCTAGACAAATTGGAGGATTGGGCCAAAAGAAATTTGATGAGGTTCAACAAGGACAAGAGCAGAGTCCTGCACTTAGGAAGGAAGAATCCCATGCAGCACTACAAGCTAGGGACCGACTGGTTAAGCAGCAGTTCTGCAGAAAAGGACCTGACCTGGGGATTACTGAGAACGAGAAGCTGGATATGAGTCAGCAGGGTGCCCTTGTTGCCAAGAAGGCTAATGTCATATTGGGCTGCATTAGTAGGAGCATTGCCAGCAGATCAAGGGAAGTGATTATTTCCCTCTATTCGGCACTGCTGAGGCCACACCAGGAGCATTGCATCCAGTTTTGGTTTCCCCACTACAGAAGGGATGTGGACAAATTGGAGAGAGTCCAGCGGAGGGCAACAAAAATGATTAGGGGGCTGGGGCACATGACTTACAAGGAGAGGCTGAGGGAACTGGGGTTATTTAGTCTGCAGAAGAGAAGAATGAGGGGGGATTTGAAAGCAGCCTTCAACTGCCTGAAGGGGGGTTCCAAAGAGGATGGAGCTCGGCTGTTTTCAGTGGTGGCAGGTGACAGAACAAGGAGTAATGGTCTCAAGTTGCAGTGGGGGAGGTCTAGGTTGGATATTAGGAAACACTATTTCACTAGGAGGGTGGTGAAGCACTGGAATGGGTTACCTAGGGAAGTGGTGGAATCTCCATCCTAAGAGGTTTTTAAGGCCCTGCTTGACAAAGCCCTGGCTGGGATGATTTAGTTGGGGCTGGTCCTGCTTTGAGCAGGGGATTGGACTAGATGACCTCCTGAGGTCTCTTCCAACCTTAATATTCTATGATTCTATGAACACTGCCTGAGTATGTGCAGAGATTGGGCCGATCACCCTAGAGGAGGCGTCTGCCCCGAGTGTAACTCATGTAGCCTGAGTCTGCAAAGAGTCGAGGCAGATTGCCTGGGACGTCAGCCACGCTGCCTGAGTCTGTGCAGAGCCTGTGTCGATCACCCGCGTCGATCACCCGCAGTGTGGGCAGTTGCCCTGGGTGTGACCCACACTCCCTAAGTTTGGGCATAGCCTGGGACAATCACCCAGAGATGGGAGAGCTGCCCCAGCTGTCAGCCATGTTGTCCGAGTGTGCACAGAGCCTGAGCCAATGGCCCGGAGAGGGGGCAGCTGCCCCAAATGTGCCCCACAATGCCTGAGTCTGTGCAGAGCCTGGGTCAATTGACCTGAAAGGGGGCAGATTCCCCAACCGTGAGCCATGCTGCCTGAGTCTGCACAAAGCCTGGGAGGATCACCTGGAGAGGGGGCAGCTGTCCCAGGTGTGAGCTACACTGCCTGAGTCTGCGCAGAGCCTGGGACTATCACCCAGAGAGGGGCAGCTGCCCCAGGTGTGACCCATGCTCCCTAAATCTGCACACAGACTGGACTGACTGCCCGGAGAGGAGGTGTCAAAGAGTCACCAGATCGATGTGTGACGAAGTAGGGGGTTTTTGTGTTTTTTTTTCTTGGTTTTGTCAATGATTTGCATGCAGAGGGGGTGGGATGCAGTTTCCCTGGGCATTACTGGTTTAACGAGGGATGGGAGAGGGAGTTTGTTGTTACAGAGGACCAGCCAAGGAACTTGGGACCCCAGCCATGGCCTGGAGAATGGGTATCCCAGCGACTGGTGACTGGGAGGCCCAGCTTGGGAGTCACAGGCGGCTCTGGCCAGCGGGAGGACAATGGGCTGCGGAGAGAGGACCCCAGTGACCTGACCAGCCGGTTCCAGCCAGAGGACGGAGGAGAGGAGAGGAGGCCCAGGCGACACTGTTTACCTGGACAGAAGACAATGGACAGAGGCAGGACTTGGGGGAGGTGATATCGGATGCCCAGCTGGGAAGCATGGGGCGGGGCCGGGGCTCGGGACCAGAGAGAGGGAGCAGGCAGAACCCACCTGGATGCAGGAGAAACTTAGACATACAATGCTGGGGGAGGCCAGGCCTGAGGCCAGGAGAGTTTCCTGTGCTGTGTTCAGACGCTCAATAAACTCTCCTGTTTTATGCTGGCTGAGAGTCACTCCGGTCTAGAGATCAGGGGTTGCATTATTCCCTCGGGGAGTGGAGGCCCTGGGGGTCCAGAGCAAGTGGACTCCCTGAGAGGGCCCACGGAGAGAAACAGGCGTGCTAAGGCTCAGAGAGGTGCGGTTCCAGGATGTGGAGGGGCTTAATCCCCAAGAGAGAGTGGATCCCCGAGAAGGGCTGTCACACTGGAGGGGGTTCCCCCCAGGGACCGTAGGAGCCAAGAGTGGGCACGACCTGTTAGTCTGTGACAGAAATGCTCTGGAACGACTCCATACGAAGCCAATCAGGACTCTGGGGGAGCCTCCTGTCTCTGATCATACTACCTCCAGGGCAAGAAGCTCACACAGCTTTGTTCTTCCTGGGTCTGACCTCGGAGCATTCAGCATCCCCTTCCACACTGTGCACTTCTCACAGCGAGTCTGCCCGGGCGGGGCTCAGGGGAAGCCAGAGGGCCCTGCAACCCAACTCTGCAGCCTGCAGTGAATCTCCGCCAGCTGGTAAAACAGAATGTTTATTAGTCAACAGGAACACAGCGTAGGGAAGAACTTGTTAGCACAGAAATCAGTGACTTTCAGCCAAGTCCATCTTGTGGAGAGGGGAGCCCAGAGCCAGGGCTCTGGTCCTCTCCCTGCACCCCAAGCCAGCCAAGACTGACTCGCTTCCAGCTGCCTGGCCCCTGCCCTGCCCTCAGTGCCTCCTCCGGCCTTTGTCTTGCTTCCTGGGCCAAGAGTCACCTAGTCGCATCCCCCTCCTGGGTCTCAGGTTATGAAGGGGCAGCTATATCATTGGTGTAGGCAGCTGGAGCAGCCTCCGCAAAAGTCACACCTCCTTATTCCCATCAGCTAGACATTCATGCAATGTACAGGGAAACTGAGGCACACACAACATTCATGCAAACAATAAGACTCACATACAACATAACAAGGGAAAATCCCCACTATGTCACAGGGGGCAGCTGCCCTGGGAGTCAGTCACACTGCCTGAGTCTGCGCAGAGCCTGGGAGAATCGCCTGGAGAGGGTGCAGCTACCCCGGGTGTCAGCCACACTGCCCGTATCTGCACAGAGCCTGGGTTGATCGCCCAGAGAGGGGGAAGCTGCCATGGTGTGGGCCTTTAAAAGGCTGCAGCCATATCTATTTGAGCAGCAATTCACTGTGTACACTGACCATTCACCCTGACGTGGCTGCACCAAATGAAAGGGGCTAATGCCAAGCTCCTGACATGGAGCCTTACTCCGCTAGGGTTATGACATGGAGGTGGTCCATGTGAGGGGAATACCAATGTTATAGCCGATGCTTTATCATGGGGTGGGGGCCCTGAACTTCCCCAGGTCACTGGCTAAGTGACCCTTCTCAGTTCAGATTAGAAGGGAGGAGGGATGTGACAAAGTGGGGGATTTTCTTGTTTTTGTCAATGGTTTGCATGCAGAGGGGGTGGGACGCAGTTTCCCTGGGTGTTACTGGTTTAATGAGGTGATGGGAGAGGGAGGTTGTTGTTACAGAGGACCAGCGATGGAACTTGGGACCCCAGCTAATGGCCCGGAGAATGGACACCCCAGCGACTAGTGACCTGGTGACCGGGAGACCCAGCGTGGGAGTCGCAGCCGGTTCTGGCCAGTGGGAGAACAATGGGCTGCGGAGAGAGGACCCTGGTGACCTGACCAGCCAGTTCAGCGGGAGAGGAGAGGAGGCCCAGGTGACCCTGTTTAGCTGGAGAGCAGACCATGGACAGAGGTGGGGCTTGGGGCCAGTGATATCAGATGCCCAGCTGGGAAGCAGGGGGCCTCGGGACTGGAGAGAGGGAGCAGGCAGAGCCCACCTGGATGCAAGAGAGACTTAGATGTCCTGTGCTCGGGGAAGCCAGGCCTGAGGGCCCTGAGAGTTTCCTATGCTGTGTTCAGACGCTCAATAAACCCTCCTGTTTTACGCTCGCTGAGAGTCGCTGTGGTCTAGAGATCAGGGTGGCCTCCAGAGCGCGTGGACTCCCTGAAGGGGCCCCTGGTGAGAGACAGGCGTGCTAAGGCTCAGAGAGGTGCGGATCCAAGAGGCAGAGGGACTTAACTCCCGAGAGAGTGGACTCCTGAGAAGGGCTGTCACACTGAAGTGGGTTCCCCCCAGGGACCCTCTGGGGCCAAGAGTGGGCATGACCTGTGACAACGTGGTAGCAGAGGATGGTTTGTGGATGCACCCTGTAGACACTTGGCTGCGAGTGCAGGTGCTTTGCAGTGAGTGGCTGCCCGCAATAAAACGAGGGGATTAAAGGAACCAGCGTGGAAATTGCCTACAACAGCTCTGTAAGAGGGACCTGGCAAGTCAATGCAGGGAGAGAGGGCTGAGCATTGGGAGGCTCACTCAGGAGCAGCTGATTGCCTGGCTGGTAGAGATTGACCTGTCCAAGGGCCAAGTTCCAGATACCAGCAGGTCTTCCTGGATGCCCAGAGAGCCTGGAGTAGCAGGGCGTAGTTGGGGTAGTGGCAGGGGGTCCACTAGACCCAGTTCCCCAGCCAGGATCAGGGCTTCCCACCTGGGTTTCCCCCAGTGCGTGTGAAGAGATGGGAACTGGAGTTGGAAGTGAAGGAGCTGGAGCTGGAGGAGCAGAGGTTAGCTGGCCGCTCGGAGCAGTGACAACATGAGCTGGAGTTGGAGGAGCGGCGGGCCAAGAGGGTCTGCCGGGGGGTAAGTGGGGAAGGGCCCCGAGACGCCAGTTCTGCGAAGAATCTAGACACCAAACTGCTGCCCCAGCCTAAGGAGGGGGGTGGGATATTGATGCCTACCTCACAGCCTTTGAGAAGGCTTGTGATCTGAACCAGATTGACCCCGCAGACGGGCTCCGCTGTCTGACCCCCCTGCTGGATCCCAAGGCCATAGATGCCATCAGCCAAATGGAGGGTATTCAAACAGGCTTTGGTGCTGATGTTCGAACTGACCCCCAAGGCATACAGGAAACAATTCCAGGGTGTACGCAAGACCTCAGGCATCACCTACAAGGAGGTCGCCAGCCTGGTGGGGGAACATCTCTCTGCAAGTGGGGAAAGGGCACAGGAGCCACTACCGTCAAGGACGTGTATAACCTGGTGGGGTTGGAGCAGCTGTATGACATCTGCCTTCCAGACCTTAAGATGAGGTTAGTGGACTGGAACCCTAAAGATCTGCACTGTGCGGGGGCACTGGTGGATGAGTTGTGGATAGCAGACTGGGGCAGGAGGGAGACCCACAACGGGGACTCAGAAGGGGAGTCACCCAGAGACCTTCAAAGGTGGGACTCCAGGAAGCCCAACTCAGGGGTGCCTGTGAATGCTGGGGCAGGTGACCCCCCTCATGGGACTTGAGGGACCTGAAATTTAATTACTGTGGCTAAAAAGGACTCAAGGTGGTGTCATGCCCAAAGACAAAGGAAAGTTTCGCCCAAGAGAACCCTCGAAGGGTTAACGGGTGAAGGGGAGACAGCCTGTAACACAGGCTGAGAGAGTGACCTGGGAACCTGTCACCCAGCCAGCTCCTGGGGCAGAGCTGGCCAGCGGAAGGGGGAAGGCAGACAGCCTTCCCCTCCAAGCCCAGCAGATATGTCTGCTTGTGACTCCTGGGCTCAGGCCCCTCTGATCCCCAGTGGAAGCAGCAAGTGGGGGGCAGTGGGAAGACATTCACGGAGTGAAGCGATTCTGGGATGAGACTCTTGTGGGTGTGATGCAACCTCACCAGCTGCTATGGGGCTGTATAACTTGGGGGAAGGCTCCCAGATGGCAGCCATTCACCCGGGGTTCCTGTGCAGACACAGGAAGGATCGGGGTACAGGGCTGTTAGCTGGGGCCCTTCAAGGACAGCTCAGTGGTTTGAGCGTTGGCCTGCTAAACCCAGGGTTGTGAGCTCAATCCTTGAAGGGGCCACTTAGGGATCTGGGGCAAAAATTGGGGATTGGCCCTGCTTTGAGCAGGGGGTTGGACTAGATGACCTCCTGAGGTCCCTTCCAACCCTGATATTCTATGATTCTAACACATCAGCTTTGATGTACTCTTGGGAAGTGACTGTGTCTCTTTAAGGACAGGTTTCAGAGTAGCAGCGTTAGTCTGTATCCGCAAAAAGAAAAGGAGGACTTGTGGCACCTTAGAGACTAACAAATTTATTTGAGCATAAGCTTTCATGAGCTCCAGTGAAGTGAGCTGTAGCTCATGAAAGCTTATGCTCAAATAAATTTGTTAGTCTCTAAGGTGCCACAGGTCCTCCTTTTCTTTTTGTGTCTCTTTAAGACAGGATCCGGACCCCATGCCAGGAACGGCCAAAGAGCTGAACCCAGAGATCAGTGGAGGGCAGGAGCCAGTGAGCATGTGAATGGCCCATAAATGGGCCGATTGGCAAGGAGGGGGCTACTTTCCCCCCTGGCGAGTAGCACAAGGGAAGAACTGAGAAGCTCTGGTTTCCTGCCTGTCTGTAGCCAAGCCCTGGAGCTGAGTGGGACAACAGCCCTGCACAGGGGAGAGGTAGTTCACACTGGCTCTGATGTGGCAACCAAAGCAGTGGGCTTGCTCCCTACCCTCACTGGGACACGGGTGCTGGGGGTGGTCGGACCCCCAGTTAAGATCCTGTAGCGAGGACACATCTGAATGGGGGCCCCAAAGAGGTTGGGGTGCATGATCAGCTACCTGCAGAGGTGCTGATGGGGGATCGACTGAAGAACTGGCCAGATGGTGCCCTGGTCCTTGCCTGTGGCTGAGGTCAGGGAGAGCCACTTGGCCTGGCACCGGCAATCCACCCTGCAGGGGGGCGTGGAACCTCCAGTGCGGGGAAGTGAGTTGCCAGGGACAGGGCTTAACAGGGCTGAGACCAAGGCCTTGTCCGGACGTGGGAAAACTAAGGCACAGCGATGAGGGCTGGGCCCCAAACCCAGCAGCTAAATTCTAGACCTAGCTGTAGAAGGATCCCTCCTGGAAGAAGCGATGGATGGTGCTGCAAGATTCTGGGAAAGGATGCAGGTGAGAGAAGGGACCCGGTACCAGGAAAGGGCTCCCTGAGGGAAAACTGAACTTGAGGGATCAGAGGGTGTCAGGTGGTCCCCCAGAAGTACCACCGAGGGGGGACACCACTATTTACCTCTCTCCATTCTGAAAACTGACCCTTTATTCCTACCTTCTGTTTCCTATATTTTAACCAGTTACCAATCCATGAGAGGACCTTCCCTCTTATCCCATGACTGCTTATTTTGCTTAAGAGCCTTTGGTGAGGAACCTTGTCAAAGGCTTTCTGAAAATCTAAATACACTATATCCATTGTATTTCCTTTGTCCTCATGCTTGTTGACCCCCTCAAAGAATGTTCACCTCCTTTACCTGTCTGATGACCTTGAAGGGGCCATCCCAGGCAGGTTGCAGCTTGTTCTTCCTCACAGGTATGAGAAGCATCATCTGGTCCCCGGTATCATAGGAGCGGGCACGTGCGGAGCGGTCATACCAGACCTTCTGCTTCCTCTGTGCCCTGGCTAAAAGGAAATTTAGTTTAATAGTTTTCTATTTGGTAAGAACTCACTTATCAATAAACTTAGTTGGGAAACTTGTATGTCTTTATAGATGTAGTTGTGAAATCCTCACTTCTGTATTGTTTTGTCATTATAGTTCCCACTTTGCTATTGTTTATTTGCATGGTCTCTGTCTGGTTCTGAGATTGTTTCTGACTGCTGTATAATTAATTTTGCTGGGTGTAAACTAATTAAGGTGGTGGGATATAATTGGTTAGCTAATCATGTTACAATATGTTAGGATTGGTTAGGTAAATTTCAGTAAAATGATTGGTTAAGGTATAGCTAAGAATATTACAATATAAATTAGGGGCAAACAGGAAGTAAATTGGGATTTGAAAATAAGAAAAAGGGGACTTGGATTTAAGCTTGCTGGAAGTTCACCCCAATAAACATTGAATTGTTTGCACCTTCAGACTTTGGGTATTGTTGCTCTCTGTTTACACGAGAAGGACCAGGGAAGTGGGAGGGTAAAGGAATAAGCCCTCTGTCACGGAAGTCACAGGCTTGGTGCTCTGTAACCGCTCTGAACCAAACCCAGGCAGCACCCTCTTTAGTGTGCTCCCCTCAGGGCACACTCTGCTAGAGTAAGCCTCCTTGGCTTCAATGCCTCCTGGGACTGACCTCAGAGGGTTCAGCACCCCTGTTCTCACCATGAGCTCCTGAAGGGCCTTGCACCCCAAACTTGCAGTCAGCAGTGACTCTCAGCCAGCGTTGTAAAACAGAAGGTTTATTAGTCAACAGGAATGCAGCGTAGAACAGATTTTGTTAGCACAGGAAACGGACACTCAGCAAAGTCCACCTTGGGGGAGGGCATGCAGAACCCAGGGCCCTGGAGCCCTTTCCCCCCTGAGTCCCCAACCAGAGACTGACTCTTTCCCCTAGCCAAACCTCAGTCACCCTCTGCCCCTCCTCTGGCCTTTGTCTCTTTCCAGGGCAAGGAGGCCACCTGATCTCTTTGTTCTCCAACACCTTCAGTTTGCACCTTGCAAGGGAGAGGCCCAGGCCATCAGTTGCCAGGAGACAGGGTTTTGGCCGTTCTCTGTGCAGACAGCTTCACACCTGCCCTCTAGGGCTCTGCAACAATCACACACCCTTATCCCACCACTTAGATACTTAAAAAATGCATAGGGGAAACCGAGGCATCCACACAGTACTCAGAGAAAACATTAAGAACATTCCCACTTTGTCACACCCTCTAACAGCTAGGTTTCCCTTGGCCAAACCCATGATCTCCAAATCCACCACCAATTCCTCATCGAGTCCAGTGGTCCCCTCCTTCTCCTTTTGAGTCCAGTGGTCCTCTCCTTTTGATGTGGCTACACCAAATGAAAGGGGCTAATGCCAAGCTCCTGAGAGGGAGCCTGCTCCTCCAGGGTTATGACATGGAGGTGGTCCATGTGAGGGGGAGTGCCAATGTTATAGCCGATGCTTTATCACGGAGCAGAGGCCCTGAACTTCCCCAGGTCACTGGCTAAGTGACCCCGCTCAGTTCAGACTCGAAGGGGGGAGAGATGTGATGAAGTGGGGAGGTTATCTTTTCAATGGTTTGCATGCAAAGGGAGCGGGACACAGTTTCCCTGGGTGTTACTGGTTTAATAGGTAATGGGAGAGGGAATCTGTTGTTACAGAGGACCAGCGACGAAACTTGGGACCCCAGCCAATGGCCTGCAGAATGTATAACACATCAACTGGTGACCTGGGGACCGGGAGCCCCACCTTGGGAATCATAGCCGGTTCTGGCTAGTGGGAGGACAATGGGCTGTGAAGAGAGGACCCCGGGGACCTGACCAGTGGGTTTCAGCCAGAAGGGTACAAAGGACAGATGAGAAGAGAGGGGGCCCAAGAGACCCTGTTTACCTGAATAAAAGACAACTGACAGAGGCGGGGCTTGAGGGAAGTGATATCAAATGACCAGCTGGAAAGCACAGGGGCTTGGGACTGGAGATGGAGAGCAGGCAGAGCCCACCTGGATACAGGAAAGACTTAGATGTACTGTGCTGAGGGAGGCCAGGCCTGAGGCGCGGACAGTTTCCTATGCTGTGTTCAGACGCTCAATAAACCCTCCTGTGTTACACTGGCTGAAAGTCACTCCAGACTAGAGATTGGGGGGCATAATTCCCTCTGGGAGTGGAGGCCCCGGGGGTCCAGAGCGAGTGGACTCTCTGAGGAGGCTCATGGCAACAGACAGGAGTGCTAAGGCTCAGAGAGGTGCGGTTCCAGGAGGCAGAGGTGCTTAACCACCGAGAGAGAGTGGACCCCCGAGAAGGGCTGTCACACTGGATGGGGTTCCCCCCGGGGACTGTACGGGGCCAAAAGTGGGCATGACCTGTGAGTCCATTAAGGCTACACTTTCTGAGTCTGTGCAGAACCTGGGCCGACCACCCGGACAAGTGGCAGCTGCCCCGGGTGTTAGCCAGGCTTCCAGAGTCTCCACAGAGCTTGGGCCAACCACCTGGAGAGGAAGCAGCTGTCCCAGGTGTGAGCTATGCTGCCTGACTCTGCGCAAAGCCTGGGCCAATCGCTTGGAAAGAGGGCAGCTGCCCCGGGTGTCAGCATCGCTGCCTGAGTCTGCACAGAGGGTGGGCCGATCGCCCGGTGTCATGGAGTCACTGGGGTAATGCTCTGGACTACTCCATACGAAGCCAATCAGGACTCTGTGGGAGCCTCCTGTCTCTGATCATACTGCTTTCAGGGCAAGAAGCTTACACAGCTTCGACTTCCTGGGTCTGACCTCGGAGCATTCATCATCCCCTTTCACACTGTGTGCTTTCTGCAGCAAGTTCGCCTGTGCAGGACTCCTGGGGAAGCCAGAGGGCCCTGCACCCCAACTCCGCAGTCAGACATGACTCTCAGCTAGCTGGTAAAACAGAAGGTTTATTAGTCGACAGGAACACTGCTTAGAAAAGAACTTGTTAGCAGAGAAGTGAGTGACTTTCAGCCAAGTCCATCTTGCCGGGAGGGGAGCCCAGAGCCAGGGCTCTGGTCCTCTCTCTTCGCCCCAAGCCAGCCAAGACTGACTCGCTTCCAGCTGCCTGGCCCGTGCCCTGCCCATTGCTCCTCCTCCAGCCTTTGTCTTGCTTCCCAGGCCAAGAGGGTCTCAGGTTATGAAGGGGTGGTTACAGCATCCGCAAAAGTCGCACACCCTTATTCCCACCACCTAGACATTGATGCAATACACAGGGGGACTGAGGCACACACAGCATTCATGGAAAACAGTAAAACTCAAATAGGCTCATATACAACATAAAAAGGGAAAATCCCCACTTCGTCACACCTGGAGATGGGGCAGAGTCTGGGCAGAGCTTGGGCCAAATGCTCAGAGAGGGTGCAGCTGCCCCAGGTGTCAGCCACGATGCCTGAATCTGCACAGAGCCTGGGCCAATCGCTCATAGAGAAGGCAGATGCCCTGGGTGTCAGCTACACTGACTGAGTGTATGCAGAACCTGGGCCGACGAACTGGACAGCGGACAGCTGTCCCGGGTATCAGCCACGCTGCCGGAGTCTCCACAGAGTCCGGGCTGACCACCTCGAGCGGGAGAATCTCCCCCCGAGTCTGCACAGAGCCTCAGTCGATCAGCAGAGAAGGGGCAGCTGCCCAAATTGTGACCCACACTGACTGAATCTGTGCAGAGCCTGGGCCGACCGGCCTGAAAGAGGGCAGCTGCCCTGGGTGTCAGTCATGCTGCCTGAGTCTTCGCAGAACCTGAGTTGAACATCTGGAGCGGGTGTCAGCCCCGCTGCCCGGGGCAGCCCGGGGAGGGGGCAGCTGCCCTGGGTGTCAGCGGCTCTTTCTGAGTCTGCGCAGAGCCTGGGCCGATCACCCAGAAAGGGGGCTGCTGCTCGGGGTGTCAGCCTCGCTGCCTGAGTCTGCGCAGCGCCGGGGCCCGTCACTAGGCGGTTCCCGGGTCTCACGTTGCATTGCGGGGCTAGCCGTGCACGCAGGGGATGGGCGGGGTGTGTGCGGTAACCCTCGCGTTGCTGGAAAGGGGCTAGCGAAGGACAAACCCCCTAACGGGGTCGGGGTGAGGACTCCAGCTCCCAGCAGCCCCCGCGCCGGGGAAACTACGACTCCCAGCAGCCCCCGCGCTAGGGGAGAGACTCCAACGCCCAGCAGCCCCGCGGCGGCCCGAGGTATCCGCGGCGGAGGGAAGATGGAGGAAATCGGGATCTTGGTGGAGAAAACCCAGGTGCGGGGCGAGGGGGACCCGGCGGGGGTGGCTCAGGGATCCCCGCTCCCGCTCCCGCTCCCGCTCCGCTCGGGCGAGCTTCGTTCCCCGCGACCGCCCACAGGGTCGCGCGCCCCGCCACGCGCCTGCGGAGATGCCGAGTCACTGCGGCCCGGCCCGGCCCGGCCCGGCGTCCGCCCCCCTCCCCCCCCCGCGATCCGGGCGTGGAACCCAGGAGTCCGGGCCCCGTCCGCCCCCCTCCCCCCCCCCGCCATCCGGGCGTGGAACCCAGGAGTCCGGGCCCCGTCCGCCCCCCTCCCCCCCCGCCATCCGGGCGTGGAACCCAGGAGTCCGGGCCCCGTCCGCCCCCCTCCCCCCCCCGCCATCCGGGCGTGGAACCCAGGAGTCCGGGCCCCCTCCGGCCCCCCTGCCCCCCCCCGCCATCCGGGCGTGGAACCCAGGAGTCCGGGCCCCCTCCGGCCCCCCTGCCCCCCCCCGCCATCCGGGCGTGGAACCCAGGAGTCCGGGCCCCCTCCGGCCCCCCTGCCCCCCCCCCGCCATCCGGGCGTGGAACCCAGGAGTCCGGGCCCCGTCCGCCCCCCTCCCCCCCGCGATCCGGGCGTGGAACCCAGGAGTCCGGGCCCCGTCCGCCCCCCTCCCCGCCCCGCAATCCGGGCATGGAACCCAGGAGTCCGGGACCCGCCCCCCCCCCCGCGATCCGGGCGTGGAACCCAGGAGTCCGGGCTCATTTCCAGTTTCTCTACATCCTTTCTATACATTGTTGATCAAAACGGGACACAGTACTCCAGCTGTGGCCTAACCAGGGTACTGTCACTTCCCATGACTTGCATGCTGGGTCTCTGTTAACGGAACCTAAAATTGCATTTGCTTTTTTTGCAACCGCATTACATTGCTGATTTGTGTTGAGGTTGTGATCCACCACAATTCCCAGATTCTTCTCAGCAATGCTGCTGCCAAGCCAGTAATCCCCCATTCTGTATTTGTTTTTTCTTCCCTAAATGTAGCACCTGACATTTGTCTTTGTTGAATTTCATTTTGTTGCCTATAGCCCAGTTCTCCAGTTTATCAAGATCCCTCTTAATTTTAGCTCTATCCTCCAAAGTGTTTGCAAACACTCTGCCCCCCCCCCCCCCGCGCTGTGTGTCATTGGCAAATTTGATCAGTATGCTCTCTGTTCCTACTTCTGAGTCATTAATAAAGATGTTAAACAACACTGGACCCAGAACAGATCCCTGTGGAACCCCACTTGATACCTCCTTCCAATCTGACATCATTCCATTAACAGTTGCTCTTTGTTTGCAGTTGTTTAACCAGTTATGTAGCCACTCAATGGTAGTTCTATCGAGCCTGCATTTCTCCAGCTTACTTATCAGACTGTCATGTGGGACTGTGGTAAAGTAGGGCTGTCGATTAATTGCAGTTAACCCACACGATTAATTAAAAGAAAAATTAATCATGATTAATTGCAGTTTTAATCACATTGTTAAACAATAGAACACCAATTGAAATTTATCTAAATATTTTTGGATGTTTTTCTACATTTTCAAATATATTGATTTCAGTTACAACACAGAATACAAAATGTACAGTGTTCACTTTATATGATTTTTTTTATTACAAATATTTGCACCATAAAAATGATAAACAAAAGAAATAGTATTTTTCAATTCACCTAATACAAGTATTGCAGTGCAATTTCTTTATCATGAAAGTGCAACTTAAAGGGTTTTTTGTTACACAACTGCACTCAAAAACAAAACCATGTAAAACTTAAGAGCCTACAAGTCCACTCAGTCCTACTGCTTGTTCAGCCAATCGCTAAGACAAACAAGTTTGTTTACATTTACAGGCAATAAAGCTGCCTGCTTCTCATTTACAATGTTGACTGAAAATGAGAACAGGCGTTCTCATGGCACTTTTGTACGCAGCATTGCAAGATAATTACATGCCAGATATACTAAACATTTATATGCCCCTTCATGTATCTACCACCACTCCAGAGGACATTCTTCCAAGCTGATGATGCTCATTTAAAAAAAAAAAAAAAAGCATTAATTAAATTTGTGACTCAACTCATTGGAGGAGAGTTTTATGTCTCCTTTCTGTTTTACCCGTTTTCTGTCATATATTTCGTGTTATGGCAGTGTCAGATGATATCCAACACATGTTCGTTTTAAGAACACTTTCACTGCAGATTTGACAAAACGTAAAGAAGGTACCAATGTGAGATTTCTAAAGATAGCTACAGCACTCGACCCAAGGTTTAAGAATCTGAAGTGAACACTCCAATGCGGAAACTGCAGAACTCAAACCACCAAAAAAGAAAATCAGCTTTCTGCTGGTGGCATCTGACTCAGTTGATGAAAATGAACATGCATCGGTCCGCACTGCTTTGCATCGTTATCAAGCAGAACCTGCCATAAACATGGGAGCATGTCCTCTGGAATGGTGGTCGAAGCATGAAGGGACATGTGAATCTTTAGCACATCTGGCACCTAAATATCTTGCGGCGCCAGCTACAAAGTGCCAGGCGAATGCCTGTTCTCACTTTCAAGTAACATTATAAACAAAAAGTGGCAGCATTAAATTCTGCAAATGTAAACAAACTTGTCTGTGAGAGTGATTGTCTGAACAAGAAATAGGACTGAGTGAACGTGTAGGCTCTAAAGTTTTACATTATTTTATTTTTGAATGCAGTTTTTTTGGACATAATTCTACATTTGTAAATTCAACTTTCATGATAAAGAGATTGCACTACAGTACTTGTATTAGATGAATTGAAAAATACTATTTCTTTATCATTTTTATAGTGCAAATATTTGTAATAAAAATTATATAAAGTGAGCACTATGCACTTTGTATTCTGTGTTGTAATTGAAATCAATATATTTGAAAATGTAGAAAACATCCAAAAATATTTAAATAAATGGTATTCTATTATTGTTTAATATCACAATTAACTGCAATGAATTTTTTTAATTACTTGACAGTCCTAGTCAAAAGCCCTGCTGAAGTCTAGGTATATTATTTCCACTGCCATTCCCCCTATCCACCAAATCCTGTCAAAGAAGGAAATCAAGCTGGTTTGGTGTGATTTGTTCTTGGTAAATCCATGCTGGCTGCTAGTGATCACCCCTTTATCCTCCAGGTGTTCGCAAAGTGAATGTTTCATACATTGCTCTAGTACAGGGGTTCTCAAACTGCAGGTTGGGACCCCTCAGGGGGTTGTGAGATTATTACATGGGGATTGCAAGCTGTCGGCCTCCAACCCAAATCCTGCTTTGCCTCCAGCATTTATAATCGTGTTAAATATATAAAAAAATTATTTTAATTTATAAGGGGGGTCGCATTCAGAGACTTATGTGAAAGGGGTCAGCAGTACAAAAGTTTGAGAACCACTACTCTAGTACCTTCCCAGGTATCGAGGCCAGGCTCACTGGTCTATAGTTCCCTGGCTCCGCCTTTTTTAAAGATGGTCCCTACACTAGCCCTTCTCCAGTGTTCCAGGACCTCTCCTGTCATCCATGAGTTTACAGATACTATTGCCAGTGGCTCTGATATTTCTTCAGCTAATTCCTTCACCCTCAGGTGAGTAGTATCTGGCTTGGGTGATTTGAATTTGTTCAGATTGGTCAGAAAATCTCTGGTGTCCCTCTAGTCCCTTCGTTCCCTCCATTCCTATCTGACGGGGGTGGGATGGGGGTGTCTGACTCTTGCTGCCCAGCTGGGCTCAGGGCCCAGTGCTTGGCACCCCGGCAGCTGGGAGGGATCAGATCGGGTGTGAGACTTTTGCTGCTCAGAGGGAGCTTCACCCCTCCCTGAGCTGTGGTCACCCCTACGCTGGGGTGTCCAGTTCTCACCTTGCCTGTCTGTGGCTGTCCTAGGATGAGCTGCCTGCGCAGGCTATCTCCAGGCCTCAGACTGGCCTGTCCTTCCTGGCCCCGGAGCCCGAGGACCTGGAGGATCTCTACAGCCGCTACAAGGTGAGCTGGGGGCTGGGGTGATGGGAGAGGGTTGTGCTTAGATGGGAGGTGTGTTGGGAGGGCAGGCCTCAGGGTGGCAGCGGCCGTCGGACCGGATGGTGGGGTTAAGGGGATGGGACGGCAGGCCTTGATGGGGGATGCCCTCAGATGGGAGCTGTGGGTGGCAGGCTGGGATGGCAGGCCCCGAGGTGGAGGCAGCATGTGCCCTTGGCCCAGAGCGGGGATCTGATGGCATCTCTGACCAGGGTTGTGGGACCTGGGAGATCTGGGCCCCAGTAACCTCTGGTGGGTTTGGTTCTTCCAGTCCCATTCCCCTCTGTTGCACAGCACCCTTGGGGGCCCACTTCCCTGCACGGCACCCAGCCACAGTGCAGAGCAGGGAGCTTCCTGGTGCCCGGCCCGTGGTGCCACTTCCTCTAGCAGCTACTGCGGGTACCTGAGCAGAGCAGGGAGGAGGGGCTGTCTGTCTGTCTGTCTGTCCGTAGAAGCTGCAGCAGGAGCTGGAGTTCCTGGAGGTGCAGGAGGAGTACATCAAGGATGAGCAGAAGAACCTGAAGAAGGAGTTCTTGCACGCGCAGGAGGAGGTGAAGCGCATCCAGAGTATCCCGTTGGTCATCGGCCAGTTCCTGGAGGCCGTGGACCAGAACACGGCCATCGTGGGCTCTA
The DNA here is from genome assembly GCF_009764565.3 of Dermochelys coriacea. Taxonomy (NCBI): domain Eukaryota; kingdom Metazoa; phylum Chordata; order Testudines; family Dermochelyidae; genus Dermochelys; species Dermochelys coriacea. The sequence continues at coordinate 16,828,319 of NC_050091.1, forward strand.
CCACAGGTGCAGCTGGATGAGCGGGATTGCGGGGGAGGGGAGCTGTGCACGGGGGGGTCCGGGCCCCGACTTTGCCTGGCTTACCCCCATCTGCCTCTCACCCGCAGGCTCCAATTACTACGTGCGGATCCTGAGCACCATTGACCGGGAGCTGCTGAAGCCCAATGCCTCGGTGGCCCTGCACAAACACAGCAACGCGCTGGTGGATGTGCTGCCACCCGAGGCTGACAGCAGCATTATGATGCTGACATCAGGTGGGTGCTCCCTGCGCCAGCCCCAGGGGCAGCCGGTGCCACAGGGAGCAGCGTGCTCAGGGCCAACGGGGGCGGAGGTCTCCCAGCTGTGCTGGGCTGCTGAGGGTCCCACGGGAGTGCGAGGCACAGCGTTCCCACGGGCGTGAGGAGTGCTGGACAGGGGAGGCGGGGGTCCCACGGCTGTGCTGGACAGGGTAGTGGAGGTCCCCCAGGTGTGTGGGGGTCCTCCAGTTGTGCTGTGAATGCCGGGAGTGCAGGTTTTCTGGGGAGCGGAGGCCTCCCCGGCCGTTCTGAGTCAGGGGTCCCCTGCCCATGCTGGGCTCAGCCCTGGTGTGTGCCCACAGATCAGAAACCAGATGTGATGTACGCCGACATCGGCGGGATGGACATCCAGAAGCAGGAGGTGAGGGAGGCCGTGGAGCTGCCCCTCACCCACTTTGAGCTCTACAAGCAGGTGAGTTGGGGGCAAGACTGGGCCAGCTGGGGCTACATCCTGGGTGGCTGTGCCCTGTGCTAGGGCTGATCTCCGTCCTGCAGGCCCAGCGTGGGTGCTTCTCTCACTTTGCCCTTTAGCTGGGGGGACTCCTGCGGGGCTTGGGGCTGTGTGCTCAGGAGCTGGGCTGGGGTTGGCAAGTCGCTGTCAGATCAGGAGAGGCACAGAATCCTTGACTTTGGGCAGCACCGGGTGTGACTGGTGTCCGGACCCCAGCTCACCAGCTTGCTGGGCCCCTCAAGGACGGGATTGGGGAGCCCCCAGTAACCCCCTCTGTCTCCTCAGATCGGCATTGACCCCCCGCGCGGCGTCCTGATGTATGGCCCCCCCGGCTGTGGGAAGACTATGCTGGCCAAAGCCGTGGCCCATCACACCACAGGTGAGCAAGGTGCTGGACTGCGGGGGAAGGGGGAGCACCAGTGCCCAGCTAGTACCATGGGAGTCTGTCAAGGATGCCTGGGTTCTCTAGCGCAAAGGTACCAGGCGACCTGTGGTCCCGGCTCAAGGTCTAGAAGGGCCTCGGCTTTGTGCCCAGGAAGGTTAGTGCTGCAGGTGCCAGAGGCTGGTGCCAGGGCTGTGCAGCACAGGGAGCCTGTGGGTTGCCCCAGGGCGTGCCTGTCCTATGGGGGGGTATCTCTCACGGCCAGGGCTGGAGTGGGGCTGCTGTCTTGCAGGGGAGCTGGGCACTAATGCTGTCTACCCATCTGTCCAGCTGCCTTCATCCGCGTGGTGGGCTCGGAGTTTGTGCAGAAGTACCTGGGTGAGGGGCCGCGCATGGTGCGGGACGTCTTCCGGCTGGCCAAGGAGAATGCGCCTGCCATCATCTTCATAGACGAGATAGACGCCATCGCCACCAAGCGCTTTGACGCCCAGACAGGGGGTGAGCAGGGGGTGGGGCACTGGGCCTGGCTTTCTGGGGGCGCAAGCTCTGATATGGCCCCAGGGCTGGCTCGGGGGGAGCAGGAGCGGGAATGGGACATGGGGCCTGTTCCCTCTAGGGCACCGGACCCAAGTCCCAGCAGGCGGGGGGAGCAGAGAGCTGCAGCCCCCACCCCACTCCTTGTAGATGTCAGTGTCACACTGGGGTGAGCCCCTCAGGTTCCGGCCAGTCCCATGGTGGGCAGTGGGGTGGAGGGACTGTGAAGCAGGCTGGACCAGCAGGATTGGGGGTAGTGGCGGAGGTGTGCAAATGGGGTGGCAGTGGTGGGGCAGGGTCAAGGCGCACGGGGTGGGGACAATAGTGGCCAGAGATTGAGGGGAGGGGATAAGGGGTGGGAGGGAGGAGGCGCTGGAAGGGAGGGGGAAGAGGGTGTGTTAGGCAGGGCTGGCAGGGTGGGGGTGGGCACTGGAGAAGGGGGTGATTCGGGAGGGGACAGGATGGGGGGAGAGGGTAGATGGTGGGGGGCAGGGGTGTCTGTGCCTGGCGCTGGCTGCCCCGCTCACCGAGCTGTGCCCCTTTCCCCAGCCGACAGGGAGGTGCAGCGCATCCTGCTGGAGCTGCTGAATCAGATGGACGGCTTTGATCAGAACGTCAACGTCAAGGTGCGAGAGAGCAGGGGCTGGGATGGGGGGTGACGGGCATTGCTGTGCCAGCCCCCAGATTTCTCCCTGAGGTGGTGGGATGTGGGGGACTGAATGGGGGCAGAGGCACTGCTGTCCCAGCGAGGCTGGAGGGGGCAGGACCAAGGGGGCTGAGTCTCCCCATTGGGGATGGGCAGAGGGCTCTCCTGAGGGGTGATTGTGCGCTCTTGCCCTCCAGGTGATCATGGCCACAAACCGGGCAGACACGCTAGACCCTGCCCTGCTGCGGCCTGGCCGCCTCGACCGCAAGATCGAGTTCCCCCTGCCTGACCGGCGCCAGAAGCGCCTCATCTTCTCCACCATCACCAGCAAGATGAACCTGTCCGAGGAGGTGGACTTGGAGGACTGTATCCTGCCCGGAGCCTGGCACAGGGGAGGAAGGGTGGCACAGCAGGAAGACTGTGTTCCACTGGGTGCCCAGCACGTGTTTTGGGCTGGGCTGCACCCCAGTGGATGCCTAGCATGGGGGGGGGGAGGCTGCGTTTTGGGTGGCTGGCGGGGGGGACACGGCGGGGGGACTGTGTCCTATTGGGTGCGTCATATTGGGTGCGTAGCACAGGGGGGAGGCTGCGTCCAGTTGGCTGGCTTGCTGGCATGGGGGGGCACAGCAGGGAAGCTGCGTCCCACTGAGTGCCCAGCATTGAGGAAGGGATGTCTCGGGCCCAGCTCATAAGAAGGTGCCTGTCAGCCCTGCGCTGCCCCACACAGGGTTGCCCAGTGACCCAGGCCACAGCTCTGCCCCACTCTCCCTGTGTCACACACACAGGCCCGAGGGACCAGGGGGTGCACTGATCCAAGAACCTCTCCTCTCCCTGGGCAGCCCTTGCTGGAGGGGATGTCGTCTGGCCACCTCCAGGGCTGGGGTCAGGGTGGAGTCGGGCTACAGGTGCAGGCACGACAGCTGGGAGCTCTTCTGTCCCCCTCTGACACGTGGCTAGACAGGGGGAGCACCAGGGGAGGGTGCGGCTGGGGCTGCCTCCTTCTGGGCAGTGCCTGGCAAGCATATGGACTGATTGCTTCACCAAGAGCAGGCAGATGGACACAAGTCTGGCGCCAGCCCACAGGGCAAGGGGTGGGCCTGGCTCAGGCTGCAGGCCACAGTAATGAGGCAGGAGGGCCCGGGACCCCCAGGGAGAACCTGGCATAGCCGAGCCAGTGTGTCTGGTTCCGCTCAGGAGTGGGGGGGATGGGGTGAAGCTGGCTCCTGCCTGTGCCTTTGGATCCACAGGGTCCAGAAAGGGTTGGCGGGGACAGGGAGGGGTCACTCACCAAAATCCTATCCTCTGACTCTAGCCCCCAACATGCCCACTCCTCCTGTCTGGGGCCTCTGGGCTTGTCGTCATGCCGATCTGCCCCCTTTCCCCCATCCAGGAGCCTCATGGGCCCTCAAGCTCAATCCCATCCCTCTGGGGAGGCTGTGAGAAGCCCATCAGGGCCCCCCACCACAGTGCCCTGGCAGCATCACTGGTCCCCTGGCGCGTGGGGGAGGAGTCGTGGTGGCAGTGGCTCCCAGGGGCCCTCTCACCATGGTCCAGCTCAGCTGCTGTGCAGACGTTTCCCTCACTCCTCCCCAGATGTGGCCCGGCCGGATAAGATCTCGGGTGCCGACATCAACTCCATCTGCCAGGAGGTAAGTGCTGGAGGCCATGGGACAGGGCACCTGGACACCCCGGGCCATGGTATCTGTGTGCTGTGTGTGTTGTGACCTGCTCCTTTTTTGGGGATCCCCCACTGCTCCCCCAAGTCAGCAGGACCACCACCACAGAGTGGGTGGCTGAAGGAATCCTGACTCTGAGATTATGGGGTCTTCTGCTGCTGGGCAATTGTGCATGGGCTGGGGGGTCACTGTGCCCAGCCTCCCCCACACACACACATGTGCACATGGGGAGGTGGGGGGGGTCACTGCACCCAGTGTTGTGCCTCCCCCATGCATGTGCCCATATGCACAGGGTGGTCACTGCTCAGCACCCTTCCTACCCCACCCCAGCCATATGCACATTGTGCACATGGAGGGCTGGGGTCACTGTGCCCAGCGTCACCCCCACACGTGTGTGCAGAGTGGGATGGTGGGGTCACTGCACCTGGTGTTGCCCCCCCCCATGCATGTGCCCGTGTGCGCAGGGTGGGATGTGGGGATCACTGCACCCTGGTGCCGCCCCCTCTCACATGTCCCCCTGTGCACAGGGCAGGATGGGGGGGGGTCACCGCCCAGCGTCGCCCCCTCACATATGTCTCTGTATGCACAGGGTGGCATGCTGGCTGTGCGGGAGAACCGCTACATCGTCCTGGCCAAGGACTTCGAGAAGGCATACAAGACAGTCATCAAGAAGGACGAGCAGGAGCACGAGTTCTACAAATGAGGGGCCATGGGGGAGTGTGGGGCAGGCTCGACATCCAACCAATAAACCCATCCCCAGCTCCCTACCTCTGCTGGGAGTACTGGTGTCTGTCCCTGCTGCCCAGCCCAGGGCCCCGGGGGGAGTGTGGAGCAGGCTAACATCCTGCCAATCCCTTCCCCAGCCCCATGCCTCTGGGAGGAGTGCAGGTGTCTGTCCCTGCGGCCTGGGGACCTGTGCTGCCTGGAGAGCTCCCACTAGCCCCCCTGTGCTACACGGCAGCCGCCAATATCAGGTTGGAGATGGCAGGTGCGGGTAGAGCAAAGGGCCCATGTGTCCCAGACAGACCCTGTCTTGGCTTGGGCTATAGCAGCTGCTGCCCCTATAGCTCCCTGTGCCCCAGGCAGGGTCTCCCCTGCCCAGTGCTGGAGGCAGAGCTGGCTCTGGCTGCAGTGGGCTGGGAACACTGCCTGTGGCCAGACCTGTACTGGGAGCAGAGAGGGAACAGCCGGAGAAGCCCTGGGGGCCCAGGCTAGGGTTATACCGTATGATCTGTTCCCCAGACCCACAGCCCTGGGGCTCCCAGTTCATGTTCCCAGGATCCCAGCCTCCTCCCCACTGCCACCAACAGGGCTCCTGCCCTGTATTCTCTGGCCGTGCAGAGCCCTCCCTAGCAGTGGGGGCCCATTCTGTCTTCTCCAGTCCCACAAACCCTTCTCCCCAAGCACTGGGGCTCTTATCCTGAGTTCCCCAGCCCTCTTCCCCTCAGCAGCCGGGGGTGCAAGGTCTGAGCCCATCATGTGGTTTCTGTCGTACTGGCTGCATCCCTGCTGGGTTGGTTGGGACTGTTTGTGTGCAGTGCTTCCCCCTTGTGGGGCAGCTGACAGGGGGCAGACTTTTCCCAGAGCTCTGCAAAGGAAGGAGAGGCTGGTGCTGGCTTTGGGTGGGCACTGACTCAGCTAGGGGTGTGGGGGTAATGGACAAGTGTTCTGCACACTCTGGGTGTTAGAGCCACTTTTCTGCCAGGGCGGTTCAGTTTTCTGCCAGGGAGTTTGACTCAGAAAGTGCCAATGGGACCAAGCAAGCACTCCATGGTGCCAAGTCATAACAGCCCCATAGGGTCAGCCCGATGGCCCAGCTAGCTCAGTGTCCTGTCTGCTGCCAGTGGCCCATGCCGGGTGCTCCAGTTATCAAGTAATCAATCCCATCTGGCAGTTGGAGGTTTAGGGACACCCTGAGCATGGGGCAGCATCCCTGACTATCCTGGCTAATAACACTTCCCACTGAAATCGTGCAGGTGGACCTGCCCCCCTGCCAGGCTTCTTTCCTCCATGGCTTCCCATATAACCTACCAGAGCCAGGCAGCCTGGCAACATTTGAAAACGTAGTTTTGGTTCTTGGATTTCCTTGGGCTGGTCTCAGCTCGCATGGGGCCCTGCCTGTTCTCTGTCTATGGCTCACAAGCAGAGGCCTGGCTATAGCTCTGCTAGCCTGACCCCTGAGCTAGACACAGCCAGGCACAGGGAAGAATTTGTGCAGCACCCTAGACATGGCCTCAGAGAGATGGATTAACTGCTGCGCTGGGCACACCCTGCCCCTGGCTGCAGGAAGCGCCTGCGTTCTAAAGCTTTGGCTGCTGTGCCGGAGCTGTGCCGTGGGAGCCATGGTGCAGACGTGGCCCAGATCCGCCGAGCACTGAAATGCTTTGGGCTAACTCGAGTCTGGACTCCGTGCCATTCCCCTCTGAACTGGCTCGGAGACTGGACTGGACTATCCCAGGGCCCTTCTGCCCACAAATGCTTGACGTTCAGCACCATCTGGGCCTGGAGGGAATTTGGCTTTTCTGGAAATGCAAAATCTGTTCCATGCAAGAACCTCCGCTGGGCCCAGTTCCGCAGCAGAGGAACTGAGTGTTAGCCGCTGAACAGAACCCAGTGTCGATTCCCCCCTCATCTCTGTTAACAAAGGCTCCAGCTCCAAAACCGGGCTGGGCTCACGGAGCCTCCCAGGGAGAAAGAAGCTGGCAAAAAACAAACACTGCCAGGGAGGAGCAGCCCCCCCCTCCCCCAGCTGGTTTATGCCCATCATGCAGGACCTGGAGCCCCTGGCACCAGGGAGGCATGCGTGGGGCGTAGCGAGAGGCACCCTATTAGCAGCAGGACCCATTGCTGGGAAATGTGAGCAGCTGTTTGCTCTTGGGGGCTGCCTCTTGTACGGGGCCAGCTGCAAGCCAAGAGGGCATGTGTGCTACAGAATCCGCCCTTCCCTTGAAGGCTGTGATCAATCCTCCCACCCTGCCCAGCATTCTGGGGCAAGGCCCCAGAGCTGGGCAGGGGCAAAGGGTACAGGTCCTGCCAGCTATGTGTGTACTTCCCATGCTTCTCCCCTACATCCCAGCCCCTATCCTGCCTCCCCCTCATCCATCAAAGCTCAGGGCCATGGGAGCTGGGACCCAGCCCCACACACACCCTCTGCTCTGGCTGGAGTGACTGGCCAGCTAGTGAGTGAGTCCAAGACCACCCCACATTCCTTGCTCCTAGCAGTGCCCAGTCAGCGCCAGGGCTGTGAGCTTCCCCCCAGCAGTGCACTCATACGCACACCCCAGCCCTGCTCAGGGAAGAAGCTGCCAGGCAGGGACCGTTATGGATGGAGGTGGGTGTGACGAAGCGGGACTGTTCTTAATGTTTCCTCTGAATATTGTGGGGGTACATCAGTTTCCCCTATGCAGTTCTTAAGTATCTAGGTGGTGGGATAAGGGTGTATGATCATTGCAGAGCCCTAGAGGGCAGGTATGTGGAGGGGGCTGGCCACAGAGAATGGCCGACACCCTGTTTCCTGGCAACTGGCCCTTCCACCCTGCAAGGTGAGAGCTGAAGGGTTGGAAAACAAAGGAATCAGGTGCCCTCCTGGCCCGGGAAAGGGACAAAGCCCAGAGGAGGAGGGGCTGGAGAGAGTTTCAGTTTGGGGCTGGCTGGGGACATGGAGTGAAGTGCAACGTGGTTGTCTGGCTCACTGTCCCCCAAAATGGACCCAGCTGAGGAGTCCTGTTCTTTGCACCTACAAGCTCTGTGTTAGTCCATGTTCCTGTCATCTAATAAACCTTCTGTTTTACTGGCTGGCTGAGAGTCACGTCTGACTGCGGAGTTGGGGTGCAGGGCCCTCTGGCTTCCCCAGGACCCCACCTGGGCGGATTCGCTGGGGGAAGCGCACGGAGGGGCAGAGGATGCTGAATGCTCCGAGGTCAGATCCAGGAAGGTGGAAGTTGTGTGAGCTGTGTGTCCTGCAGACAGGCTGCTCACAGAGAGGAGACTTCCCCAGAGTCCTGACTGGCTTCATGGGGAGCAGTTCCAGAGCATCGCCTGGGGACTCCGTGACAGTGGGCAAGATGCAGGCCAATTATGCTGGCAAAAGGGCTCAACCCCCTCTAATCCCCACAGCATGTCAGACTGAGATGCTGTCTTCCTGGTTGGGTTAATCATCTCCCAGCCCTGTGCTGCCCTGGGAGGGGTCCTAGGCTGGTATCACCAGGGCTTTTCCCGAAGCCAGGTAGGGCAGCCCCTTTCTTGCCTCCCCGTATCCTTCAAACCTCAGGGCCAACGAAGCTGGGACCCAGCTGCACCGATCCCTCCACAGTGCCAGGAGTGACTGACTCCCCCCCCAACAATGCTGTCAGTGCCAGTGCTGTGAGCTTCCCCCAGCAGTGCCCTGTGAACACCTGGGCTGTGAGGTCCCTCCTAGCAGTGCTTCATGAGCACCAGGGCTGTGAGCTTCCCCCAGCAGTGCCCTGTCAATGCGAGGGCTGTGAGCTTCTCTCTCCCCCCCCCCCACCCCGCAGTGTCCTGTCAATGGCCGGCTGGCTTAGACTTGCTGGGACCCGGTGTTAGGATACAGATATTCAGGCCTGTCTGTAAAGGCCTGTACTCTAAGAATTTAGGTGTATTCTTATCACTTGGCTAGTTCTAGAGGTATAAAAGAAAGAATCAAAATCACTGTCTGCCGGTGTAAGGGCCTTCTCTCCCTGGGACAGTCTGAGGCCCTGTGCTTAGGCCAAGTCCTTTGGCTAAGCAACAGAGGCAGCCATAAGCTGGGAAGCGAATGGTCAGATCCTCACATCCCAAACCAGTCACACTGAAATAAGGTGCTATTGGGTTGTTAGGATACAATCCTGTCCTGATAGTGCCTATCGCCTCCAGAGAAAGGGAAGTGCCTAGAAAATGTAAAAGGAAACTTAGTTTGATAGCATCCTGTCTGGCAAGAACTCATTTATCAATAGCTGGGATGTGAAATCCTCATTTCTGTGTTGTTCTATCACTGTAGTCCCATTTCCCTATTGTTTGTCTGTATAATCTCTGTCTGGTTCTGTGATTGTTTCTGTCTGCTATATAATTAATTTTGCTGGGTGTAAACTAATTAAGGTGGTGGGATATAGTTGGTTAAATAATCATGTTACAATATGTTAGGATTGGTTACTTAAATTCCAGTAAAATGATTGGTTAAGGTATAGCTAAGCTGAACTCAAGTTTTACTATATAGTCTACAGTCAATCAGGAAGTGGGGGGGTGAGGTGGGAATAGGAAATGGGGTTGGGGAAATTGGAATCATGTTTAGCTAAGGGCAGGAATGGGAACAGGGACACAGGTAAGGCTCTGTGGTGTCAGAGCTGGGAAGGGGGACACTAAGGAAGGAAACTGGAATCATGTTTGCTGGAAGTTCACCCCAATAAACATCAAATTGTTTGCACCTTTGGACTTCGGGTATTGTTGCTCTCTGTTCATGCAAGAAGAACTAGGGAAGTAAGTGGGTGAAGGAATAAGCCCCTAACACCCGGGGCCAAAGCCAAAGCTTGAAGCCACACTGCCTGGGGCTGAAGCCTGAGAGCTTCAGCCTAGGGCAGTGGGACTCATGTCACAGACCCCCTGACTGCAGCTGAAGCCCTCAGCCTTTGGCTTGGGTCCCCCACCCAGGGTGGAGGGGCTCAGGCTTTGGCCTCCACGCAGGATGGTGGGACTTGGACAGGCTCAGGCTTCAGTTCCGCCTCATGGGGTCATGTAGTAATTTTTGTTGTCAGAAGTGGGTTGCGGTGCAATAAAGTTTGAGAACCCCTGCTCTATATAAATCCATGGTATGCCTGTCAGGGACTCACAGGACTTGTACTCTCTCTCGGCTCTGTATGGCCCCCAGGAGGAACCCCCTACAGCCCTTCTCGGGGGGCTAGTTTCTCTCAGGGGTTAAGACATAGGCCCCTCTGATTCCTGGAACCACACCTCTCTGAGCCTTAGAACACCTGTCTCTCGCCATTGGCCCCCTCTGGGAGTCCACTCGCTCTGGACCCCCGGGGCTGCTACACCCAGAGGGAATAATGCCACTGTGATATCTAGACTGGAACAACTCTCAGCCAGTGTGAAACAGGAGGGTGTATTGAGCGGCTAACATGCTGAAACCTGAACCCAGCACAGGAAACTCTCAGGGCCTCAGACCTAGTATCCCTCAGCACAGCACAGCTAGGTCTCTCCGGCAGCCAGGTGGGTTCTGCCTGCTCTCCACTGCCAGCCCAGAACCCGCTCCTTCCAGCTGGGCATCTGATGTCACTGTCTCCAAGTCCCACCTCTGTCCTTTCTCTTCTGTCCCAGGTAAACAGATTGCCTCAGCCTCCTCTCCTTTCAGCTTCTCCTCTCATCCATCCTTTGTTTCCTCTCTGGCTGGAACTGGCTGGTCAGGCCACCAGGATCCTCTCTCCGCAGCCCATTGTCCTCCCACTGGCCAGAACCGGCTGCGACTCCCACGCTGGGTCTCCCGGTCACCAGTCACTGGGGTATCCATTCTCCAGGCCATTTGCTGGCCCTCTGAAACAACAAACTCCCTCTTCCACTATGACAGATTTTTGTTACCAATCTGCCTGGGGCATCAGTTGATCAGGCTGATGCGGCAGGATCGTTTGGGGAGGAGGTGCAGAACACATCAAGTGTCTAAGTTTTAAAGCTTGTGACAAAGTTCCTCCTCTGCCTTGGTGGGTCCTGCGCTTATTGGCGGATTTTCTCGCCTCAGAGGTTCACAGCAGCCCCCATATTGGCCACTTTCATGGCTCAAACCTGCCGTTCACTCGGTTAGCCTCATCACTGGCCCGCATGGGGAAAAGAAGAAGAACAATCCCCGCAGCCTCTGCTGATCCACCTAGGGGATTAGGGAACAGAACAGAGACCTTCCCCTCTGATGGAACCCGCAGTCCAGGTCAACTCCTCTGGTATCAAGTAGGGAGTTGGAGGAATGGGGGGCAACCTGGGCCCGCCTGCTACTCCGGGTTCCAGCCCAGGGTTCTGTGGATTGCAGCTGTCTACAGTGGCTCCTGTAACAGCTGTGTGACAGCTACAACTCCGTGGGCTACTTCCCCATGGCCTCCTCCCAACACCTTCTTTATTCTCACCACAGGACCTTCCTCCTGGCATCTGATAACGCTTGTACTTCTCAGTCTTCCAGTATTCAGAGTAGCAGCCGTGTTAGTCTGTATTCGCAAAAAGAAAAGGAGTACTTGTGGCACCTTAGAGACTAACAAATTTATTAGAGCATAAGCTTTCGTGAGCTACAGCTCACGACATCTTCCAGTAGTACGCCTTCTCACTCTTAGCTTCTTGCGCCTCTTGCTCCCAGCTCCTCGCATGCACACCACAAACTGAAGTGAGCTCCTTTTTACCTCTGCCTTGATCTCCTCCCTTTTGCTGCTGGGACCTGATAAGGCCTTAAAGTTACCTTTGCTCCAGGGTCTGTGATAATATGGTGATATGCTTCGGTGGTCCTACCTGGTTTGGTTGAAAACACATCCTGGTATCGATAGATCATCTCAGTTACGTCCTTTTTCTGGTTTGGTGTCAGATCAGTGGATATCCTGATCTGCTCCTGCATGTTATTTCCCTGGATCGGGGTCTCTTGGGCCACTACACACGGCTCTTGTTGGTGCCAAGGCTTTAAGAGGTTAATTTGTTCTTGTTTCCAACATCCTGGCTGCCACACCTTGTAGGTTACTTCCCCCACGGGTGAAACCACCTCATAGGGCCCCTGCCATTGGGCCAAAAGCTTGCTTTCTGCCGTGGGTACCAACACCGTCACCCGATCTCCTGGTTGGAACTGTCAGACTTTTGCCTGGCGATTGTAATGGGTTCGCTGGTTTCCTGTGCCTTTTCCAAATGTTCCCGTAAAATGGGGGTGACCCGGGCTCTCCGTTCTCGCATCTGCAACACATGGTCAATTATATTTCTCCCCTCACTGGGTTTCTCTTCCCAGATTTCTTTTGCGATATCTAGTATGCCACGGGGATGGCGTCCGTATAATAACTCAAAGGGGGAAACCCAGTTGAGGCCTGAGGTACCTCCCGGATTGCAAACATAAGGTAGGGTAGTAGGGTGTCCCAATCCTTCCCGTCCCGACTTACCACTTTCCTTATCATTGCCTTGAGGGTTCGGTTAAACCTTTCTACCATCTCATCCGTCTGCGGATGATAGACCGAAGTCCTCAATGTATGTATATGGAGCAGTATACAGAGATCCTACATTAGCTTCAACATAAATGGGGTACCTTGGACTGTTAATATTTCCTTTGGTAGCCCCACTCGGGCAAAGATCCCCACCAACATTTTGGCTATCGTTTTAGAGGCCGTGTTCCACAGGGGGACAGCTTCTGGGTAGCAAGTAGCATAGTCCAAAACAATAAGTATATATTGGTGACCCTGAGCTATCTTCTCCAGGGGTCCCACCAGGTCCATGGCTATTCACTTGAAGGGGACCTCTATGATGGGAAGGGGTATTAAAGGTGCCCTCAAGTGGGGACAGGGACTGTGCAGCTGACACTCTGGGCGGGACACACAGTACCTCAGTATTTCTTCATGTACTCCGGGCCAGAATAACCGTCGTAGGACCCGGGCCAGGTTCTTCTCTGCCCCCAAATGCCCCCCAAAAAGATGACTATGGGCAAAACTTAATACAGCATTCTGGTGTTTTTGAGGTACTAGGATCTTCTGTACCTTCTGTCCCTGTACTGGTGCAACCCAGTATAAGAGATTCTTCTTCATTATGAAGTAGGGTCCTGGTCCCTGGGTTTTTGCTTGCACAGGAACCCCATCTATTTCAGTCACCTCCTTCCTAATGTTGTTGTACCTTGGGTCTTCAGCCTGGTCCTGTCCAAAATTTCCTCTCCTGGGGTTAATCTGCCTGAGATCTAGGGGGCCGGTCTCTGTTGCCTCTACTGGTTCAGAGGCGTTAGGGTGGGGGTCAAACTCGGGTGCTTCTCCATCCTGGGTGATGTCATTTTGAGCTGCTCAGGTCCATCTACCTATGAGAGCGACCCTCTGGCTTTGAGTCAGTATTCGGGTTCCCAAGGCCTTAGCTGCCCTTCTTTCCCTTTTCGTCTTTCTACCCCATCTGGGAGGGGAGAACAAATCTGGGGATATTTCAGAGAAGATTGGGGGTTGACAGTCAACTGGGGATGCCTCACTAATTTCAGGGTCCCCCTCTCTCGCCAAACCCCCTACTGGGATTAAGTCTCCAAACCCTGGGAAGTCCCTTCCTATGAGCACTGGGTATGGGAGTTTAGGGACTATACCTGCTGCTACCTCAGTAGTGTTCCCCTGGATTTCAGTTTTTACTGGGATGGTGGGGTAGTAATTAACAGTCCCATGGACACATGTTATTTCTGTACGTTTAGCCTGCAGCAGCTGACTACGCTTCACGAGCTTCCCTGAGAAAAGTGTGATAGCACTCCCTGAATCAACCAGTGTGGTGGTCTCTACCCCATTTAGCTTCACTGGTCTGGTGTACATATGTGGGGTTAGTGAGACCCCTACAAGGTGGATTAGGTAGCATGGGTCTGCTCACACAGGAATTGGGGCGAGGATGCCAGACCACTGATCTCGAGGCCAGGCCTCCCATAGGGCTGTCCTCTCAAAGGCTAGGAGATATGCCTCTATGTCATCCTCCCACGTCATTTTCTGCAGGCAATTGCTGGCCTGTATTATACGCGTCCCACCATGGACACGGTTCATCTTTGCAAGGGCCTTCACTTGATTTACCAGTTCCTGCAACATAGTACGGTCTTGAGTGGCCTGGTCCATCAACAAGCAATTGGTCTCTTGCTGCAGCCGCACTGCCTCCTGTTGGGCAGCAGCCTGGACACGGGTAGCCTCCTCCCAGAAAAAGGGACCTACTTAACCTGGGGCTAATATTGCCTTCTATCACTCTCCTGTAGCCATATGGCCTGACCCTGTCACAAAAGATAAAAAAGCACCCCCACCTTTGCCCCGGCCCCGCCCCTACTCCACCCCTTCCATGAGATCCCACCTCTGCCCTGCCTCTTCCCACCCCTTTCCCACCCCGATTCCAACCCCTTCCCCAAAGTCCCCACCTCGCTCCTCTCCCCACCCTCCTGGAAAGCACTAAGCAACGCCAAACAGCCAAACTCTCTTGTTTTTTTCTTGTTTTTTTCAATGGTTTGCCTGCAGAGGGGGTAGGGCTGTTTCCCTGGCTGTTAGTGGTTTATGAGGTGACGGGAGATGGAGTTTGTTGTTACAGAGGACCCACGGTGGAAATGGGACCCCAGCCAATGGCCTGGAGAATGGATACCCCAGCGACTGGTGACCTGGTGACCGGGAGGGTCAGCTCAGGAGTCGCAGCCGGTTCTGGCCAGTGGGAGGACAATGGGCTGCAAAGAGAGGACCCCGGTGACCTGACCAGCTGGTTCCAGCCAGCAGGGTACAAAGCAGGGCTGAGAGGAGAGAAGGCCCAGGTGACCCTGTTACCTGGATAGACAATGGACAGAGGTGGGATGTGGGGGAGGTGATATCGGATGCCCAGCTGGGAAGCACGGGGCGGGGCGGGGTCTCTGGACTGGAGAGAGGGAGCAGGCAGAGCCCCTTGGATGCAGGGGAGGCTTAGATGTACGGTGCTGAGGGAGGCCAGGCCTGAGGCCTGGAGAGTTTCCTGTGCTGGGTTCAGATGCTCAATAAAGACTCCAGTTTTACACTGGCTGGGAGTCGCTCCGGGCTAGAGAACAGGGGGGCATTATTCCCTCTGGGCCTGGAGGCCCCGGGGGTCCAGAGCGAGGGGACTCCCTGAGGGGGCCCACGGCGAGAGACAGGTGTGCTAAGGCTCAGAGAAGTGCAGTTCCAGGAGGCAGAGGGACTTAACCCCCGAGAGAGAGTGGATCCCCAAGAGGGGCTGTCGCACCGAAAGGGGTTCCCCACCAGGGACCGTATGGGCCAAGAGTGGGCACAACCTGGGAGTCTGTGACACCCCGTTCCCCACTCCTTGAGCCAGGCAGTCTCTGCCCTGGGGCCGGATCAGAGCCAGTGCCCCATGTGGGGAAAGGCCCCATTACTCATTAGCCACCCCCTAGGCCAGCCAGCCCTATGTGAATTGTGTTCTGTGTTGGTCCCAGCTTAGCTCTTCACCAAGGTGCTAGGGTCCCTGAAGCAGATTGACGCTGGCAATAGGGAGGTGATTGGTTTGGATGAAGCTGGGGATGTCTATGTCCTGTACAAAGAGAACTGGCTCTATGTGTTGGGGCCCATGCTGCACGTGTCCAGGGGTCCAGGGGCATGTGGGCTGTGGACAGGCACAACTACATCTACTGACTGCTGGGCAGCACCTGGCAGAAAACAACAGGTACCCATACCGCAGGGGCTAGAGGCAATCTGGGGTGTCAGGGTCCTTCTCCCCGAGGGGCCACCCTAATCCATCTGGGACAGGGCAGAGATCCCTGCTTTGCCATCCCAGCTGAGGTCCCTGCATCCCCGTGGCTATCGGCTGGGACCTGGGCTAGGGGCTCCCTTGCCAGCAGCTGGGCTGGCTCGGCCAGGGGAGCCAAACAGAGAGCAGAACACAGCTGTGCCTGCTCTAGTTACTAAAGACTTTATTATTAGGGCTTTTATAGCTTGAAGGCAGGGCCCCATCCTGCCATGCACTGCACAGACTCTGACTGAGATTGGGGCCCCTGTCGTGCTAGGTGCAGGCACTGCCCAGGCTGAGATCAGGGCCCCTGTTACACCAGGTGCTGCACAGACTGTGACCGAGATCAGGGAGGGTTTATTTCCCTTGATCCCAGTCTCATCCCTTGTCTCAGGGTCCCTTGCACAGCTCGACCCAGGGAAAGACCTGTTTGTGAGTGGTGTTGACGCCTCCATGGGCACCTGGTGCCTCTTGCGACTGGGGGCCATTCTGCAGTGAGGCAGCCCCTCCCTGCCCTGGGCCCACATGAATGGGAAGCTCAAATACATCAGCTATGGCTGGTGGGGCTGCTGCGGGGTGAACACTGTCAGCCAGGTCTGGTTCCGCTGGGGCATGTGGCCGGCTAGTGCATGGCGACCCACTGGGTGCACAACCTGGGCACACTCACCATGATCGAGATTGGCACTGATGGGAGCGTCAATGGGGTGAATAGCTAACACAAAAGCTAACAAAATGTTAGGAACCATTAGAAAAGCAATTGAAAACAAGACAGAAATTATAATTAGGGCTGTCAAGCGATTAAAAAAAATTAAACGCGATTAATCGCGCTGATAAACAATAATAGAATACCATTTATTTAAATATTTTTGGATGTTTCTACATTTTCAAAGCTATTGATTTTAATTACAATACAGAATACAAAGTGTACAGTGCTCACTTTATACTTTTTTTATTACAAACATTTGCACTATAAAAAAGAAACTTCAATTCACCTCATTGAAGTACTGTAGTGCAATCTCTTTATCATGAAAGTTGAACTTGAACATGAAAGTTGAACATGAAAGGGAACTCACCAGCTGCGTGCTCCTCCACTGTTGTGCCCCAGGTGTCTCCGGAGGGGAGCAGGGCCGAACCCCTACCAGCAGCCCCAGCAATCAACACCAAGACAGTGCATCCAGGAGCACGAGGGTGGGGGAAGGGCTCATAAGCCCCTACTCCGTGGGTGCTCCAGGGAAAAAATAGTGTGTGCTCTGCACCCACCGGCAGCCAAAGTCCCCTCACTTCCCCACCTCACCACCCACCTCCACCGCCAAACAGCTGTTTCGTGGTGTAGCAAGCTCTGGGGGGGAGGGGCAGGAACGTGGCATGCTCAGGGGAAGACGGAGAGCTCAGTGGTTTGAGCATTGGCCTGCTAAACCCAGGTTTGTGAGCTCAATCCTTGAGGGGGCCATTTAGGGATCTGGGGCAAAAATTGGGGTTGGTCCTGCTTTGAGCAGGGGGTTGGATTGGTGACCTCCTGAGGACCCTTCCAACCCTGATATTCTATGATTCTATGGGGGGGGGATTTGGGGAAGAAGCTGGAATGGGGCAGGGAGGGGGCTGAGTTGGGGCAGAGATTTTGGGGAAGGGATTGGAATGGGGGGTGGAGCAGGGGCAGGGGTGGGTCAAGCACCCACTGCTGCGCCTATGGAAGGGCTGCTGATTTGCCCCATCTGCCCCAATCATAGTCCAGGAGGCTGTGGCTGCAAAAAAAGCCCCTGGTGGCCGCATTTGAGAAATGCTAGGCTAGGGACACACAGAGCATGAGGTTGCATTCCTGGCTCATAGCCACAGATGGACTCATCCTCCGTGAATTTATCTGGTTCTTTTTTGAACCCCATTATAGTTATGGCCCTCACAACATCCCCTGGCAATGAGTTCCACAAGATTGACAGTTCCACAGAAGGAACAATTTCTGGCATTAATTGTTTGTCTGGGTGCCATGTGTGCTAGTGAAGCCCTGGGGGGAGGGATAGCTCAATGGTTTGAGCATTGGCCTGTTAAACCGAGGGTTGTAAGTTCAATCCTCAAGGGGGCCATTTAGGGATCTGGGCAAAAATTGGGGATTGGCCCTGCTTTGAGCAGGGGGTTGGACTAGATGATCTCCTGAGGTCCCTTCCAACCCTGATATTCTATGATTCTATGACTGGGGTGGGGGTATGAGGGCAGAACATAGCCCTGAGCAGAGTCAGAGCCCAAGACTGACTAGGAGGTGGCGTGGTGAGGGGTTTGAGGGGAGGGGGGTCTGACGGTGCCCCCCATAAGGCTTCATGGAGCTATGCTTATGAATGCATATATGACATAATTGGAATATGTTTTATGCTACATATGCCATGTAATTTATCTCTGTAGAGGTTATGATCTACTGAATCTATTAGTCCTATTTGTATGCATGTATCATTTTCATATTCGAAGTTATGAATATTGGCTGTATACCTGTTTGATTCTGAGTAGGTTTTAGTGAAGTAGTTGGTCAGCTGCCTGAGAAAAGACTATTCTCAGTAAGTGCCCAGTCAAGAAGCCCTTAAGCTAACAATGAACTTGGAGATGCCAATCCACATCTGGGCTTTCCCAGGAATGTGGCTTGGCTGGTAAGGAACTCAGTCATGCTTGGACATGTGACTTGCCAAGATGACTCCAAAACTCCATTTTGTAGCTGGACTTTGCATAAGAGAGAGGAGGGGGTCTCCACCCACAAGAGAAAGTCTATTTAAACCCCTGGGAGACCCCTCCATTTTGTCTTCAGCTGGCTAAAGAGAGAGCCTCTCCACCCCCAAAATACCTGAAAGAAACTGGAACAAAGGACAATAACTACAGGGGGTGTGAGTCATTGCTGGACCCAGAGTATAAGGAGATTAGTCTGTAAGAGAGAGCTTGCTGGAACTGGTGAGGTTTTTATCTGTATTCAGTTTTGTTACCATACTAGACATAGACTTGCATGTTTTATTTTATTTTGCTTGGTAATTCACTTTGTTCTATCTGTTACTACTTGGAACCACTTAAATCCTACTTTCTGTATTTAATAAAATCACTTTTTACTTATTAATTAACAGAGTATGTATTAATACCTGGAGGGCAGGGAGGGCAAACAGCTGTGCATATGTCTCTATCAGTGTTATAGAGGGCAAACAATTTATGATTTTACCCTGTATAAGCTTTATACAGGGTAAAATGGATTTATTTAAGGTTTGGACCCCATTAGGAGTTGGGCATCTGATTGTCAAGGACAAGAGCACTTCCTAAATTGCTTTCAATTAAGCCTTCAGATGTTAGATGACGTGGTTCAGACCTGGGTCCAGCTCAAACCAGGCCGGGCACTGAAGTCCTAAGCTGCCAGGGCAGGAAAGCAGGAGCAGAAGTAGTCTTGGCACATCAGTTGGCAGCTTCCAAGGTGGTTTCTGTGATCCAACCCGTCACAGGGGATACGGCTGAGAGTGAGGTGGCACCACCCTGTTTCCTCCCCCACAAAGACACTTCCTGTGTCTTCCCCCAGGACTATTCTGACCCTGCAAAGCCCTATCCGAGGCTGGACTGCCCAATGGCACCGTCCCCCCCCCCCTTGCTGCCTTTGGGCCATGGGGTGTCCAACACCTCTGGGAATTGGCCCCTTCCAATCCTGCATTTCTCTGATTTAACATGAGATTCTGCAGGCTCCAAAAGAATTCATCTTTGCATAGCTGCCCTGGAGCCCTGGACTGCCCCAGGGCAGGGTCAGGGCCAGCTCCAGCGGCAAGGCAAAGAAAAAAGAAAGAAGCAAGGCCTGCGCTGAATTGCTGCTGAAGCGGGGGAGACCTGACCCCACCTCTGGCCCAGCCCCCGGGTGCTATTGACACGCCGGGTTTGCAGTGCCGGGGACGCAGGGGCAATCTGAGAGCCACCCCCACGGGTCTAAACCCTCTGAGGGTGCTGGCGCCAGGCTGGGCTGCTGCATTTTGAACCGTCCCTGGGGCGGGGAGCTGAGGCTGGTCTGCAGCAACCCCGCTCTCAGTCAGGCCCAGCCCGGCTCGGCTCGCAGGGATGAGCAAAGGAGCAGTACGTTTAGCTGCAGTACCCACAATATTCCACTAGAGGGTACCATGACACAGGAAGTGGGCTGCGAATTGGCTGTGCCATTAACATTAAACATCCTGTGCCTGGCTAGCTCAGCTGGTTTGAGCATGGTGCTAATAACACTAAGGTCGTGGGTATGAGCCAGAGTTGCTTTTTATCCCCTGACAGGAAATAGACACATGAGAGCTGCGCCTGCTCCTTGTGTTTATTTATGTCTTTAATTGGAGCCAAAGGCTGCTGAGAGCCCCATGCTGTCATGGGATGTTCCCCGCAATGCATTACAAACTGGGCCCCGGGGACATGCAGGGAAAGTGGGTGACACAAATACTGCGCCTTAATCCCACAGCTCTGCTTCTTGCGCTTTCCTCTACAGCACATCCAGCCTTCAGCACAGGTCTCCCAGGCCATTGACCAGAGACAGGAGAGAACTGGCCAGAGCTGGGGCATTTCTAGTCACTGCAGGACCCAGACCATAGTCTGCCAAAGCTTGTGTCAGCCTGTCCGCTCCATGGGCAGAGCAAATACAGGTGGGGTTAGAGTAAGTGGAAACTAAAACAGCAAAGGAGGGTTTCAAGCCAGCCCCTTCTGGGGTCCAAACCCAGCAGGGGCCCACTGTGGGGTCAGCTGCTTCTGGGGTCCAAACCTAGCAGGTGACACTGTGGGGCCAGCCAGCCGCAGTGCATGGACAATAGGGAAAAGATGACTTTGCTTTGTTGACAACACAGCAAGCTCGCAGCTGGCCGGCTTTTCCTCTGCCTGTATTTGAGCCCTAAGAGCTCGCTCACCCCACTGGTTACACCAGGTCATGCCTGTCTCCGCCAGGAGGAGTGTAAGGAATTCCGGCCCATAGGCTGCCTGGCTGGGCAGGGTTAGAGGTATTGCAGACAGCTGATGACATTGCTGACAATTATTGTTCATTCCCCACCGGTGCTGGAAATAGACCCCAGGAGAGCTGATTCCCACTCCCAGGTCCCCAAACAATCACAATACACAACCCTTCAGGTGAGCTGAATCCATCGCCCCACTGCAGCCATGCCGCGGGGGTCATGGAGCTGGAGCAGCTACCTGCTCTTGTGTTTTTCTGCTGACAGTAGCATAGCCTCCATCTTGGGGACTCAGCCCCCAAATCTGCTGTGCCAGGCAGGGCTGCTCCGCACTGCACTGACAGGGAAGGAGCCAGCAGTTGCCCCTACACAGAGACTGTGGAGCGCAGCTGGGGCAGCCCTTCAGTGAGTGGGGTTGGCAGGGGATTTGTCTGGGAGGAGGTGCTCTGGGTTCGGGATGGGTGGGTGGTTTTCACAATGGTTGCCAACCCTCCAGGATTGTCCTGGACTCTTCAGGAATTAAGCAGTAATTTGTAATTAAAGATTATGTCATGTGATGAAACCTCCAGGAATACATCCAACCAAAATTGGCAACCTTAGCTTTCACAGCTGGGCAAAGGGCCAGATTGGGAAGTTGTGTCAGAGCACAGAGGGGGCTTTGCCAGAGGGGCTGCTGAATGTTGCTGGGGAGTGTTGTGCCTCTGGGGTCAGGACAGGGACAGCCGCAGGGGGATCAGTTACCTAGTGGGGCTAAGATTGAACTGTGAAATTACCTTACCCTGCCCTCCCCCAGCCCATAACCAATCCACACCTCCCCCACTGAGCTGGCAGGGCCTGTTCTCAGCACTGCCCAAGGGAATGTGATGCAAAAGGGCAAGGCTGGTGCTAGCAGTGGGATTTGACCCTCAGCTTCCCAGAGCTAGGCCAGCGGGTTTCAGGGCATTGGGAAAGGGGGAGTGGGGAAGAAAAGTGAGAAAAATCCTCTGGCTCCGGTGATTTCAGCAGCAGCAGGTAGAGAAATCCCAGCTCCTGCTGCAGAGTTTCCTGGGGCGCTCCAGGGGGTGTCACAGCAAGCAAGGCTCAGAGCTGGGCAGTTTGTCACATCAGGGTAATGCTCCCCTGGCTGAGCAAGCCCTGCCATGGCCTATTGGCTCAGCTGTGCCCTGGCAGCAGAGGAGAGAACCTTGCTGCACTTGGATCTTTTGCAGCATTTTCTCCCCCGTCTTCCCCAGCCCAGAGCCCAGTGACCCCATGACCTACAACCTCACCCCGGTGGACAGCCCCTCTGAGTCCAGAGACAAACCCCTTGGTCTGGCCTCTCTCCCAGCTGTGACACCCCCTCAAAGCCCAGAGCGACCACCTCTGGGTCACAGCCCCAGAGGCTTGGCTGGTTCAGGGGGCTGGGAATTGGGTATGGCTTTGGGGGTGGGGGTGGGGGTGGAGAATGGGGCACAGGGCCTTTCCCCTCTAGGGGACACCAGCTCTGATCCGGCCCCAAGAGAGAAGGCAGCGGCAGTATAATTGGGAGCAGGGCTGGGGGATGGGGCACTTTCCCCTCCAGCATCTGCCATGCAGTCTGAGCGCTGGACGTCCAGACAACCGACTTGCTGCAGCTGCTGCCCTCACCCCAGCACTCTCTCAGCTCTTGGCCTCAGTCACATCTGGGGGCTCCTGCAGCATCCGTATGGGGAAGAGGGTCTCTAGCCTGCTGAGGAGCAGCCAGACCCTGCCCCCTAATCTCTCCCCTGTGAGCCCAGCCACCCCAAGCTCTAGTCCGGCCAATTTCCATGCACCCCACTATAGTGCTAGGAGCAATGTCCTGCAGAGAGCTGGGTCAGGGGGATCAGTCGGGGGCATCGTGCTGCAGGGAGCAGAGCGGAGACTCAGCAGGGGGTGCTGTGCTCCAGGGAGCAGGGGGGGCTCAGCAGGAGGTGCCATGCTGCAGGGAATAGAGCGGGGGCTCAGCAGTGGGGCACTATGTTGGGGGGAGCGGGATGGAGGATCAGTAGGGGGCGCTGTGCTGCAGGGAGCGGGATGGAGGATCAGTAGGGGGCGCTGTGCTGCAAAGAGCGGGATGGGGGATCAGTAGGGGGCCCTGTGCTGCAGGGAGCGGGATGGGGGATCAGTAGGGGGCCCTGTGCTGCAGGGAGCGGGATGGAGGATCAGTAGGGGGCCCTGTGCTGCAGGGAGCGGGATGGGGATCAGTAGGGGGCACTGTGCTGCAGGGAGCGGGATGGGGGATCAGTAGGGGGCCCTGTGCTGCAGGGAGCGGGATGGGGGATCAGTAGGGGGCCCTGTGCTGCAGGGAGTGCGGTGGGGATCAGTAGGGGGCGCTGTGCTGCAGGGAGTGCGGTGGGGGATCAGTAGGGGGCCCTGTGCTGCAAGGAGCGGAGTGGAGATCAGTAGGGGGCGCTGTGCTGCAGGGAGCGGGATGGAGGATCAGTAGGGGGCGCTGTGCTGCAAGGAGCGGAGTGGAGATCAGTAGGGGGCGCTGTGCTGCAAGGAGCGGAGTGGGGATCAGTAGGGGGCGCTGTGCTGCAGGGAGTGCGGTGGGGGATCAGTGGGGGCGCTATGCTGTAAGGAGCGGAGTGGAGATCAGTAGGGGGCGCTGTGCTGCAAGGAGCGGAGTGGAGATCAGTAGGGGGCGCTGTGCTGCAAGGAGCGGGGTTCGGGCTCACCAGGGGGCACTCTCCCCTCATTGTGTTCACCCTGATGCTGTGGCACAAACCCCGTTGACCACAGACCCAGGCCAGATAGCGCTGTGCTGTTGGCCCTGGGAAAACACAAAGCCCAGAGACCCCTAGCCCCTGCCACCACATGTGATCGAAATTTAGCTCTTGACCCCAGGGCTGCCCTGTGCAGGGCCTCGGGACAGGACCCTGCTCCTCGACCCCAGCACTGTGCTGGCATCGGGGCCTGGAGGGGGTGGGCAGATATCAGGATTTCTGTCTGGCCTCTCTCAGTCCCAAGAGAGAACAATCACTGTTAACAAAGAGCACAAAACAAAAGCCTTCACCCCCCCCACCCCTGCAAGATTTGAAAGTATCTTGTCCCCTTATTGGTCCTTTGGGTCAGGTGCCAGCCAGGTTAGCTGAGCATCTTAACCCTTTATAGGTAACAGGATATTGCCTCTGGCCAGGAGGGATTTTATAGCACTGTACACAGAAAGGTGGTTACCCTTCACTTTATATTTATAACAAGTCCCCTCAGCGCGGGATCTGGCCAGGCTCAGGACAAGACACAACGATCCTTCTGCTGAAACAGAGCAAAAATCCAGAGCTGTAAATCATATACTCTGGTACATCCCATATGTAAGGGGACTGTTGCCCCCATACTAACATTCAGTGGGGGTGTTTTACTTGCTAGCTTCCAGTACTAAAAAGGGGGAAGGGTTGATGGGGAATCAGGACCCTGAAACTGACAGCCCCCAGGAACAATGAGGAGAGGCCAATGCTCCAGGTCAGCCTGAATGACAGGGCTGGCAGGCTAATAAGGGAGTCAGGAGGCCTGGGAGGTCCTGTCCTCTGTGTGAGCTGGAATTGCCTGGGTCAGACAGAGTGGGGCTGAGCTAAGGAGAAAGCAGGGGCCCAAGCTGAGCAGGGGAGCAGAGCTGTGCCAGATCCAGAGGGACCAGAAAAGCAGCCCAGAGAGAGCAGACCCTGTCCTGGGAGCAGAGCTGCAGCAACCAGAGGCAGAGGGGCCAAAGAGGCAGCCCAGGGAGCTGGTGGAGGCAGAGCAGCAGAGACAGAGTGGTGGAGCTGGGGCTGGAGCTATCCGGAGCTGGGTGCGGTGAGCAGCTGGGAAAAGCGAGGGGGACCCTGGGCAGCGGGCCCAGCACAGGGAGGTGCCTCGGCCAGGAGGCTCTGCAGGCCAGGCTTGGATTGTAACCCCGAGAGGGTGGGGGCGACACTGGGAAGAAGAGTCCTGCCACTTAGAGCCTGAAAGCATGTGGCCACCACCAGAGCGAGTGTCCAATCCATACATCCCTGCAGCATGGCCAGGGCCGGAGAAGGAGGCCGGGGACTTACAAGGAACAGACTGTGAACTGCCCTGACGTTCCAGAAACACTGTTTGTGATGTTCCCTGCCACAGAGTGGGCTGATGTGTTTCCTTTAACCTTTCCCATTTCCCCTTATTCTTTTTAAAATTAATTGTTGATTAAATAACTTGCATTTGCTTAAAATTGTATGTAATGGTCAGAGAAGTGCCCAGTGCAGAGAGAGTACCCCAGAGTGCCCAGTGCAGAGAGAGTAGCCGCTGTCCTAGGTGACCACAGCAGGGTTGGGGATCGAGCCCCCCAGGAATCCTGGGCCCAGCCTTGTTGGGGTTACGAGGACTCTGCCAGACAGTAGAGTGGAAGGGGATTCCTCAAGGGCAGGGAGGCCACTGGGCAAAGGAAGTGGGAGTGAGGACTCAGATCCTTTTGCTAGCCCACTTCACCGGGGTCATGCAGAAGCCAGAAACGTTCCTCACAGCAGCAGGACCATCCCGCACTCACACTTGGGCAACAAGCCCCATCAACTCTCCCAGAGCAGGTCTGCACAGACGGGCACGGCTCAGCCGGGGGCAGCTGGGGCAGGCCAGCCAGACACAGGTTAGGAGGAAATGTTATGTCACTCAGAGCTCACCGGGAGGGGGGAGGGATTTTCTGGCCTTTGCTGCTGCTAGACCTTTGAGTGAATGAGTCCCTTGGCAAGGCCCTTTTGAAGCTCGGCACCCAAGATCTGTTGGTGACCAGCCTATTGTGTCTCTTGAGCAAGCCTGGAGTTTGCTGCGGGTAGCTTTGCCTGAAAGGAGCCCAATGTGATCTCCGCAGTGCACAGCCCCCCACTCGCCCCACTCCTCTGCCTTAGCCATTGGGCCAAATTTTCAAAAGGATCCTCTACATTTGGTGGCCTCCACCCATGTCTACAGGAGATGTCTAGTTGTCAGAGTCTCACAGCAGCCACAATTCTAACAGAAGTGAATGCGGGGGCAGGGGAGGACAGGACTGACTTATGAAAATCAGGCCCTAGATGGGCATTTAAATATTGACATGTTCTTGGCAATATTAACAGCTGCACTCAGTGTTTAGACACTGTGGCATGCCCTGGGTACAGCCTGGGCTGTGGAATTGCTGTGCCCCCTGAACTCTCTAGCTCAGGGTACCCGCCTCACTGTTCAGCTAGTGACAAGCAGGACTTCAAGCTTCGCTCTCACCCAGCCACCAGCAGTGAAGGCCACCCATGCAGGCTCTCACAGCAGGTCATGAACTGTACACAGGGAGACAGACGCAAATCTCCCTGCCCCAGCCTTGCACCCCAAAAATGTGCATCTTACACTGCTCAAGACCCCCTTGATCAGAGTAAGCTTATTAATTAGTTTGTCATACCAGCAAAGGGTACAAATATGCACCAGCCTTTATAACTCCCCAAACTTCAATCAAAACCACATTGGCTTAGCTAAAACATTAAAATAAGTCTATTAACTACAGCAAGATCAATGTTAAGTTATTATGCATATTAAACATAGAAATTGAGAACTGGTTACAAAAGGAAATAAAAGATAAAAAACCTACAATATTTCCTCAACTTTATCAGGCTAAATCAAATTTGTAGCAATAAGGTTTCTCTTTCCCCAAAGCCTACAGCAGTCTGTGCTGATAACTGGAAAGCTTTTCCAGTTAAGACCACTCCCCACAGTTCAAATGTTTCTTTTCTTCCAAATGATCCTTTTGCCTTCAATATATGTCGGGGAGGGGACATGAAGTGGTGATGTCATTGTCCCTTATTTCTACTCTCTTCCTTGCATTCAAGACTACCCCCTGCTGGGGTGCAGCCACTCAGTCTGTGGTGTACATGAGCTTTGTAGGGGCTCCAGGTGAATTGCAGATAATTTGCTCACACCTTTTGTGTACATGAAGCTTCACATGTGCGGCTTTTGTTCATTGTCCTTTGTTGCCTCTCAGGGGCTGGTCTATGGGCATTCCCCAGACACAACATGTTTCGGTAACAAGCATAGAGCAAAATTTCAGAACTTCGCACATAGTGACGATACACACATTTTAGCAGGATAGGTTTCAGAGTAGCAGCCGTGTTAGTCTGTATTCGCAAAAAGAAAAGGAGTACTTGTGGCACCTTAGAGACTAACAAATTTATTAGAGCATAAGCTTTCGTGAGCTACAGCTCGATGAAGTGAGCTGTAGCTCACGAAAGCTTATGCTCTAATAAATTTGTTAGTCTCTAAGGTGCCACAAGTACTCCTTTTCTTTTTTAGCAGGATAGTGATGCTCAGCATAACTTTTCCAGTGATACCTCACAAGGCGTACTTTGCACAAGATTTATCATAATTTTGTAAAAGTGGTGACCATAATAGTGTAGACTGTCACAGACACCTTTTAGACGACTTAGATACATTGCCAGATTTGTGGTGTATTGTGGACTGGGCTGGAATTGCAAGCTGTCACTCTAAGAATTGGGCAGATTCCTGGTCCTATTTGCAGAGAGGGGCCTCTGTAATGAAGTGTGCAATATGGGACTGATGCAATCTGGAAAGAACCAGCCTAGAGCACAGTGGGGAGAGCTGGGTCTCTCTGCCTTTGGGAGCAGCCTGCTTCATCTCTCTCTGGTTTTGGTTTCTCTGTATTATTGTTCTAGATTCAAAGAATAAAAGTTGTTACAGTGCAGCCTTCCAGCAAGAGGATATGATATTTCCTGCTTCTCTGTGTGTGTGCTGTGAACATAACAGAAAACTGGTGACAAGGATGGGAGATAGATAGATATATGTTTAAAGATAGGAAACACAAGTAAAGACAAAATGGCTGCATATTGCAATATGGATAATTTCCAATTTAATGAAAAAGAGGATGCTTTTGCAGCATATGCCCAGTTCCTTGAGCAGCATTTCTTTGAAAATGATATAGAAAATACTGATAAACATTGGTGTGGAAAACCACATTTACAGGATTAAACACTGATGTTTTCAATAAGAACCTGGTAAGCTGCCACTAGAGTAAGAGAGTGGACAGAAAGCAGAAAGAAAGTATAACTGTCAGCTGGAGAAGTAGCCTGGTAAGTGTTACAGTAGTGAAAGGACTATACGCAATCCAGCTAGAAAACCGGATGGTGTCCAAGAGACCCTGGTGAGATGCTTGTACATGAATGCACGGAGTCTAGGCAATAACCTGGAGGAAGTGGAACAACTGGCACAGGAGGCCAAACCAGCTACTCCAGGGATACCAGAAACACAGTGGAATAGCACTGATGACTGGAAGACATGTACGGAAGGCTGTGCATGTCCATATCTAACATTCCTACAATATCATGTTTCAGGGCTTCTGCTGGTCACCTGTAGGGGTCAGGAAGGTGTCCTTTCCACACTGCCTCAGTGTTTTACGGGGTTTTGTATCCTTCCTCTGGATCATCAGGGACGGCCATGGCTGGAGATGGGACACTGGGCAAAGTGGGGCAAGGCTCTGAGGTGGCACTGAGCCATTCTCTCTCTCTCTCTCTCTCTTTCAGGTGCGTGACTGGCTGCATCTTGCTCACTATGATGGTGGGAAAAAGGCTGTTTACTCTCAGGCAGGCTATCCAACAGGTGTGACTGACACCTGGCTGTCTGGGGCCTGGCCTCCATCACTGCAGTGTCTGAGAAGTAAATGCTTAAGCCAAAGACTGGGACATTTACCACCTAGCAATTAATGCCCATGGAGGGCACACCCCCTCTGCAGGAATCCAGCAGGGTTTGTCCAGCTGGGACCAAAGGACTGAGGAGTGGCAAGGTGGGGCTGGACCCAGGAGTTTGGACAACGGGACTTGGAGGGGCATAGTGGGAGCCAAGGGGGACACACCGCTTGGCTGAGGCTCTGAGTAACCAGAATGGATCATACTGTACCTTTCTGGTCTCTGAGCTAACCAAGCACTTTCTATGCTGTGTTCGAGATGTCTAACAAACCCGAGTGCTTTCACCACAGTGGCTAAGAGTCACCACAGGTGCTGAAGGTGGGGGTTCACTGCTCCTTTTGGATGTTTACATCTCTCTCAGGTGCCCATCTCATGTAGACTCAGTGAAGGGAACTTGTGGTATGAAGCAGGGGTGCTAATGGCTCCAAGATCCAGTCCAAGGGCTGTGAAGTCGAGTGGCTTATCCCAGTGAAAGAGTGAGACACTGAGGGGGTCCTCCCAGGGCCTGTTCCAGAGCACTGGTCCTGAGGATCCGTGACACTCACATGCTCGGACCTAACCAATCTCTAGGCGGTTTCAGGAAGGAATTTCCCCCCAGGGCAGATTGGCAGGGAACTTGGGGGGTTTCACCTTCCTGTGCAAGCTAGGGGTCACTTGCTGGGATTATCTGGGCATCTCATTCGGTCATTTCTCTGACACTGCGGAGGCCTTGGGCACGGTGCTCCTCAGCCCCTCCTATTCTCTGCCTGCGGCACGTCATAGTCTGAGCTCCTGAGGGCCGTGATACCTTGGTCTGATTTGGGTTTCTGGGTTTGGTATGCGGGGGGGAGTCTGTGGCACACAGGTGATGAGACTAGAATATCTGGTGGGCCTTCTGGTTCTGTGCCCTAGAGCAGGGATTGGCAACTTTTGGCACGCGGACCATCAGGGAAATCCACTGGCGGGCTGGGACGGTTTGTTTACCTGCAACATCCACAGGTTCGGCCGATCACAGCTCCCACGGGCTGCGGTTCACCGTTCCAGGCCAATGGGGGCTGCAGGAAGCAGCGGGGACTGAGGGATGTGCTGGCTACCACTCTGAAAGATGAGAGTGGTATTTTTCGAAATAAAGTGTTTACCCTGGGCATGTCAGAGCTATAGACCAGCTACACCTGTTACAAGACAGTCATAAAGAAACCCCCGCACCACAGCCTGTCCCGGAGCTGGCCACATGTAATTCTTGTGGGAGATTCATTCCACATGTATCATAGGGTTGCCAGGTGTCAGTTTTAACCTGTTCCTCCCCACTCTTCAAAGAAAGATCTCAATAGGCTTCATTAGGAGCATCTTTGTTATTTTAAATGCTAAATCTGAGCTGAGATCAGTTGTGGTAGGACTGTGTTTCTGCCCAACCTGCTAAGAGCTAAAATCACGGAGAACTGAAATCACCTGAGATGGGGCAGTGTTTCTGCCAGCCTGCAAAGAGCTGAAAATTACTAACAGAGTGATGTGCAGAGGTCACAGCAGAGAGACAGGTTGCAGCAGAAGGTGACTGACAGTTGGCTGGAGAATGAGTAGCTGGTGAGCCACTGAGCGGAAAGAGTGGCTGGCAAGAAATCAAGGAACCTTGGCTGGTGGGACAGCCAGCAGTGAGAAGCAGCAGCAGCTGGCAGGGTGGCCAGACAAAGCTAGTGCTCAGATGGCAGAGCAAGCAAGGTGCCTTCTTCCCCAGCTGGGAGGTGAACTCACACAGGTGGACCTCTGAACCCTGGGTCCTCACTGACCAAGGACAACCACTGTGAGTGGGGCATGGTGAGAGAGCAGAGGGGGGCACAGTATAGGAACGTTTGGTTGTAGAACTCAAGAACATGAGTTGGAAGGATCTGCCCCACGCACTCTAGGGTGGGTGTCCGGCTCACAGTTTTATGGTTATGAATCCTGCTTGTGGCATTTTCCCTAATTAATGTTGGGTGACTTCCCTCTTCTCATTAAAGGTTTCTTTTCTACACTCAGACTCTGTGCTTGTGAGTGGGAAATATTGCCCCTCAGAGGCGCCCAGGGATAGTGTGTAATTTTCCCAGGTTAGCGGATGGGGCCTTGAGCAGGGTTTTGTGTTGCATTGCTGGAAAGGAACCCCTAGATATTGAACCCGGCCCTGGTTGCCGCTGGCTCCACTTGGCAGAAGGGTTACATTAGAGAACATCAGACAAACTTGCGAATGTACATGCCCTGGCCCCTTTGCCCCTCTGCACGGGGGCAGCACGGTGAGGAAAATCCCGTCAATAGAGTCTCTTTTGTAGGTGACCTCCTGAGTGCAACATAGGAAACTGCTCTAGTAACAGGACAAGGCCCCGTTGCGGGAGAAGATACACTGCGGATTGCTAGAGTGGCCAAATCCCATAACCAAAGAGCTGCTCACCCCTTACTAGTCTGAGAACCTGGAGCTACCAAAGGAGAACGGTTCTGTGTCCAGGGGCAGTGAGTTATATGGGCCCATGGTGCCCGGGCTCCCGCAAATTCAGTGCTCCAGCAATGTTAGGGGCCAGGTCTCTCCCCCAGCTCCATCGGTCACCTCCGTGCACCTCTCCTGAGCATCCCTGACCGCCCTGGGCAGTGGGCGGCTGCCCTGCCACTCCGTGCTGCACTCGCACGCCAGGGACAGACTAAGGCAGCTGCTGCACCAGCGGAGGGAGGAGACGCATGGCATGTGACTCCAGGGGGGTGAGGGCTTATCCTGGCTGGATCTCCTGAGCAGCAACCTGGGGGGGCTTGGGTAAGTGTCTTGCCGGGGGGCTGGAGAGGGGCCTCCCACCCCTTCTTCCCAAAGCTCGCTGCTCCCAGTGGGGAGAGGCCGGGTGGAGTCTTCCTCTCTGCCTCCCCACCCGAACCCCAGGGCAGCCTGCCTGCTGCACCCCAAACTCCTCATCCCAGGCCCAGCCCCATGTCCCGCACCCCCTCCCACACCCCAACCCCCTGCCCCAGCCCAGAGCCTGCACCCAGCACCCAAACTCCGTCCCAGAGCCTGCACCCCTCCCGCACCCAAACTCCCTCCCAGAGCCTTAGACAGGTATGGGGAGTGGGTGAGACTTGGATCCATTCTGGACACCACCAAATATTATACAAACCTGCCTCGCTGTCTGTGCCATAGAGTCTAGAGTTATCGCTTGACATGTTTGGTCACAGAGACCCCCTTGGGACTGTCACCTGATATGCTGGAATTACCTCTGAGCCCATTTTCCACTGCCAGCTTTAGACTCCAGAACCTTGTCTTGTTGAGCCAGACATGCTAGTCTGCTGCAACACAGACCCAGGGTCTGAACCATGCCCCCAAAGCTGCAGACTTAAATGAAAACAGCTTAGCAGGTTTCTTATCTCCAGCAGCCAGACACTCAGCTCCCAGTGGGATCCAAACCCCTAATAAATTCGTTTTACTCTTTATAAAGCTTATACAGGGTAAACTCATAAATTAACCACCCTCTATAACACTGTTAGAGAGATATGCATAGCTGTTTGCTCCCCCAGATATTAATCACTTACTCTGGGTTAATTAATAAACAAAAGTGATTTTATTAAGTATAAAAGTAAGATTTAAGTGGTTTCATGTAATAACAGTCAGAACCAAGTAAGCTGCCAAGCAAAATAAAACAAAACACACAAGTCTAAGCCTAATGCATTTAAGAAACTGAATACAGGTAAATCTCACACTCAGAGATATTCCAGTAAGCTTCTTTCACAGACTAGACTCCTTCTTAGTCTGGGCCCAATCCTTTCCCCGGTACAGTTCTTGTTAGTTCCAGCAGGCATCTTAGGTGAAAAGCACAGGATTCCACATGACTGGTACCTCCTTTGTTCTGTTCCACATCCTTTAATAGCTTTGGCACAAGGTGGGAATCCTTAGTCTCTCTCTGGGTTCCCACCTCTCCTTCTAAATGGAAAAGCATCAGGTTAAAGATGGATTCCAGTTCAGTTGACATGATCACATGTCTTGTGAGACTTCATTACCCACTCGCTGGCACACATGTATAAAGGAAGGCTTACAAGTAAACAGAACCATTTACAACCAATTGTCCTGGTTAATGGGAGCCATCAAGATTCCAAACCACCATTAACGGCCCATGCTTTGCATAATTACAGAGTTATATTTCATATTCCTAGTTTCAGATACAAGAATGACACATTTAGACAAATAGGATGACCACACTCAGTAGATTATAAGATTTGTAATGATAGCTTACATATCAGCATATTCCAGTCACATCATATCCACACGTATAAATATACTTTTATAAAAATATGGAGTGCAAAGTCACAATCGCATCACAAAGCTCACAGGGGGCAGTGCGGGTGGAGTTCCATGCGCAGCACCACAGACAGGGCCCAAAGTTGGTTTTGGTGGCTGGCTTTAGATCACGATATCGCAGTGGAAAGTATCCAGTGTGACTCCTGTACCAGCCACTGAAACAGGCCAGAATCAGCACCATGTCACCAGGGCAGGGGGCCGTGAAGCCATGGAAACAGCTGCACATGGGCTTGCAAAAAAAAAATACACAGATGTACTTAGTCGTGGCTGATGCTTATTCTCAGTGCCGGGTGCATGGCACCATCTGCTGCTGGACAAACACCGCCATTGCTGGCCCCTACCTTGTGCTGCCTGTGGCTTGCTGAGGTGCTTGGTTCAGATACCAGCCCACAAGATGTGTCTGAGGATCTTCAGACATTTCTACAGCCAAACTGTGTGAAACCTGCTAGGTCGGCCACCCATCACCCAATGGCCTGGCAGACAGAGCAGTCATCAGCGTACGGTGAAGAGGGGCGTCCGCTCCGAGCCCCGTGATTTGGAGGGCCCAGTGCTTCATGAGGAGGTGGGCAGGCAGTGAGAAGGAGCCCTCCTACTAACCTCTCCCTCCCCGCAGCACCTCCTGCCTGCTGGTGGACCCTGCCGATTAGCGCATCCTCCTCCTCCCTCCCTCCCTCCCTCCCTCCCTCCCAGTACCTACTGCTGATCAGCTGGTTCGTGGTGTCTGGAGGCACTGGGGGAGGGGAGGAGCGAGAGTGCAGCGTGCTCGGGGGAGGGGGCAAAACTGGACAGAGAAAAGGTGGGGTTGGGGCAGGAAGAGTGGGGGAGGGAAGAAGCAGGGCGGGGATGGGGCTTTGGGGGAAGGGGTGAAGTGGGGGTGGGGCCTGGGCGTGGTCAGAGGGCAGTACCCTCTGCAGATAGAAACTCGGCGCCTATGTCCCAGCCCCACATCCCCCTAGGGGCGGCCCTGCTGGCAGAGAACTGTGTGTATGGAGATCCCAGCCATGCTACAGTGTGAAGATCCTGGTCTCACAGACATCACCGCAGAGTCTGCCAGTCTGAAACCTCCTGCAGAGCTGGGTCACCTGAAGGTATCAGTTACTGACTAGACTGGATTTACTGAGCTCAGACTTACTGGGAGCATTTAGAAAAGATAACGAACAGTGAATGCCCCCCAGGATTTCCTGCCTCGGGCAGACAGCGGGGGTAGAAACGTACAGGGGACGTGGGCAAAGGGGGATGAAGCCGACAGTGGGACATGGGATGTATGCTGCATAGGTGGAAGGGGAGATAATGAAAATGCCCATTGATCAGCTGTCCAAGATAAAAGTTCAGTGCCGGAACAGGACAAAGGCCCGGTGTCATTCACGTATGGCAGGTGCCACCAGCCCAGTGAGAAGGGGGATGATGTGGCTGTTCAGTTCTGTGAAATGGGCCATCTCACATGTTCTGGGGCAGCCTGCCTGACTCCTCGCAGGCACAGGGCCTGCGCAGTGGCTCCTAGCCGTCGGCGCCGAAGGCTTCGTCTGGTATGTTCTTCATGTGCTGTGGGGCACTGTGGCAGTCCAGGGCGGCGAGCCTACCTTACGACACTGCTGCTTATTATAGACACCCTGCTCCTGCCAGTGTGATGCCCTGACCAGCAGAAACACGGCTCCCTTGTCTTGTCTGGGTCCTGTGAGCAGTGTTGACCTTCTTCCTAAGCTGGCTTCATGGGCCCAGCTTGTTTTCAGATTTTGGCACATTTGTCTTTGGAGGTTCTAGACAATTGAGGAAACTCCACAGCTCGCTCTACGCAGTGTTCAATGGGCTCTCCCTTCATTACTCCGGAAACAAACTTCTCTGGGAGCCTCCGTCAGAAAATTACCAGAACAACAAGCAACAGATAGATGTCTCAGGCTTGCCAAATATGTTCAGAAATACGTTCGTCTTCTAGTTCTGTGGCCATCAACTGGTAGATTGTGATCAACTGGTTGATCGTGGAGCCTCTTACAGTCGATCTCAGTCACAGTGGTTGCCAGCCCTCCTGAAGACAAACCAGGAGATCGGTTGCTAACAGTCCAGCCGGGGCTAAGGCAGGCTCCCTGCCTGCCCTGAACCCACGCCGCTCCCAGAAGCATCTGGCATGTCTGGCAGCAGCTCCTGGGCAGGGGGAGGGACAGGAGGTCTCCATGCACTGCCCTCACCTGCAGGCACTGCCACTGCAACTCCCCTTTGCCACTTAGGAGCCTCATTTTGATTTTCACAGGACATTGGCTCCCAGGGACAGATCTTTAAAACTATTTACACATCTAAAGATGCAGATGGGAGTCAAGCGCCAAACCTCCCTAGGCACTTTTGAAAATCCCACTGGGCTTCTCTCTGCATCGCTAAGCACCTAAACACCTTTGAAAAACTGGCCCCCAATTCCCACCAAAAGTCAATGGAGTTGGGCACTTACCTCCCCTTCATCCCTTTGAAACTCTCCCCCCTGAGGCACTAACAAAAAGTTTACCCAAAGAGTCTTTTATTATTCCATGGTATTAAGGGCCTTACCAGTTTCCACTGAACTTAATGGGAAGGCTTCCATCAACGTTAGTGGCTTTTCCATGAGGACCTAATTTTCCAAATATCTCAGCACCTTGGGTACTGAGGGAGACTTCTCCTTGCCTTGCAGCACTCTTCATTTGGGAGAGACACGGGCCAATGGGAGGTGTTGGGATCCTCACTTTATCATTTATTTCTTCAAGAGTGGAACTTCTCTGGGCTGCTGACAATTGCGTTAGGCTAATTAACCCTCTAGGAGAAGAGCTGCCACTTGGTCTCACCCCACACACAGCTCAAGAATGAGCCAACTTTGTTCCCTATTAACAAGTTAGTTACACCTAACTCTTGGGAGTTCTCCAGGACTAATGAGCGCTACTCTGCCTTGCCCAGAGAGGGGATGATTTATTACAAAAACAAACTAATTAAGATGCAGTTCCCAGAGCTGTTCATCTTGTAAGAATAAACAGAAACTTCAAATAAAACTGTGTACAGACCTCTTCTTGCAAAAACCTGACATTTCCTATTTTCACACAATACCCACTGGAAAGCAGATTGAAAATGGAGATTTTAAGTGAAAGCGATAATATGAAAGAAATCTGTTGGTGCAGAAGTGGTGACCACCCCGTGCTCCAGAAACTCCTTGACACCCTTTGAAAGGGTCCATATTAATTACAGGGGGAACCCTCTGCTAACACATCACCAGGTATTAGAGTACAGGGACCATCTACTCCCTAGAAACTTGCATTCAAGAGGGCAAGGTTTATCCACTACAAAGTGGCTGCCTGCTTGAAGATGGGTGTTGACACTCTCCAGAGGTGCACTGACCCCCAGCTGTAGACAGGGACCACCAATAGCCCTATCTGGGAATGGTAGGAACAGGCCAGGCAAAGATGCCCTGCCCCCACCTGGACACAAACAATGGACGTCACTAGGGGCTAGATCCACAAACAGATTTAGGCATCTAACTGACTTTTTAGATGCCAAAGTCCAAAATTAAGATCTTCAAAACCCTGACTCAGCCGTCACCTAAACCTGTAAACACCTAAAAATCTGGTACTGGGCATGCACAGAGCCACCTCAGCCTTCATGCCTGGTTGCCTTGCTCACAGCTAGGCCCTGGTGAGCTCCCAAAGCCTATCTCACCAGTGGGGCCCAATTCTGTGCCTATGCTCAGGGGCCACCTAGCAGGCCCCACACAAAACACAGCCAGTGGAAGAGGAACTAATTGTGCTCTCCTGATAGCCTTTAGCCCAGTGAGTAGAGCACTTACCAAGAAGGTGGGAAACGTGCTCAGTTCCACACACTGCCTGATATGCCTCAGGGATCTGAACCCAGGTCTTCCACACCCCAAGTGAGCACCTCAAACAGGGCTGGCTCCAGGCACCAGCGTTCCAGGCAGGTGCTTGGGGCAGCAATCTGCAAGGGGCAGCACTCCGTGTGCCGTTAGGGCGTTTCCGCCCCTTGCAGATTGGAATGCTGCGGCAGCCTCTATGGGCAGCAGCTCCAATCTCTTTCAGCCACTCACGGTGGCAGCAATTCGGTGTGCTGCTTGGGGTGGCAAAAACTGTAGAGCCGGCTCTGACCTCAATTGGGGGGAGGAGCCATTGGACGCAGGCTACAGCTGAATACTGGGGACAACAAATGACAAAACAGGGACAGGAGTGAGGTCAAAGGTTTAAAAATCAGGGAACCAGAGGGGGACATGGTAGATGGACATGTGCCCCTGTGGTGGTGGGATTGAAAATGGTCAGTAATCATCTGGCCTTCTCTGGCCAATGTGTTCACTTGGGGGACTGGAACGATAGCGGCACCAGGCTGCTGCTGCTTCTTCCATCACTACTGGGAGTTCTAAAGAACTTGGGTACCCCCATCACATTCTATTAACTAAATAACAAAGCAGAGCAATGCTGGCACAGGGTATACTGTAATGAACCTATTGGCTCGTTACTGGATGTGGTGCAGGAACATATTTCAGGCAATCGCCTGTGGAGGGCTCCATGATGGTCAGTGAACTGGAAATGGTAGGGTGCAAAGGGAATCAGGTTCAGGGACAGGGATGGCTGTGGAGGGAAGGGCAAGTACCAGGTAGCTTGAGAAATGGGCCTGAGAAGCTGAGAGCCAATCAGGGAAGTAGGCTGTGTCTGGCAGGGGGTAAAGGCATAGGCGCCTACGCCGTGGGTGCTCTGGGACTGGAGCACCCACAGGGAAAAATTAGTGGGGCTCTGCACCCAGCATCAGACAAGTTTCCCCCGCCTCCTCCTTCTCCCCGCCCAAGCGCACCGCATCCCCGATCCTCTGCCTACCTCCCAGAGTTTCCCACTCAGCCGCGGTCAAACAGGTGTTTGACAGCGTTAGCACGCTCCAGGAGGGAAGGGGAGGGGAGGAGCGAGAACATGGCTCACTCAGGGGAGGGGGCAGGGAAGAGGCAGGGCCAGGGCAGGGATTTGGGGAAGGAGTTGGAATGGGGGCGAGGAAGGGATGGGAAGAAATGGGGCAGGAGCGGGGCCTCATGGAAGGGGTGGAGGGGGGGGGCAGGGCCGGGGGCAGAGCAGAGGTTGAGCACCCTGGGAAAGAGGGGAAGTCGGCACCTATGGGTAAAGGATACAGCTTATAAGCAGGTTTCAGAGTAGCAGCCATGTTAGTCTGTATTCGCAAAAAGAAAAGGAGAACTTGTGGCACCTTAGAGACTAACAAATTTATTTGAGCATAAGCTTTTGTGAGCTACAGCTCACTTCATCGGATGCATTCAAGCAACTGCATATCTGGACAGAAGGGGAATGCAGAGGGCTCCCCAATGAAACCACCAGACAAAAACACCTAAATTTGGCCTTTGGGATCTACAAACTAATATCAAATTGACCTCCAAGTCAGGAAGGGATTAGAAAGGGCAACCCAGATACTAGTATTAAAATGGTCCATTGGGCACAGTTATCCTTGCATCCGTCTACAGTAGAACCCCGTTTATCCAACCCACCATTATTTGGCTCTTCGTGTTAACTAGACAGCCAGTGCACACAGCTCCAAATGGGGGCAATCTCTCCTCTGGCCTCTAGATGGCGATACAGCATTGCACTTTCCCATTATCTGATTTATCTGGATTTTTGATTATCTGATCTGGCCCTGGTCCCAGTTAGATCAGATAAACGGGGTTCTGCTGTACTTGGGTGCCATAGAGGCAATTAGGAACCACATGTCCTTTGTTATTGTATCTGCTAACCAGAAACTGGTCAGAAGATGGATTTTCTTTCCGCGGAATGTTTTGATCAAAACCAACAAAAATTTATTTTCATCTAAATTTTCCAGAGAACATTTTGATTTTTCAGTGAAAAATTCAAATACTGAAAAACTTTGGCTGAAAACCAAAATACTTTGTTTTGGAAATGTAGAGATTCCAAGGCAAAAAGGGACCATTGTGATTGTCTAATCTGGCCTCCTGTATAACACAAGCCAGAGAACTTCCCCAAAATATTTCCTAGAGCAGACCTTTTACAAAAATAGTCAGTTTCAGAGAATCCACCATGGCCCCTGGTAAATTGTTCCACTGGTTGATTACCCTCCTCTCATAAATATAAAGGGAATGGTAACCACCTTTCTGTAGGTTTCAGAGTAGCAGCCGTGTTAGTCTGTATTCGCAAAAAGAAAAGGAGTACTTGTGGCACCTTAGAGACTAACAAATTTATTAGAGCATAAGCTTTCGTGAGCTACAGCTCACTTCATCGGATGCATTTGGTGGAAAAAACAGAGGAGAGATTTATATACACACACACAGAGAACATGAAACAATGGGTTTATCATACACACTGTAAGGAGAGTGATCACTTAAGATAAGCCATCACCAGCAGCAGGGGGGGGAAAAGAGGAAAACCTTTCATGGTGACAAGCAAGGTAGGCTAATTCCAGCAGTTAACAAGAATATCAGAGGAACAGTGGGGGGTGGGGTGGGAGGGAGAAATACCATGGGGAAATAGTTTTACTTTGTGTAATGACTCATCCATTCCCAGTCTCTATTCAAGCCTAAATTAATTGTATCCAGTTTGCAAATTAATTCCAATTCAGCAGTCTCTCGTTGGAGTCTGTTTTTGAAGCTTTTTTGTTGAAGTATAGCCACTCTAAGATCTG
The DNA here is from genome assembly GCF_009764565.3 of Dermochelys coriacea. Taxonomy (NCBI): domain Eukaryota; kingdom Metazoa; phylum Chordata; order Testudines; family Dermochelyidae; genus Dermochelys; species Dermochelys coriacea. Next base: position 16,867,187 of record NC_050091.1, read on the forward strand.
TGATCGAGTGACCAGAGAGATTGAAGTGTTCTCCAACTGGTTTTTGAATGTTATAATTCTTGACGTCTGATTTGTGTTCATTCATTCTTTTACGTAGAGACTGTCCAGTTTGGCCAATGTACATGGCAGAGGGGCATTGCTGGAACATGATGGCATATATCACATTGGTAGATGCGCAGGTGAACGAGCCTCTGATAGTGTGGCTGATGTGATTAGGCCCTATGATGGTATCCCCTGAATAGATATGTGGACAGAGTTGGCAACGGGCTTTGTGGCAAGGATAGGTTCCTGGGTTAGTGGTTGTGTTGTGTGGAGTGTGGTTGCTGGTGAGTATTTGCTTCAGATTGGGGGGCTGTCTGTAAGCAAGGACTGGTCTGTCTCCCAAGATCTGTGAGAGTGATGGGTCGTCCTTCAGGATAGGTTGTAGATCCTTGATGATGCATTGGAGAGGTTTTAGTTGGGGGCTGAAGGTGATGGCTAGTGGCGTTCTGTTGTTTTCTTTGTTGGGCCTGTCCTGTAGTAGGTGACTTCTGGGTACTCTTCTGGCTCTGTCAATCTGTTTCTTCACTTCAGCAGGTGGGTATTGTAGTTGTAGGAATGCATGATAGAGATCTTGTAGGTGTTTGTCTCTGTCTGAGGGGTTGGAGCAAATGCGGTTATATCGTAGCGCTTGGCTGTAGACAATGGATCGAGTGTTATGATCTGGATGAAAGCTAGAGGCATGTAGGTAGGAATAGCGGTCAGTAGGTTTCCGATATAGGGTGGTGTTTATGTGACCATCGCTTATTAGCACCGTAGTGTCCAGGAAGTGGATCTCTTGTGTGGACTGGTCCAGGCTGAGGTTGATGGTGGGATGGAAATTGTTGAAATCATGGTGGAATTCCTCAAGAGCTTCTTTTCCATGGGTCCAGATGATGAAGATGTCATCAATGTAGCGCAAGTAGAGTAGGGGCATTAGGGGACGAGAGCTGAGGAAGCGTTGTTCTAAGTCAGCCATAAAAATGTTGGCATACTGTGGGGCCATGCGGGTACCCATCGCAGTGCCGCTGATTTGAAGGTATACATTGTCACCAAATGTGAAATAGTTATGGGTGAGGACAAAGTCACAAAGTTCAGCCACCAGGTTAGCCGTGACAGTATCGGGGATACTGTTCCTGACGGCTTGTAGTCCATCTTTGTGTGGAATGTTGGTGTAGAGGCTTCTACATCCATAGTGGCTAGGATGGTGTTTTTAGGAAGATCACCAATGGACTGTAGTTTCCTCAGGAAGTCAGTGGTGTCTCGAAGATAGCTGGGAGTGCTGGTAACGAAGGGCCTGAGGAGGGAGTCTACATAGCCAGACAATCCTGCAGTCAGGGTGCCAATGCCTGAGATGATGGGGCGTCCAGGATTTCCAGGTTTATGGATCTTTCTGTATACAGTGCTATAAAATCACTCCTGGACAGAGGCAAAACCATTTCACATGTAAAGGGTTAAGAAGCTAAGGTAACCTCGCTGGCACCTACCTCAAATGACCAATGAGGGGACAAGATACTTCCAAATCTGGAGGAGGGAACAAAGGGTTCGGTCTGTCTGTGTGATACTTTTGCCAGGAACAGATCAGAAATGCAAGCCTTCCAACTCCTGTTAAATTAGTAAGTAATCTAGCTAGAAATGCGATAGATTTTATTTTGTTTAGTGGCTGGTAAAATAAGATGTGCTGGAGGGAATGTAGATTCCTGTTTTTGTGTCTTTTTGTAACTTAAGGTTTTGCCTAGAGGGATTCTCTATGTTTTGAATCTGATTACCCTGTAAGGCATTTGCCATCCTGATTTTACAGAGGTGATTCTTTTACTTTTTCTTTAATTAAAATTCTTCTTTTAAGAACCTGATTGATTTTTCATTGTTCTTAAGATCCAAGGGTTTGGGTCTGTGTTCACCTGTACAAATTGATGAGGATTCTTATCAAGCCTTCCCCAGAAAAGGCGGTGTGGGGCTTGGGGGGATAGTATTTGAGCCTATCACTGTAAGCCATGTTTCTAACCCTTTAATAATTCTTGTGGCTCTTCACTGAATCCTCTCCAATTTATCAACATCCTTCTTGAAATGTGGCCACCACAACTGGACATAGGATTCCAGAACCAAACATATAACCTCCCTACTCCTACTCTCTGTTTACACATCCCAGGATTTCATTAACTCTTTCGATCACACTGGCAGCTCATGTTCAGCTGCTTATCGGCCATAACCCTGAAATCTTTTTCAGAATCACTGTTTCCCAGGATAGCGTCCTCCATCATGTAAGTATGGCTTCCCCCAGATGTATATATTTACATTTAGCCATATTAAAATGCACATTGTTTGCTTGTCCCTAGTTTACCAAGCAATCTTATCATTGTTGCTGTAATGTCCCATGGGAGTTGTATTTGGGGTGCCACATTGTCCCATTTCACCCCTCCCCCCAGGTGGGGTTCCATAATCAGACTGGATTTTCAAAAGCGTTCAGCCAGCAACAGCTTCCATTGAGAGAAAGAGAATTCCCTACCTCGTGTACAATAATGGGAATTGCAGGGTGTTGTTGAGCACTTCTGAAAATCTGTCCCCTTTGTTTGATGTTAAAATGGGAGCTGAGCTGTTTTGAAAATGTAGTCCTCACTGTGGTGAAGTGGTTGGTTTGGTTTTTTTTTTTGTTTTTGTTCTTACGGGTGGATTTAGGTTGGGATGTGTGCCATTGGTGTTCTAACACTCTACCAATGGTGAGCCCCTCCTCTAGAGATGTGGGTGTCTTGGGGCCAAAACATTGATGGTAGTTACCACCTAGTATCATGCCAACTCATTGACCTCTTGACCGTTATGCTGAGTGGCTTGCTCTCGTAAGGTGAGCTGAAAGCTTTGACAAGTCAAATGTTTTCAAAGGTGAACCATCCGCAGGAGTACCATATATCTGGAATTTCCTGGCCTCCTTTTTGGTAGTCTGCCCTCCATCCAAGTGGAAATGTCTGGGATTTTTCAAGCAGAGTAAACTTTGCAGCTCAGAAAGAGCCATCTCCACTCCCTGATTGGTCCCTCCCTGCATCTGTGGCTGCCAGATCTCACCTGCCCTGGCCTGGCCTGGCCCACCAAGTAAGCGGAGGCACCAAGCACCTCTTGGACAGTTCACATGCCCACTGCGGTGCCTGAGATTCCAGCTGGGAGGGGTGACAGGGACAGGCCCTGGCGGGGAGACACCTGCAGGGAGGCACTGACTGATGAGATGGTGCTGAGTCCTGGGCCTGTGCCAGGCACCCTACCACCATGACAGGAAATGCAACACGGTCCCCACCTTGAGTTAAGCTCAGGTAACCTCTCCAGTGCCCCCAAATGCCTCCTCCAGTCCCAATATATGCACACCTCAACAGCACCCCCAAAACCCCCTCCCCATACACACTCCCCCTCCCATTCTCCCAACTACCCCCTCCCAGTACACACATACACACACACACACACACACACACCCACCCTCCAGTACCCCCAAATGTCCCCTGCAGCACCCCTCAAATGCCCACCAATACACACACACTGCCCTAGCAACCCAAAAAGCCCCCTCACCTCCCCATACACACCCCTAGCAGCTCCCCCAAAATGCCCCCTCCCAGTACTCACACAATCCTCCAGCACCCCCAAATACCCCATCCAACACCCCCTAAATAACCCTCCCAGTACACATACACCCCTCCAGAACCCCCAAATACCTCCTCCAGCACCCCTCAACTGAACCCTTCTCCAGCTCCCACCCCCCATGCCCCCACGGAAGTGTCCTTTATTTGTGAACTTGAAATATGGTGACCCTAACCATCCATAAAAGTTTGTTTCCCTGGTAGAACAAATGGAAGACTTTGAGCTTCACTTAGATGATCTTGTTGGACCAGGAGGTCAGAATGTTTGTACATTTATACTCTTAGCCTAAAGAACATGGCCAGCACATGTCCTGCCGAATGAATCACTACATAGACAGTGTGTGAGAATCCCACAGGTCTCCCTGTGTATCAAGAATTTAAGCACTAATGAATCCTTGGCCTTTTCTTTTCAGAAGCTGAGGTTGCCAGGGACCATTGGGGTTCCAACACCTTGCTGTTCAGCAGTCCCATTCCTTCAGAAAGTTGGCAAGTTTTGCCGTACAGATCATATGCATCCAAATGCTGATAACTCTGGGGTGAAGCATCTCTCCCTCTGAGGCTGCAGGAGAACTGGACTGCTCCTCTGTCTCCTCTTTTTTCTTTCTGCCAAATTCTAGGATCTTTTGAACATAAACACGCTGTTTCTCCAGGGGTAGGTGGAGAACCCCTACAGGGACCCAGTGCAGTCCTGACCAAAAGAACTCCAGAATCGATGTCCGGAGGTTGGCCAGGAAACCCGGGGCCGGGATCAGGGTGTTGAGCCGGCACCAGAGCATGGACAGGACTAGTTGATTAAGCACTAGCGCTCTCCCTCGAAGGGAGAGGCACCGGAGTAGTCCTGTCCATTTCCGGAGCCGCTCTGTCACCCCGCCCTCTAAATTCTGCCAGTTCTCCGGCAGAGAGGGATGCGTGGCAGAAAGGTAAACGCCCAGATAGAGCAGCGGACCCGTGCTCCACCGGATGGCCTGAAGCGTGGGTGGGAGGGAGCTCGCCTGCCGTCAGTCCCCTACCACCAAGCCAGAGCTCTTGACCCAGTTGACCCGCACGGAGGAGGCTGCCGAGTTGATGGCCTGGCAAGCCTCCACCCGCGCCAAGTTGCCCGGGTCCTGGACCACGAGGAGCACGTCATCAGTGTACGCCGACAGGACCAGCCGCAGCTCCGGCTCCCACAGCACCAACCCTGTCAACCTCCTTCGGAGGAGACAGAGGAAAGGCTCGATCGCCAGAGCATACAGCTGGCCCGAGAGGGGGCACCCCTGCCGTACTCCTCGCCCGAAGCTGACTGGTTCGGTCAGGGTCCAGTTGAGCCTGACCAAACACTCTGCGGAGGCGTACAGTGCCCAGAGAAAACCCACAAACTGGGTCCGAAGCCAAACGCTTGCAGAGTGCTCAGGAGATACCCGTGATCCACCCTGTCGAATGCCTTCTCCTGATCTAAAGACAGGAGGGCGAACGACAGACCATCCCTACACCCGAGTTCCAAAAGGTCCCGGACCAGATATAGGTTGTCGAAGATGCTGCGGCCTGGGACAGTGTACGTCTGGTCTGGGTGGACCACGTCCGCCAGCACGGACCCTAGCCGCAGCGAGATTGCTTTTGCCAACACTTTGTAGTCCGTGCTGAGGAGCGAGACAGAACGCAAATTTCGTAAATCGCAGAGGTTCCCCTTCTTCGGCAATAAGGCGAGCACGACTCAACTGCACGAAAGAGGGAGGACGCCGCTCTGCAAAGACTCGGCCCAGACGGTAACTAGGTCTGGGCCGAGGACATCCCAGAACACGCAGTAGAACTCCACGGTCCGCCCGTCCATGCCCAGAGATTTATTGGTGGACATTCGACGGAGGGCTTCCGAGAACTCGGCCAGAGTGAGAGGCAGCTCTAGCTGGTCTCGGTGCTCCGGGTGTAGTCACGGCAGATGAGCCAGGTGTGCACCTTCCCTAGGTCCCACCACCGCCACGCCGAGGGAAAGGCACGCTGCTGCCCTCGCCAGGCCAGCCAGAACTCCCAGAAGGACGCCACGAAGCCCACATTCTCCAGCAAGCTGTTGTTAAAATGCCAATAGGCCGGCCCCGGCCTCTCCACGCAGAGGGAGGCCATCACGGTGCTAAATGATGGTCAGAAAATGGGGCCGGCCGGATGCTGGAGGAGTGGGCTCGTGAAAGATGAAAGCGTGATAAATAAATGCGGTCCAACCGGGAGTGGCGCGACCGATGGGCCTCCACCCGGACAAAGGTGAACGTGGAAGTGTCATCCGGGTGGTGGTCGCGCCAGACGTCCACCAGGGAGTGGTGTTCGACTATCTCCTGGAGGACGGCGGCGGCGGCCGGGCTCTGCTCGGTCCCCGAGCGGTCCCGCTCCTCAAGGGTGATGTTAAAGTCCCCTCCCAGGACCAGGCACTCCTGAGGATCCAAGGTGCCGAGGAAGGCGGACGCCTGCTGACAGAATTGCAGCCGCTCCGGGCTTGCTGCCCGGGCATAGATTTTGACGAGGTTGACTATGAGCCCCTCCATGTGGACCCGGAGGTGCAGCAGGGGACCCGGCACAGCCTCGGCAACCCCCAGCACCTCGGGCCGTAGGTCAGGGGAGAACAGGGTCGCCACTCCAGCCGTACGAACTGTGAGATGGCTAAAGTAGACCCTGTCCCCCCAATCCAGCCGCCAGCTGTCTTCGGCGGTCGGATCTGTATGGGTCTCCTGCAGGAAAACCACAGAGTACCTCCCCTCTCGAAGGAAGGAGAGCACCTGGGACCTGCAGAGACCCATCCTACAGCTGCGGGTGTTCAATGTTGCGATGGTAAGAGGTGCCATGAGGAGGGCTTGCGGGGGGATCCTCGCCGGTAGGGATGCTCGTGGCTCCCGGTGGGCCGCGCAGCAGTCCATGACCTACCGCCTAGGTGAGTAAGGAGTCACGGAAGAGGCGGACCCGCTGGTAGGCCGCGGCGCCCTGCCTCCCGGTCCTTTTACCCTCCCCCATGAGGGCCCTTTCGGCCCAGAGGATTTGATTAAAGTCACCCCATCGCTGGAGGGCAAGCTGGACTTTGTTGCGGGAGCCACGGACGTCTTCTAGAAACTCCCGCAACTCCTCTCGCAGCGCATGGGGGGCTGGGGTTATGGTCTGGTTACTCCCCGACGGGGCCCTTGGTACAGCCCCGTGGCCCACCGAGACGGGCAGACAGGGTGCGGACCCCCTACGGGGCTCCTGATGGGTTTGACCTGAATGCTGGGGCGATAGGGGGCGGCGGAGGGAGGATAGCAGCCCCAGGTATATCGACCTACTATATACCTACAAATAACCCATTCCTACAAATAACCCATTCCAGTGCTTCACCACCCTCCTACTGAAAAAGTTTTTCCTAATATCCCCAACCTAAACCTCCCCCACTACAACTTCAGATCATTGCTCCTTCTGCAACCACTGAAAACAGCCGAACTCCATCCTCTTGGGAACCCCGCCTTCAGGTAATTGAAGACTGCTAGCAAATCCCCCCTCACTCTTCTCTTCTGCAGACTAAATAATCCCAGTTCCCTCAGCCTCTCCTTGTAAATCATGTGCCTTAGACCCTCCGCTGGACTCTCATCTTTTCGACAGTGTAGGGCCCAAAAGTGGATGCAATACTCCGGGTGTGGCCCAACCTGCGTCGAATATAGGGGAATAAGCAGTTTCCTTGATCTGCTTGTAATGCTCCTACTAATACAGCCCAATGTGCCGTTGGCCTTCTTGGCAATGAGGGCACACTGTTGACTCATATCCAGCTTCTCATCCACTGTAATCCCCAGGTCTTTTTCTGCAAAACTGCCACTTAGGCAGTCGATCCCTAGCATGTAGCAGTCCATGGGTGTCTTCGCTCCTAAGTGCTGGATTTTGCATTTGTCTTGGTTGAACCTCATCAAATTTATTTTGGTCCAATCATGCCAAACTAACCTAATTTCCTTTTTTGACCAAGGTACTGGGCTAGTGGATGGGGCGAAGAAGTAGATGTGCTATATCTTGACCTTGGCAAGGTTTTGGACATATTCCCACGATATTCTCATGAGCAAACTAGGGAAACACAGTCTAGGTTAAATTAGTATAAAGTGCATTCACGAAAGAGAGCGCTCAAAGAGTAAATATAAAATCACACTGGGAGGGCGTATCTAGAGTGGTCCTGCAGGGTACACTTTTCAATGGAGTCATTACTTGGATAATGGAGTAGCATGTATGCTTGCAAAATTTGTGGATGACACCAAACTGGGATAGTTTGCAAGAATTTTGGACGACAGGATTAGACTTTCAAATAGAATGACCTTCACAAAAAAGACCTTGAGAAATGGAAGAATTGGTCTGAATTGTACAAGATAAAAGTCAATATATATCAGTGCAAAGTACTTTACTTGGGAAGAAAAGGTTAAACACATGACTACAAGATGTGAAATAATTGGATGGGTGGTACTGCAGAAAACGACATGGGGTTATAGTTATATAAACATGAAAATGAGTCAACAACGCAATGAAGCTGCGAAAGAGGCGAATATCATTCTTTTGTGTATTAAGACAATAAAATCTTAAATATTAGACACAGGATGTCATTATCTGGGTCTGCATGTCAGCGGTGAGGCTTCAACTGGAATACTGTGTCCACCTCTGGGTGACAAGTTTAGAAACGGTGTGGACAAATTAGAGTCTAGAGGAAACCAGCAAAAACGATAAGAAGTTTAGAAAGCCTGACCGAGGAGAAAAATTAAAAACCTGGGCATATTTAGTCTAGGAAAAAGAAGGCGGGGCGGGAACCTGAAGATAGTTTTCAAATATGTTAAGGGCTGTTATAAAGAAAACAGGGAGCAACTGATCTCTGGCCACTATACATGGGACACTAATAAATGGGTTTAATGGGCAGCAATAGAGATGTAGGTTAAATATTAAGAAACACTTTCAAATATAATCATATTTAAGCTCTGCAATAGACATCCAATGAAGACAGTGAAATCACCATCATGTCAGCCATGTCAGCCTTGGTTTAATTGGTCCTTCCTCAGCTGTATTTAATGACTTCTGTAAATAAATTTCTGTGATTCTATGAATTCTACTTAAAATTGATACATTCTTGTTCTGTATTCATATTGCTGCAGAACGCTTCAATAATTCCTAATCAGACTCCCCTTTGGCTATGGTCATTGTTTTTATTCCTAGGCTACCAATAAGGAACCTGAAGCACAGCAGCGGGAGGTGATTTGTCATAGATGAATCTCAGGCCAGAAGAATTAAGGCCAATCAGGACTTTTTTAAAGAAAAAGAATTCTAGCAGTGGTGGTCTATTACTAGATGGAAATGCTAGAATTGTAAGATGTGTTCAATAAATATTTCTGTTCTGTTGCTGGGGAAAAAAACAAACAGAACTATTCCATCACACTTCCATCAAACAGCAACTACCAAAGCAGACATTTTTAATCAACACAGCTGAATGACTTGTATCCACGATCTTTAAAAGAACTGGCTGAGAAGCTCGTTGCCTCATTATTGTTTATCTTTAATGTCTTGGAACACCGCGGAAGAAAGCCAAAGGTGTACCAATATTTGATAAGGATGAGCAGCACAACCTGGGTAACATGGGCCTCTCGGTCTGACATCGAGCCTGGGCAAATTGATAGAAGAGTTGATTAATAAAGAACTAAATGTTAATGCCCATCACGACAGGTTTACGGAAAATAAATTCTTTCAAACTTACTTGATATCCTTTTTGATAAGATTACAACCTTGGCTAGTAAAGGTAATAGTGTTGACGTAATATACCTACTTCTTTAAGACACTTGATTTGGTAGAATATTGCATTCTGATTAAAAAATTAGAATATTATAAAATAAACATAGCACAAAGGCTGGCTACTCCATAAATCGCAATATGTGATTGTAAATGGACATGAGAGAGGTCTTTACCTTCTGGGAAGTGGTAGATGCTGCAGAACAATCTGTTGTAGAAGGAGCAGCCTCACTTGATAAACTGCATGTAAGCAAATAATATGTACTATAATAGGACTAAATATATAATATATAAATGTGCACATCTGAGCTCATACTTAAAGGATGGGGCAGTCAATCCTGGGACGTCGAGACTCTGAAAACAAATTGGGGTTATGATGGATGATCAACTAAACATGAGCTTGCAGAGGCAGGCTGTGGCTTTTTGCTCGTGCATATACAGGAGACTCTTAAGTAGGATTAGAGAGTGTTTTTGAACCTCTGTATTTGTCGCTGGTGCCACTGCTGCTGGAATTCTATTAATTTAACAAGGGTTGTGGTATATTCTCCAGCCCTGACAATGTTTACATCAAGATTTGATGTTTGCCTAAAATGTTATGCTCTAGTAATTATGTTAGGGAGGTTTCCTGAGCCTGTGTAATGCAAGAGATCGGACTAAATTTTCATAATGGCCATATTTGTCCTTGGAATTTACAAATCTATAAATGTCACACAGTGATTAAAACTGATAAATACCATACTTCCAGCATAGTGATCACTTCTTCACATCACCTTGCCGCTTTAAGCGTACGTAATATTTTTCTGGGAAGGTGAGACTGAACTCTCTGGTCATACATTTCATTTAAAAGGAATCAGCTAGCTCCAGAATAGTCAAACCTGTGCCACAGCCCTATCCACTGGAACACAGGAGCATAGTCATTACTGTACTCAATCACACCAACAGTCCATCTAGCCCAGTCTCCTGTCCCCGACAGTACCAATGCCAGCTCCTTCAAAGGAAGATGTGAGCGACTCTGCAGAGGTGTCTGCTTCACTCCCCTTAGTTAGACAACATTCATTCTCCATTATTTGTTAATACCATCAAAGAGGCTAGTTTGTAGCCCCTCCAAATTTGAAAAACGTGGGGTAAGTCCATCTGACTCTCAGACTGCTCTAGAGTACAGTATACAGCCTTATAGCTAGATTGTCAGGGACAAGTGCTCACTCTGCTTTGAGATACACGATACAGGAACCAAAAACCAGACTAATACAGTAGCATTAATGACTTGAGTTGTTGATGCAATTCAGCAATGAGCCTTTCAACTTCAGATCCCAATATTAATTAAGAACTGAATCATTTATGGCTCTTATGTTATTATATATGCTATCTAATGCCAAGGCTCTAAATTAAACATAATTCAAGATTTGGAAAGTCTGATTCCAGAATGCTAATGACATGGTTTCACACAAGGTTAGGGCTGCATGTGGAAGGCTGCTGCTGCTGGACCTCAGGTCTCTCACCAGTTGTTATTAATGGCAGTTACATGAGAATTGTAATTGTAAGCTCATAGTAGGTAGGTGATATGGAAGGGGGGGGTTCAGCTGTTGTGACCTGCACTGGATGTGCCATGTTTGTCTTTCTTCCACAGGACAGAAGCGACTTTGTCTGTACAAAGTGCAAGCTGGTCTCCATATTGGAAGAGAAGATTGAAGGTCTGGAGCAACAGGTAACGACCCTGCGTTGTATACGAGAGACTGAGGATTTTCTGGACCAAACTCAGGATAGCCTTCTAGGGGCACAAAGCTCTAAAGATATAGAGCAGGTTGCACAGAGGAGCCAAGAGGCCAGTGAAGAAGCTTGGCAACATGTGACCTCCAGAAGAGGTAAGCGGAATGTCCGGGTTCCAGTAACACAGACACAGGTAACTAACCGCTTTCATGTTCTCTCCACAGGTACCAATGCGGAGAGTGGACCAGATGATATGTCTGGGGGGAGAAAGCAGAAGGAGACTCCGCTGGTTGGGAGGCATGAGATGCGATGTCCTGAGGTTGGGGGTTCCACGACCACCAGTCCCAAGAGGAGAAGGCGGGTGGTGGTGGTCGGGGACTCTCTCCTCCGGGGGACTGAGTCATCTATCTGCCGCCCTGACCGGGAAAACCGAGAAGTCTGCTGCTTGCCAGGGGCTAAGATTCGTGATGTGACGGAGAGACTGCCGAGACTCATCAAGCCCTCGGATCGCTACCCCTTCCTGCTTCTCCACGTGGGCACCAATGATACTGCCAAGAATGACCTTGAGCGGATCACTGCGGACTACGTGGCTCTGGGAAGAAGGATAAAGGAGATGGAGGCGCAAGTGGTGTTCTCGTCCATCCTCCCCGTGGAAGGAAAAGGCCTGGGTAGGGACCGTCGAATCGTGGAGGTCAACGAATGGCTACGCAGGTGGTGTCGGAGAGAAGGCTTTGGATTCTTTGACCATGGGATGGTGTTCCATGAAGGAGGAGTGCTGGGCGGAGACGGGCTCCATCTTACGAAGAGAGGGAAGAACATCTTTGCCAGCAGGCTGGCTAACCTAGTGAGGAGGGCTTTAAACTAGGTTCACCGGGGGAAGGAGACCAAAGCCCTGAGGTAAGTGGGAAAGCGGGATACCGGGAGGAAGCACAGGCAGGAATGTCTGTGAGGGGAGGGCTCCTGCCTCATACTGGGAATGAGGGGCGATCAACAGGTTATCTCAAGTGCTTATATACAAATGCACAAAGCCTTGGAAACAAGCAGGGAGAACTGGAGGTCCTGGTGATGTCAAGGAATTATGACGTGATTGGAATAACAGAGACTTGGTGGGATAACTCACATGACTGGAGTACAGTCATGGATGGTTATAAACTGTTCAGGAAGGACAGGCAGGGCAGAAAAGGTGGGGGAGTAGCACTGTATGTAAGGGAGCAGTATGACTGCTCAGAGCTCCGGTACGAAACTGTGGAAAAACCTGAGTGTCTCTGGATTAAGTTTAGAAGTGTGTGCAACAAGAGTGATGTCATGGTGGGAGTCTGCTATAGACCACCGGACCAGGGGGATGAGGTGGATGAGGCTTTCTTCCGGCAACTCACGGAAGCTACTAGATCGCATGCCCTGATTCTCATGGGTGACTTTAATTTTCCTGATATCTGCTGGGAGAGCAATACAGCGGTGCATAGACAATCCAGGAAGTTTTTGGAAAGCGTAGGGGACAATTTCCTGGTGCAAGTGCTAGGGGAGCCAACTAGGGGGAGCGCTTTTCTTGACCTGCTGCTCACAAACCGGGTAGAATTAGTGGGGGAAGCAAAAGTGGATGGGAATCTGGGAGGCAGTGACCATGAGTTGGTTGAGTTCAGGATCCTGACGCAGGGAAGAAAGGTAAGCAGCAGGATACGGACCCTGGACTTCAGGAAAGCAGACTTTGACTCCCTCAGGGAACAGATGGCCAGGATCCCCTGGGGGACTAACATGAAAGGGAAGGGAGTCCAGGAGAGCTGGCTGTATTTCAAGGAATCCCTGTTGAGGTTACAGGGACAAACCATCCCGATGAGTCGAAAGAATAGTAAATATGGCAGGCGACCAGCTTGGCTTAATGGTGAAATCCTAGCGGATCTTAAACATAAAAAAGAAGCTTACAAGAAGTGGAAGGTTGGACATATGACCAGGGAAGAGTATAAAAATATTGCTCGGGCATGTAGGAAAGATATCAGGAGGGCCAAATCGCACCTGGAGCTGCAGCTAGCAAGAGATGTCAAGAGTAACAAGAAGGGTTTCTTCAGGTATGTTGGCAACAAGAAGAAAGCCAAGGAAAGTGTGGGCCCCTTACTGAATGAGGGAGGCAAGCTAGTGACAGAGGATGTGGAAAAAGCTAATGTACTCAATGCTTTTTTTGCCTCTGTTTTCACTAACAAGGTCAGCTCCCAGACTGCTGTGCTGGGCAACACAAAATGGGGAAGAGATGGCCAGCCCTCTGTAGAGATAGAGGTGGTTAGGGACTATTTAGAAAAGCTGGACGTGCACAAGTCCATGGGGCCGGACGAATTGCATCCGAGAGTGCTGAGGGAATTGGCGGCTGTGATTGCAGAGCCCTTGGCCATTATCTTTGAAAACTCGTGGCGAACGGGGGAAGTCCCGGATGACTGGAAAAAGGCTAATGTAGTGCCCATCTTTAAAAAAGGGAAGAAGGAGGATCCTGGGAACTACAGGCCGGTCAGCCTCACCTCAGTCCCTGGAAAAATCATGGAGCAGGTCCTCAAAGAATCAATCCTGAAGCACTTAGAGGAGAGGAAAGTGATCAGGAACAGTCAGCATGGATTCACCAAGGGAAGGTCATGCCTGACTAATCTAATCGCCTTTTATGATGAGATTACTGGTTCTGTGGATGAAGGGAAAGCAGTGGATGTATTGTTTCTTGACTTTAGCAAAGCTTTTGACACGGTCTCCCACAGCATTCTTGTCAGCAAGTTAAGGAAGTATGGGCTGGATGAATGCACTATAAGGTGGGTAGAAAGCTGGCTAGATTGTCGGGCTCAACGGGTAGTGATCAATGGCTCCATGTCTAGTTGGCAGCCGGTGTCAAGTGGAGTGCCCCAGGGGTCGGTCCTGGGGCCCGTTTTGTTCAATATCTTCATAAATGATCTGGAGGATGGTGTGGATTGCACTCTCAGCAAATTTGCGGATGATAGTAAACTGGGAGGAGTGGTAGATACGCTGGAGGGGAGGGATAGGATACAGAAGGACCTAGACAAATTGGAAGATTGGGCCAAAAGAAATCTAATGAGGTTCAATAAGGATAAGTGCAGGGTCCTGCACTTAGGATGGAAGAATCCAATGCACCGCTACAGACTAGGGACCGAATGGCTCGGCAGCAGTTCTGCGGAAAAGGACCTAGGGGTGACAGTGGACGAGAAGCTGGATATGAGTCAGCAGTGTGCCCTTGTTGCCAAGAAGGCCAATGGCATTTTGGGATGTATAAGTAGGGGCATAGCGAGCAGATCGAGGGACGTGATCGTTCCCCTCTATTCGACACTGGTGAGGCCTCATCTGGAGTACTGTGTCCAGTTTTGGGCCCCACACTACAAGAAGGATGTGGATAAATTGGAAAGAGTACAGCGAAGGGCAACAAAAATGATTAGGGGTCTAGAGCACATGACTTATGAGGAGAGGCTGAGGGAGCTGGGATTGTTTAGTCTGCAGAAGAGAAGAATGAGGGGGGATTTGATAGCTGCTTTCAACTACCTGAAAGGGGGTTTCAAAGAGGATGGCTCTAGACTGTTCTCAATGGTAGCAGATGACAGAACGAGGAGTAATGGTCTCAAGTTGCAATGGGGGAGGTTTAGATTGGATATTAGGAAAAACTTTTTCACTAAGAGGGTGGTGAAACACTGGAATGCGTTACCTAGGGAGGTGGTAGAATCTCCTTCCTTAGAGGTTTTTAAGGTCAGGCTTGACAAAGCCCTGGCTAGGATGATTTAACTGGGACTTGGTCCTGCTTTGAGCAGGGGGTTGGACTAGATGACCTTCTGGGGTCCCTTCCAACCCTGATATTCTATGATTCTATGATTCTATGATTGCTCATGACTGTGTGCCACCTGAACAGAATGGGAGCTGCACCTGATCAGCACACCACAAGGGGTATTGGGACACAAGCTGTGTCATCTTAGGCACCCAAAACTGGAGGCACTAAAAATTGTCTCACTGGCTAGAAGGCCTTGATGTATAAAAGTAAAACGACTGGTGGGAGGGTAAGACAAAAACCAGAAAGGCAATAATATGATGCAACATAATTTTTACTGCAAAGAGGAAATCGAATATAGAGTTACAGAGTAGAAAAATATCTTCCCAAGGCTTCTTTATGGCTATAACCATCACTCACTCCAAGGTCATGCATTTCACACACATCGGTCTTCTTTCTTTCTCGTAGCTGTGGAGTTTCACAAGAAAGGACTTCTTGAACCCATTTCATGATCCATATTTCACCCAGCTCAGTGTCATGTTGACAAATGAAAACATGAGCAGAGGGGGTGTGTGACTATGACTCCTGCTAGTAATATTCGGCTTATACCTTGTTCTGTGACTATTCCTATACCAAAGGTCGAAACATTTTTCTAAGGGTTTATCTTGGTACCATGTGATGTTAGCTTTGCACCCAATTGCTAAATTAAATTTATATGATTTTAACTTCTTGGTTGATCTAGTTTTTATTTTGACTTTCCCTGCCACACTAAAATTCTAACATTACTTTTCCCATCATAATTATATTCCTATGAACTGTAATCAAGTTACTTTGTCACCTCTCAATTTCTTCATTTATTTCTTTTTTAGTAAACTACGTATGTTGAGCTCCTTGACTTAGTGAGACTAAGGTGTTTTTTCCAACCCTCACATCACTCTGCGCCCTCTACAAATTTTCTGTTTCTCAAACCCGGCCGCAGTATGCTAATCCTGGTATCAGCAATGGCAGATACCTAAGTAAAATCAGTTTCAGACACCTACTAATAATTCACCGATGTATACATCCAAGGATAACATGGGTCCTTTTTACACAGCATCACATTGTGAGCTCATGTTGCGCTACTGGTGCATTCTGACCCATCAAACTTTGCTTTGTTCTCCATTGTGTAGGTATGGACTCCCTTCCTTGTCCCTACATATATGATCTTCCATTTAGCAGCAATAAAATTTGTTTTGTTTGAATTGACCCAGTCTACCAGGTCTAGCATAGAATACTTAGCTAAATTAGATGTATTCAAGTGAGCAGGGCCTGATTCACGCTAGTGTACTTAGGGAACTAGCTGCAGCACTCTCTGAAAGATTAACGATTGTCTTGGAGACCTTATGGAAGGTGGTGACATCCCAGAGGACTACAGAAGGGCAAACTTAGTGCTCATCTTTGAAAAGGTGGAAAAAGTAGGACCCCCCCAAAAAATTATAGACTTATAAATTAACTATGATACTGAGAGAGATACTGAAACAAATTATTACATAGTTTGTAAGCCTGTAATAAGCTGATAAGTAATAGCCAACACGGATTTCTCAACGACAAATAGTGCAAAACCAAAATAATTTCTTCCTTTGACAGGGATATTGGCCTAGTGCATGGGGAGAAGCAGTAGACATGATGTTTTTATTTTAGGAAGGCTTTTGGACAAGACATTTTTATTTTAGGAAGTCTCACAAGACATCCTCATAAGCAAACTGAGGTTGGTAGTCTAAATAGAAGTACTATACCGTGGATGGAAAACTCGTTCAAAACTCTACTCAAAGAGTATTTATCAATTGTTTTCTCTCCGATTAGAAGGTCTTCATTTGTTCTCATAGGACAAGATGGAATCATCTGACTTTGCAGCAAGGAAGATTCAGGTTGCATATTAAAAAACATTGTCTAACTCTAAGGAGGGATAAAACCTGAAAGAGGCTAATTCGGCCTGTTGTGTAATTCCCTGTGCTCGGAGGTTTTCTGAATTGGTTAAAGAAATAACTGTCAAGGAAAACATGGATTTAAAAATACAACTAATGTCAGAGCAGGTACCAATGCCTCCAGACTCCCAGCTGAAACATTGCTTCTGATGATCGTTTGTGTTTGACAACTTCTTTACTGGTCTCTCAGTTAGTCAGCTTTTAAGACATTGAACCTGGGCTTTACTAATTTGTTTATTTGTTATGTGTTAAGGTAATTTTATGTTTATGAAAACTTCATTTTCTTTCAAAATGTTTTAACAACTCTTACAGCCGGGCATTACGAAAAAGAATGTGGCAGAACTTTTCATGAGTGTGTGAAAAGCTGTGACTTACTTTTTTGTTTAACATGTGGAACACCTCATGTTCCCAAAATGCAGAATATTGAAACTCAACCTGAAGCCAAAGGAAGATGGAGGATCTCAACATTGCTGGGTAGAAATCAGGGCCAAAGATGTTGTCAGGCATTCAGAAATGGAGGTAGCAAAACTTGGGGATACTTTGTCTTAACTTGGTATACAAGCCTTAGGGATATGAAAATGTAATGAATGGGAGACAACAGAAAACCAGAATGTCAATACTATGATGCAACATAAACTTCAATGAAATGAGAAATACTGCAGTGTAGAAAGAATGTCTCCCCAGTCTTTCACTAGGAGCTGCAACCAATCACTCGCCCGAAGTGATAAAGTTCACACAAGATGTTCTTCCTGGCCGCTGTGGCGTTTCACAGTCAAGATCTCTTTGCAACCATTCAAGATACTTATTTTGCATTAGATAGTAACAAAAAATAAATGTTCTGAGTGTAAGAAGTGAGAGCGGCTCCCCGGAATGTCACCATTGCGGGAGAAAGGTAGCTCACCACCCTGGAGCCGCCACACCCTGTAGCACATGCGTCGATGGTGCTGTTAAGATATGGCTTGGGGAGTGCCTCCCCACAGGGTGAGCAGCAAGACATCTCTCTGCGATGGAGTTAAACCTGAAACACACAGCAGTAAGTCTAGTAAATAGAAGGCAAAAGTTCAACTTCAGTTAGAGTTTCAAAGCTCAAATACAGGGAGCAGGCAAAAATCAGAGGAAAAAGAATACTTTATATTGGACGGGCGTTCTCAACATAAAAACTTTATGTTTTTAAGTTTGTTTCAGATAGTTGTCCAAGGTTTGTCACTTTTGCTTTCATTTTCTTTTTTAAAAAATTGTTTTCAAATTCCTAGTAAGATCTTGTCAAATGTTTTTTTTTTCCAAAAGGGTTGATGAAAACATTTTCAAATGGTTTAAAAGGAGCCTTCTGACTTTTATGGAAAGAAAAGTCTCTTCTTTTTGAATCTGAAAGAATTCAGTGAATTCAGCCCAATGTCGTGAACAGTTCCCTTGCCTGAGAAGAGCATTTTGAGCTAGTAACAGCACTTTGACTGTTCTCTAGTGCCTTTGTGCCCCCTCAGATAACAAGTAACTTCTGTTTCTTTTGCCCTCAGTCATGAACTGCACTTCATCTCTG
Organism: Dermochelys coriacea; assembly: GCF_009764565.3. Classification (NCBI taxonomy): domain Eukaryota; kingdom Metazoa; phylum Chordata; order Testudines; family Dermochelyidae; genus Dermochelys; species Dermochelys coriacea. The sequence goes on from NC_050091.1 coordinate 16,885,502, forward strand.
AATTCTCCACTGAGAACGCTTCCAAGAGCTCCCAACTCTTCTGCAGGGTACTGCAGTGTGTTTCGCATGGCGCAGCAGTGACACTGGGTGGCCAGTCCGGGTATTGCACAGACTGTGTTTCCCATTCAGCTGTGGTGACACCTCGTGGCCAGTCCGGGTATTGCACAGACTGTGTTTCCCATGAAGAGTCAGTGACATTCTTAACTGGCCATTCAGTCTTGCAGCAGCAATTTGGGGAAGTACACTGAGTGTTACCAGAACTGGCTACTCGGTGTCACTGCTCTGTGGCTGGAAATATGTGCTGTATATGTCCATGGTGCAGGCCCCACGTCCCCAGGCTGGTTAGTACAGTGCACAGGGCAGCACGAGGGAGCTGTGATTTACCCCACACACAATTAGTTGTTCTCCTTTGGGCAAGTTCTTTGCTGGGTCTCAGCTCTGCTATGCCGAACTATGTAGTCTGATACCAGCTCTTGCAGGCAGCCAAGGGTGGTGACAATGGCCCAACACCCCAGTCAGTGTTTGACTCTGCCAGAGCAGCTGCTTGGCTTTGTCTGTGGAGAAGGCAATGTGAAGCAATCGAGTTCTAAACAGCTCTGAACTCACAGCAAACTGGGTACTGTTCATCTATGGAGGGTCAGCTTTTGCGAAAAGCTAGTGTTGTAGCTGTAGGGTTTATGTAATTTGAATACTGCCAAGAAGGTGCCTCATTGGTATCCATAGAACCAAGTAAAAGATTGCTGGGTGTAGCGGCTCTGTCATTCAACTTGCTTTTGAAATACAATAGCCCTGACCACAGGCCTTTGGGCAACAGTTGAGGTTCTCCAAGGACCTCTGGCTCTATAGCCAGTCATGTTACTGACATGCTTGAGCCAGTCTAGCAGAGCAGGGGGCTGTGATTCCCTTTTACGGAAGCTGTGCTGGGTAGGTCCTAACGTAGCATGGCCCTAAATAAGATACCCCAGGCAAGATCTGACCCTAAGCCCACCTGCCTCCTGCTCCCCACCATCTCCAGGTCTTGGCACCCAGGGCACACCCAGTGAGCTGAGAGGGCATCTTTCCATTGACTCCAGGGGGTTTGCTTGTGGTCTGTCCCAATGACCAGCAGGGAGGATTGGCAGACAGGCCTGAGTGCTTTACACAGTCCCTGGGACAGCCTGCACACAGGTCAAAAAGGGCTGGTTACACTTGGAGCGAGAAACTGACCTAGGTGTCCATGGTCTTGCCAAGGGTAACCCAGGCAAGCTCAGCACTGGCTCTCGCTGGTCCCAAGTCAACTGACAGGCCAGGCCGACCCCTCCCCAGAATCCCACCACACACTGCCCTGGATCCAGCCTGTACCAGCCACCCGCCCCTGACTCGGCCCCTGGCTTGTCAGAGCATCCTCCCATTCCCTGAGTACCTGGCACGCTGTGTCCTCCCCCATACATAGGAAGCTGGGACAAGCACCAACCTCCACCATGCCTCAATACCAGCCAGAGCTTGGAAAGAAGGACACCAGATACAGCCCACAGAGCCAGACAGACAGCCCACAAAGCCAGACAGGCAGCCATGCTTCCCACACAGCAGTGCTGAGCATGGCCTGGACACCAGGCATCCCAGCTAATGTGCCGAGCATGGCCTAGGTACCACGCACATCCACTACCTGGGCACCGGTGTCTGACGCTGGCAGACCAAGTCCAGCTCATTCCCAGGGTCTCATCTCTCAACCGACCACTGACAAAGGCAGAGCTGGAACCATCCTGGCTCAGCTGTGGGTATATTGGTACACCAGGTATTAGAGTTATAACAAAGGGTTTAGTGTTTGGATTTTACTGAAGGCTTGTGGGTTGCTACCTGCACGAATCTCACGTCTAGAGTCTGTAGCCCACATTGTCAGGTCTCTGTGACATTGTAAATCACCAGACAAGCAAGAGCCATCCCTGTAAAGTGCAGCTCTCCAGCAGAACATGCAGGAGTCCCGGGGGGCCATCAGAGGCAAGAAGCAGAGGGGGTTGGATAGGGGGCAGGGGCCAGGCCATGCCTGGCTGTTTGGGGAAGCATAGCCTCCCCTAACCGGCCCTCCATACAATTTCTGAAACCCGATGCGGCCCTTAGGCCACAAAGTTTGCCCATCCCTGGCCTATAACCATCTCCTTAAGAAGGACATTGTAGAGCTGTGAAGAGAGAGAGGGCTGCGCATTGGAAGAGTCACCAAGGCACAGATGATTGCTCAGTTGGAAGAGAATGATTGCTCTAAGGAGCTGGTTCCTGACCTAGCTGGGGCTGTGAGAGAGGCTGGAAACAGCCAGGCAGCCCCAGGGGTCACCCCACTCACTGACCCAACTGTGGCCATGGGAGGGGCTGAAAGCATCCAGGTAACCCCAGGATCCCCCTACCCGACCAACAGGGGATCTTCCCAACCGAGTTCCCCGTTGGTGGAGCTGAGATGGTTGGAGTTGGAACTGGAACTGAAACTGAAAGAGCTGAAGGACCATGAGAGACAGAGGCAGCATGAACCAGCGATGGCAGAGCTGAGAAGGAGAGAGACCCCAGCCGTGGTGAGTGGGGATAGGCCCACAGGAAACTCTGATATAAAAGTGCTGCCTCAGTTTAAGGAAGGGGATGATAAGAGACGCCTTCCTCACAGTCTTTCAGAAGGCCTGCAACGTGCACCAGGTTGGCCCTGCAGACAGGCTTCAGCATCTCACTCCCTTACTGGGTCCCAAGACCATAGAGATGTTCAGCCAGATGGATGAGGTGGAAGCAGGGGGACTGAACTGTTCAAAAAAGCCCTACTGCGCAAGTTTGAGCTGACCCCTGAGGCATACAAAAAAAGGTTCCGGGGTGTGCAGAAGACCTAGGGGATGACCAATCTGGAACGGGTCACGTTGATGGGGGAATACACTTGCAAGTGGGTGAATGGGACTGGGCAGACGAAGGAGGAGGTGATTGAACTGGTGGGGCTGGAACAACTGTATGAACTCTGTCCCCCTGACCTGAGGATGTGGCTGGTGGACAAGAGGCTGAAGGACCTGCGCCGCACAGGGCTGCTGGCTAACGAGTTTGTAGCTAGCAGGTCGGGACATGGAATGGAATCCCAGAGGGACAGGCCCACACCAGTGCAGAAAGGGAGGGGTGCAGAGGCTTCTCTGAAGGGAGTCAGATAAATCCCTCCCAAGAGACACAGCCAATAGCTGAGCTGACCGACTGGCCCCAGGGGACCAAAGGGACCTGAGGTGTAATTACTGTGGGCAGAGGGGCCACAGATGGGCCCAGTGCCAAAAGCTCAGGGACAGGATGAGCAAACCGAGCCCTCAAAGGGTTAACTGGGTGGGAGCCCAGCTGGAGGACGGGCTGGCTCCCCAGGCAGGAGGGGCTGGCAGTTTAGCCATGGCCCAAGAGGGAGGAGTCTCCCAGGCCAGCTCCTCCGGTAGACTTGATGTTCTGGATTCAAAGTTCAGTCTACAGGGTGGGCACAGAATGGCCCCCGAGGAGCAAGTGCCTCATTCACCTGGAGGTGGATGGGAAGCAGATCACTCAGTACTGGGACATGGGTGCTAAGGTGACGCTGGCCCGGACCAAGATGGTGGCCCCAGACCAGGTGTTGCCCAAGACCTACCTGACCCTGACGGGCGTGTGCGGGCCCCCATTGAAGGTACCTGTGGCGAGGGTACATCTGAAATGGGGGGCCAAGGAGGGGCCCAAAGACATAGGAGTGCACCATCAGTTGCCAATCGAGGTGCTGATGGGAGGGTGACCTGGCAGATTGGCCGGGCAGCCCCCAGAGCACCCTAGTCATCACCCCTAGCCAGGGCAAGCAAAGGGCACTCTGCCCTGACACCGGGGGGCGGTGCCCTGCTGGGGACACAGGTTCCTACCCCAGCAGGAAAGCAGCCACTGGGGACAGGACTTGGGGCTGCAGCCTCAGACCCAGCCACTGAGATGGAGCAGGTCCCCATTCCTTTCCCCAGCCGCTGAATTCCAGGCTGAGCTGTGGAAGGATCCCTCCTTAGAAAAGCTGAGGGAACTTGCTGGCCACAGCAGGCGAAACTCCTGAGGGAAGACTGCCAGGAAAGATTTCTGTGGGAGACGGGATTCCTGTACCAGGAATGGCTCCCCAAGGGGAAGTGGAACTGTGGGGGATCAGGTGGTCCCCCAGAAGTACCGCCGCAGGCTTCTGTACCTGGCCCACGATACCCCTCTATTGGGACACCAGGGGATCCAGTGCCCCAGGCAGAGGCTGCTAAAGAACTTTTACTGGCCCGAAGTCTTTGATGCCGTCCAGCAGTACTGCAAGTCCTGCAACCCCTGCCAGAGGGTGGGGAAGGCCTGGGACAAGGGGAAAGCAGCTTTGGGGCCCCTGCCCATCACAGAGGAGCCTTTCCAGAAGGTGGCCATGGACATAGTGGGAGCCCTCAGCAAGGCAACTTGCAGGGAAAAATACATTCTGGTGGTGGTAGATTTTGCTACTCGCTATCCCAAGGCAGTGGCCTTGTCCTCTATCAAGGCAGATACTCTGGCAGACACGGTGCTGACCATTTTCAGCAGAGTGGGGTTCCCCAAGGAGGTCCTTGCAGACCAGGGCTCCAATTTCATGTCAACTCTGCTCCGGTGCTTGTGGGAGAAGTGTGTGGTCTGACACATTTGGGCCTTGGCATATCACCCTCTGTCCAACGGGATGGTGGAGAGGTTCAATGGGACCCTAAAGATGATGCTAAAAACCTTTATGAACCAGCACCCACAGGACTGGGAAAAATATTTACCTCAACTGCTTTTCGCGTACTGGGAAGTGCCCCAGGAATCAACTGGATTCTCTCCTTTTGAGTTGCTGTATGAGAGGAGAGTGAGATGACCCCGGACCTGATGAGGGACCAGTGGGAGGGGAAGGCCTCCCCTGATGGAGAATCAGTGGTGGAGTATGTCCTGACCTTCCGGGAAAAGTTCGCTGAGGTAAGTCCAAGGTAAGCAGGTCTGGTACGACCGCTCAGTGCATGCCTGCTCCTACACCACCGGGGACCAGGCGATGGTTCTCATTCCCGTGAGAAAGAACAAACTACAAGCTACCTGGGATGGGCCCTTTAAGCTCATCAAACAGCAGAATGAGGTGAACTATGCAGTGGAACTGTCTAACTGGGCTCACCAAGTCAACATGATGAAGCCCTACTTTGACAGGGAGAATTTGTTACTGACTGTGCGTGGCCCGTGGGAGGAGTTGGCCGGCCCTTCACTGAATCAGTTCCCCTCTCTGACCTGCTAACCCCTGCCCAGCAGGCGAGATCTGAGAGGTGCTGGGCTCTTACAAGCAGCTGTTCTCCAACTGGCCTGGGCTCACTAACCTGGCTGTCCGCCATGTGGAGACAGGAGCTCCCCCTCTTGTAAGATGCTCCCCGTTCCAGGTCACTGAAACAGCCCAGGACCTGGAGAGAGAGTCAAGGATATGCTGGCTTTAGGGGTGATCCAGCCGTCCTCCAGCCATAGGCATGTGCATGGGGTTGTACCAGGCACCCCCTAATGCCCTGAGTTCCGGCTGGAAAGGCTGCTCCTCCCTCCTGCCCCACTGGAGGCTTAGGGGGCTGGGGGATGAGGAAGAGGAGGGGGCTGCAGCGGTTGCAGGCAGCGATGGCGGCGGAGCCGGGTTTACATCGTTGCTGCGCTCCTGGCCCCAGCAGCGCGGGGTGAGTGGAGTCGGCCCAGGGGCCCAGCTCCACCAATATTTAGGGCCGGGTGTCCCCCCCCCGGCCCCACCTGCCGCCCCCCTGCACCTCCCCCAACCCCCTCTTGCTCCCCCACACACCTCCCCAGGTCCTGGAGCAGAGCATCTCTGCCTCTTCCATGAGGCTCCATGCTGCCTCCCTGCAGCAACTGCTGCCGCAGGGTCCTAGTGCCGCCCCTCGACTGCCTGGGCAGACTGACCCTGAGCCTGCCCTTCCACCTCAGACCCTTCCCTTTTCCAGCGGGACCCTCCACCAGCACAGGGCCCCCTGCCCGCAGTCCCCGCTCCTGCCCCACTCTGGGCAAGGGGCAGCCCCATCCCTCGCCCCCAGTGAGGCTACAGGCAGGGGCAACAGCCGGGGAGGAGGTGCACGCCATGGGGGAGGTGAGGGAGATTCCTGGACCTGAGAGGGACCCTAAGAGCACATGCAGTGACAGTGGTGGGGGTGAGTGTGCTGCTGGGAGGGGGGAGGGGGTCTCCTCCCTCAGAGGTCGCTGCTGCTGGCAGGGAAAGGGCTGGGGGGAGTCCTCCTGTCTGGCCCCTGTCCCAGAGCAGCCTGCCTGCACCCCAAACTCATCCCCAGCCCTGCCCCACCCCAGAGCCCACACCCCCAGCCAGAGCTTTCAGCCCCCCCACCGCACCCTCAACCCCAGCCCTGAGCCCCCTCCAACACCACAATCCGCTCATCTCCAGTCCCAGCCAGAGCCCTCATTCCCCCACCGCACCCTCAACCCTCTACCCCAGTCCTGAGCCCCTCCAGCACCCCAAACACCCCAGCCCCAGACAGAGCCCTCACCACCCACACTCCTACTCTCACCCTGAGCCCCTCCCACACCCAAACCCCTCATTTGCAGCCACATTCCCACAGCCCTCACCCCACACCTCTTACCTCTGCACCCCCTCCCATCCCCAAACTCCCTCCCCAGAACCTGCACCCCCTCTCATCCCCAAACTCCCTCCCAGAGCCTGCACCCCAATCCCCTGCCCCAGCCTAGGGCCTGCACTCCAGATCTCCCCCACCCAAACTCCCTCCCAGGGCCTTGGCAGGTGGGGGAGCGGAGTTTGTTGGGCGGAGATTGGGCAGGGGCAGGTTCTGGGCACCACCAAAATTTCTACAAACCTGCCACCCCTGGTGATAGGGTCCCCCTGGCCCACCCACACAGGGTGTATTTGTTACTTCCCCAGCAGCTGCACAAAGTTGTTGTAATTGTGTCACATGGCGAACCCCACGCTGCTACCATCACCCCTCCTGGCCACCCACCCAGGCCCGCCCAGCCAAACGCCGCCTCCCCAGCGCTACACGTGACCTTTGTTGACTTACATCAGTCATAGTGCTCTTCCACAGCTGTGCTCCGGCTTGGTTGGCGCTCTTTGCGCCCTCCCCGTAAGTGCCATCACGTCATTAGTCAAGGGGGTGCGTCATAACCATACAGCTAAGGGTAGCCTAGAATTCCTCCTTACCTGTAAGGGGTTCAGAAGCTCAAATAACCTGGTTGGCACCTGACCAAAGGGACCAATGGGGAAAGAAGATACTTTCAAATCTTGGGGGGGGAAAGCTTTGTGGTGTGTTCTCTGGGGGAAACTAGAAAAACATCAAGTCAAAAAAAAAAAAAAAAACCTCCTTCTCTTATAAACCATCCTGTACAAGTCTCTGATATTACAAAAAGAGTAAGTAAATAAGGCAAGGCGTGTTAGATTACCTTTTGTTTTTTGTTTGTTTTTTTTGCCGTGTGCATGGTGTTTAGGATCTGTGTGCGCATGCACACATGCACAACTTAGAGGGAACAGTGGACCCAACTGAGAGTGCCAGTTCAGGACCAATTGCTTCAAGCAGGGCAGTTACAGCCCAAGGCTGGGGATTTTCCACCTCTAAGGCAAACCAAACCAGACAGACAGAGAGGACTTTGGTCTCACCCCACTGGCTAACTACAAGTCACACAAGCAATTCCCTTAGACACTCCGGTTTCCCAGTATCTCCACCAGTGCCACTCGTTATGGGGACAAATGGTTATGAAAACCAATACCCCAGTAAAAGAAAAAAGGTTCTCTCGATCCCAAAGGACCACGCCCCAGACCCAGGTCAATATACAAATCAGATCTTACCCACAAATCACACTGTTGCCAATCCTTTAGAATCTAAAATCTAAAGGTTTATTCATAAAAGGAACAAGATATAGATGAGAGCTAGAATCAGTTAAATAGAATCAATTACATACAGTAATGGCAAAGTTCTTGGTTCAGGCTTGTAGCAGTGATGGAATAAACTGCAGGTTCAAATCAAGTCTCTGGAGAACATCCACAGCTGGGATGGGTCTTTCAGTCCTTTGTTTAGAGCTTCCATTTGTAGCAAAGTCCCTCCAGAGGCAAGAAGCAGGACTGAAGACAAGGTGGAGTTGAGATCAGCCTTTTATAGTCTCTTCCTGGCGTAAGAACCCCGCTTTGTTCTTACTGTGGAAAATTACAGCAAAATGGAGTTTGGAGTCACATGGGCAAGTCCCTGCATACTTTGCTGAGTCACAAGGCATATCTGCCTTCTCTCAGTGGGTCAGGTGTATAGCTGATGGTCCTTAATGGGCCATCAAGCAGGCTAGGCAGAGCTAACACTAACTTGTCTGGGGTGTCACCCAGAAGCATAGCATAAGTTTGAAATACAGACAGTATAGAGCCAATATTCATAACTTCAGCTACAAAAATGATACACATATACAGACAGCGTAATCATAACCAGCAAACCACAATCTTGTCTTAGACACCTTATTTAACCCCCTTTATACAAGATTTGGTGCCACTACAGGACCTGGTTGCAACAATGATCTATATGGTCACAATTTATGTGAATAACGTCACAGTAGCTCTAAAAAACGAACTCTAAAACTCTGAGGTAAGAGAAAGTGGACTGCTCTCCACCCCTTCTTAGGCCATAGAGTGGTTTGCCCGCTCAGCACAAGATAGCCTCAAGGCAGAGCACGTGGGAGGGAGAGCGCATGTGCGGGCTGAATGGACAGTGCTACCAAAGATCTCCGATCAGGGACGCAGGGACATCCATAGGGACACATCTCAAAGAAGAAACCTGGGTTCTATCCTGGCTGATGGAGGAGAGTGGGTTCTGGTGGGTTAGAGCCAGGGGCGAGTGTCTGGGAACCAGGACTCCTGGGATCTATCCTGGCTCTGGGAGGGGAATGTGGTTTGGAAGTGGGGTGGGGTTTGGAGCCAGGACTCCTGGGTTCTGTTGTCCATCCCTTTCAGGGTGGCTCCCTGGCTCACAGCCTGTCTCCGTGGGGTCACCGTGCCCCACATGCCAGATGCTGTCGCTGGTGACATGCAGCAGCAGCCGCTGACCCTAATTCAGTGAGTAGCACTTAGTGAGTGGAGCCCAGTGCCAGGAACCTTGAGTCCCCGATGGAGCCTGGGGACCCTTCACTTCATCCATGTGCATAACCAAGCCAGGGACAGCTTCTTCACAGCCATCTAAGTATGAACCAGGTTCAGTGCCCTCCAGGGGGAAAGGCCCCATCTTCCATTCCGCCAACTTTGCAGCCCCCTAACCCGGCACGGTGGCCTGGGGCAGATGGTTCCTGGGGTAGACAGATTGCACTCCCCACACCTTCCAGTCCACATCAGCCCCTCAGTCCTCAACATCCCAGCCCTCAACTTCAGAACACCAGTTTTGAGGCCTTGGTCAAGATCCCGAGAGACCAAGTGATGAAGTTTGGGATTTTTGTAGTGTTTTCCATGAATAGTGTGTCTGTACGCACTTCTGTTTCCTGTGTGCTGCATATTTAACAAGGTGGTGTGAGAGGGTTTTTTGTTGCAAAGGACCAGGGTGATCTCGCCTAGCAGGTGGGGCCCCGCACAATGGCCTGGAGATGAGGAACCCTAACAACTGGTGACCTGGTGACAAAGAGGACCACCCCAGCTTGCCTGTCAGCTGGGTTCTGGCCAGTGGGAGGACAAAGGGCTGAGGAGTGAAGACCCCGGTGACCTGACCAATCCGTTCCAGCCAGAGGGGAACAAAGGATTGAAAAGAGAGGGTCCCAGTGACCCGTTTACCTGGGATGGAAGACAAAGGACAAGGGAGGAACTGTTGGGGCCAGTGATATCGGATGCCCAGCTGGAAAGCACAGGGTCTCTGGACTGGACAGAGAGAGCAGGCAGAGCCCACCTGTATGGTGCTGAGGGAGGCCGGTGCTGAGGGAGGCCAGGCCTGAGGGTCCTGAGAGTTTCCTGTGCTGTGTTCAGACGTTCATTAAACCCTCCTGTTTTATGTTGGCTGAGAGTCACTCCAGTCTAGAGAACATGGGGGCATTATTCCCTCTGGGAGTGGAGGCCCCTAGGGGTCCAGAGCAAGTGGACTCCCTGAGGGGGCCCACAGCGAGAGAATTGCATGCTAAGGCTCAGAGAAGTGCGGTTCCAGGAAGTGGAGGTGTTTAACCCCTGAGAGAGAGTGGACCCCCAAAAAGGGATGTCACAATGAAGGAGGTTTTTTCCCCCCAGGGACTGTATGGGGCCAAGACTGGGCACAATCTGTGGGTCTGTGACAGACCACGCCCCACATCAGCTGCAACCTCCCTGCCCGCATAGCCTGCACTCCCCACACGACCCCCTCCCATACTGATGGGCTCCCTTCCAGCCCCCTTCCTGCACTTCCAGCCTGAACTCCCCATGCTGTCCCCTCCTCAATTGCCAGTCTCCCTTCCTCTCTCCCAGCCCCCTCCCCCCCAGCCTGCACTCCCCCCACACACCCTCCCCCGCTGCCAGGATCCCTCTCCCCATTCCGGCCTGCACTCCCCATGCCTCCCACTTCCGAAGAGCCCCCTCTACCTAACTCCATATTTCCCATCACCCCCCACATCTATCACTCACATAGCCCCCTATCTGCTCCCTGACCCCACTGTGACACTGCACCCCATACTCATCATAGTGATGATTATGGTATGATTATTATTGCATAATTATGATGCATTTTGTACAAAATGGGTCATGTGAGGTGTCATTGGAAAAGTTATGGTTTGCCAAATATGATTATCCTATTTGTGGGCATGTATCATTTTTGTATCTGAAGTTATGAATATTGACTATGTACCTGTATTTCAAATGTGCTTATTGTGGGTAACCCCCACACCTAGCTAGGTACAACAATGAAGAAGCTAGACAGTGCTAATGGCTCATCAACAAAGACAATGGACCATGGAAGAGTTTAGCCTTCCTGTGTGAACATTTCAGCCAGCCTATGAGTAATGGCTGCTATGACTCAACAAGGCATGTAAGGGCATGCGACTCGGCCACATGACACTGAACTCCATTTTGGTACCTGTATTTGTCCACAAACTGGACTGGGAACTGAGTTTGGAACACAGGGTTCCTGCTATATGTTAAAGCTATATAAGGCAGGGAGTGACATCATCTGGTGTCCTCACTCCTTACACAAGGACATTCTTGGCAACACCTGGGAACAAAGACTGAATTGGGGGAAAGTGCTGGTCCCAGGCTAAAGAGATTTTTTTAACCAGTGTATGAAAACTCAATGAATTGCTTATATCATCAGTAAGATGGAGAAATTGCCACTTCAAATCTTATCCCTCTAGTATTTTAGGCTTAGTTTGTGGTTTTGTTTATTTACTAGGTAATCTGCTTTGATCTGTTTGCTGTCACTTAAAATCTATCTTTCTGTAGTTAATAAACATGTTTTATGTTCTTATCTTTACCAGCATGTTTTAAATGAAGTGGGTGGGAAAATTTCATCTCTGCAAACAAAGGCTTTTGCATATCTTTCCCATATCAAGGGGAAAGCAAACTATATTAAGGAGCTTGCATTGTACAGTGCAAAATGGTATAATACTGGGTTTATACTCCAGCGAGGGTGAAAGGCTGGGGAGCTGGGAAATTGGCTGTTGACTTCTCTCTGTCCTTGAGTGGCTTAGGTAAAGCACTCAGGTAGCTCAGTTGGGTATGTGGCACCATCTGATGTCATGTTGGGTGATAACAGGGCCTGGAGAGGCTGGCTGAATCTCTACAAAGCAGTGTGAGAGCAGCCTGCCCAGCTGGCGGGTTAGGGGGCACAGCAGTTCCCACAGCTCCCAGGCTGCACCCTGGGGGTTGACAACCCATTACATCCATACCCCACCTCTATCCCCCACCCCATGTCCCCTCCACCCCAGGAATCACACTGTGAGTGCAGGATGAAATCCAGTCTCTTTATTCCATGAACAGCCCCTACGGCACCGTGACAGGCGGGTCCCCAGGACCTGTCCAAGGGTCGAAGGAGGAGGGGCCAGAAGCCACTCAGCTGTATTCCCTGAAGAGCCCAGAGTGGCTGGGTTGAGGTGATGGGTCCCCTGGGCCAGGGGGACTGAGAGGGACATCGCATTGGGGAGTGGGATGGTATAGGGGTGCTGGCTGGCATAAGGAATATGGCTTTGGAAAGATGGCATTGAAGGGGCTGGCTGGCATGGGAGATATGGCTGGATGGCATGGGGGCTATGGGCACTGGGGGGCTGGATGGCATGGAAGGTTATGGCACTGGGGGATATTGCATGGGGGGCTGGATGGCATGGGGGCAGCTAGTATCTCAGGTGTCAGTGCATGGAGGGGAGGGGTTAGAGTCTGCAGCACCCCTTGGAAGGCTGAGGGGGGCACTCACTAGCAAACACCTCAGGTACCTCTGTGGGCCCCCCCCCCAATGGGAGGAGCTGTCTGAGTGCCATGGACCTGGAAGAGTCCTAACCCAGCCCTGTCCTGCCTACCATGCCTTGACCGTTGGGAGGGGATGGAGGGTGGGGGACCCAGGGGAGTCTGCCCTGGGAGTCCACAAAGCAGCAAAGCAGCCCCCTGGGGCAATGGGGAACGTCCCATTTGCAAATGGAAACACTAGCTCCTTTAGGGAACGTGCCTGGGGTCCTGAAGGCAGCCATCTTGTATGCCTGTCTCAGCCTCTGGGTTGGGCCTCAGGACCCCTTGGCAGCCATCTTGGACATTTCTCCCATCCCCACAGTGCCTTGGGTGTGGCCAAGTTGGAACCCATTGGACAGCCACTTTGGAGGCATCCCCCATCCTCTCATGTGGCTGGGACCATGGGATCCCAGGATGCAGGCGTCCTGGACACTGCTTCGAGTCCGGCTGAGGCCTAGGAACCCACTGGGCGGCCAGCTTGGAGGCCTCACCCAAGTCCCTGAGAGGCTGACGCTTTGCGCTGGTAACCTGGGACCACGCTGGAAGCTGTTTGGGGCTCTGATGCCCTTCCCTCCCCGACCAGGATGTCCCATGTCAGGCCCCCGCTCCTCAGACCCAGAACATGCTGGCAGTGAAGTCACCAAAACAACCTGAAGCGCGAGAAATGTGCAAACCAGAAAGCACGAGTGCAGTGCCCAGAGGTGGGGGCAAGGGGGCTGGAGCAGGCCGAGGCCAAGCTTTGCATTGCATGAGCAGTGGCCATGTTGCTTCCCCCATCATGCATTGTGGTGGGGGCAGCCTCGCTCACTGTGAGGCGAAGGGATGTACCTAAAAGAGCGAGGTGCCCACTGTCCGCCCCCCGTGGGGCTGGGAGAGCGAGCACTAGGATTCATAACAACATGCTTTGTTTGGGGGCGGCACCAAGCATGCAGGGTGTGTGGGGGAGCCAGTTGCGGGGCACTCTCTGGGGTGCACCCCATCTTGAATCACTCCCCTCGTCCTTCATTCATTCCTCACCGTCGCCTCAGGCCTGCAACAAACAATGTCACTCAAAACCAGGCCACCCTGACCACAGCCCCTGCAGCCAAAGGAGAACCTCGCTGCTGTTAGCAGTAGTGGGCTGTTATCCTCTCTGGGGTCCACCATGGGAGTGGGTTGTGACACTGTGTTACAACAAATTGTAGTTGAGATAGGGAAAGGAGTGAGGCCTAGTGATTAGACTGGGAGCCAGGACTCCTGGGTTCTCTCCTGACTCTGGGAGAGGAGTGGGGTCTAGTGATTAGAGCAGGGGGGGCTGGATTCTCTCCTGGCTCTGGCCCGCAGAGCAGGGGCACAAGGCACAGCACTATGGTGCATGCAGGGAACTCTTGTGCCCCCACCAAGGAGGGGAGGGGTCATGGGGCAGGTGGAGGTAGTCGGTGCTGGGGGTGCAGCGAGGCAGAATCTGATGGGAGGATGCAGGGTAGAGCCAAATCCTGTGGGCCAGGCCGACCCTCCAGGGCTCCCGCCCATCTGGGCTTACCTGCCACACGAGGTCCCTCAGGCTCACCGACGGCCCTCAAGAGCTATTCCGCCACCTGCACCCCTGCACAGTTCTCCTTGCTCTCCGACGTGATGGCCAGGTACTCGGAGCTGTGGAGAGACAGAGGTGAGGACAGCCTTCCATCCACTGCCAACCCCAGGGTTGCCAACTTTCTAATTGCACAAAACCGAACACCCTAGACCGCCCTGCCCCCCCACTCACTACATTCCCCCTCCCTCGGTGGCTCGCTCTCCCACACCCTCACTCACTTTCACTGGGCTGGGGCAGGAAGTTGGGGTGTGGGAGGGGGCTGTGGGTTGCACCAGGGGGTTGGGGTGCAGGGTGGGTGAGGGCTCCATTTGGGGGTGTGGGCTCTGGGGTGGGGCCAGGGATGAGGAGTTTGGGGCGTAGGGGGGGCTCCAGGATGGGAGGTGGGGCAGAGGGGTTCAGGGTATTGGAGGTGGCTCTGGGCCGGGGGTTTGGGTGCAGGAGGGGGTGCGGGCTCCATCTGGGGGTGCAGACTCTGGGGTGGGGCAAGGGATGAGGGTTTTGGGATGCAGGAGGGGGTTGTGGGGTTGGGGCAGGGGGTTGGGGTGCGGGCTTACCTCCTGCGGCTCCCGGTTAGCAGCACAGCGGGGAGTCTAAGGCAGACTTCCTGCCTGTCCTGGCTCCGCACCCCAGAAGTGGCCAGCAGGTCCATTTTCTAGGGGGGGGAGGGGGGGGCAGGAGGCTCTGCTCTCACCTGCAGGCACCGCCCCACAGCTCCCATTGGCCACAGTTCCCGGCCAATGGGAGTGCAGAGCCGGTGCTCGGGATGGGGGCAGCGCAAAGAGCCCTGTGGCCCCCCCGCCTAAGAGCCGGAACTGCTGGCCTCTTCTGGAGTGCAGCACGGAGCCAAGACAGGTAGGGACTAGCCTGCATTACCCCTGCAGCACTGGACTTTTAACGGCCCGGTCGGCAGTGCTGACCGAAGCCACCAGGGTCCCTTTTCAACCAGGTGTTCTGGTTGAAAACTGGACACCTGGTCACCTTAGCACACCTGGCCTTCCCCAAAGCACCCCCCACCTGGGTCCTGCCTCCCTCCCAGCCTCCACCTGCCCCTCTGAGCCCTCCCAGCTCTCTGCACTCACGCATTCTCCTGTGCAGCCACCTCAGTGGCCGCCGCGATCTTCTTGTAGCAATAAATCATCTCAGCCACCAGCCAGATGGTGAGCACCACGATGAGCACATACATCATGATCTCCGACACGATAGACGCCATGTCCCGATTCGCTGCGGGGGGGTGGGAGAGGGTGAGACCGCCCCACTCTCCACAGCCCTCTCCTCTGCCCCAGCGCTGCTCCTTGCTGGGGAAGCCAGCTCAGCACCCAGCATCACGCAGGCTGGCAGGCAGCCCCGTCTCAGCAGCCCCTCCAGAAACACAAGCTCTGTTGGCAATGGGACAGGTTCCCGCAGCTCCTGGGGGCTGCCGCAGACCTTCCCACCTCCGGCCGTCAGAAACTGGCTTCTCCCGACACTGCCATGGCCATCTGCCCAGTTCAGCCCCAATGGGCCTTGTGCCACGGGGGCCTTTAGCCCCTTAGCTCTTCCCCGCCCTGTCCCCCCACCCCCACTGAATTTATGGGTGCACATGGAGCCTCCCAGCATGCATGGGAGGTAACCAAGCCGAGCTCTTCCTGCCCCTCTCGGGAGCTCAGTGTGATTGTCCTGCAGCCCCCTACACCACCCCAGGTTGGACTGAAGTGGGGATGGGTGTACACCCCCACTCCTCTGTGTGGCTCCGCCCCTGGTGTGTACCTCCACCCCCATGTGTGTGGCTCCACCCCCTCGTGCCCTCACTCCCCGTGGGTATGGCCCTCTCCCCATGTGATTCAACTCCCCCATGTACGTGCCTCCACTCCTGTGTGCATGGTGCTACCCCCACACCTGGGCTTCCTCACTTTCAGGATGTGGGACCATGCCCCATGTGTGTAGCCCCACCCCAGTGAGTGAGACCCCTCCCTCCATGTGGCCACAGCGCAAGTGTGTGGCCCTGCCCTCTGTAGGTAGCCCCACCCTTTATGTGTGGACCTGCCCCCATTACTGTGACTTCCCTGTACCTGTGGCTCTGCCCCATATACGTGGCGCTAGGGCGACCAGAGGTCCTGATTTTATAGGGACAGTCCCAATATTCAGTGCTTTGTCTTATACAGGAACCTCTTACCCCCCACTCTTTGGCCACCCTAGTGGCACCACCCTGTGTACACAGCTCCGCTCCTGCCCATGGCCCCACCCCCTGCCCGCGAATCCGCCCACTCACCCTTGTCCACCACTGCGACGTGGATGGTCTTGTTGATGACGATGTTGTAGACGTAGCCGTTGAAGGTGAGGTTGCGGTCGACACGGCACAAGTACTCGCCCGCCTGCGCATAGGTCACGTTGGTCAGGAAGATGGACAGATCCTGCAGGTCCCGCGTGTTCTTGCTGCCGTTCCACACCACCAGATCCTGGAACCGCTCGTCCACCACCTCCAGCAGCGCATCGGGGTCGTAGCGCAGGATCTGGGGGGAAGGGAGTAAGACCGATGGCCATGCACTGTGGGGGACGCCTGTCCCAGACCACAGCCCCATGGAAGACGTCTGTCCTGGACCAGACTCCCATGGGGGATGCCTATCACGGACCAGACCCCCACAGGGGACGCCTGCCACAGACCACAGCCCCGTGGGGGACACCTGCCCCGGACCATAGCCCTGCAGGGAGCAATGGTGGTGTGCTGGGGATGGGACAGCAGCCTCCGCACCGTGGGTGAGGCTGGGGTTACCGCGCCGGGGGAGTTAGGAGAGTGGAAGCTAGACCCTCATGTCTGTGGGCAACTAGTGGGGCCAGCCCCCTGGAGAGTGACCCCCCCCCCATATTCAGTGAAAGGAGACATAAGGCAATATGGATGTGGTATCTGTTTTTCATAGGAGGTTGTAACCTCCTGGGAAGAGAATGGGGTATACTGGTTAGAGCCGGGGGGCTGGGAACCCAGTCTCCTGGGTTCTATCCCCAGCCCTGGATGGGGAGTGAAGTCTAGGGATTGGGAGGGAAGCGGAGAGTAGTGAGCACCCAGCAGAGAACGAACCTTGTCTGCCTTCACCCAGCTCAGGGCAGCTGGTTAGTGACCAGGGCCTGTCTGGAACAGGCCGGTGCTGAGATGCAGCCACCTCTGGGGTGGGGCCCAGCTGCTGTCTAACAAAACATGGGGTTGGGGTTGGGCTGGGCTGTGAAGGAGGAGGCTGTGTGCTGGGGAAGCCTCAGGGAGGAGAACAGAAAGCTCTAGACAGAGACCTGATTCCCTCTCCCATTCCCTGTGCTTCCCCCAGTGTGGTCCAGCCCCCCAGCCAGCCCTCACGCACCCTGGTGAAGGTCTCAGTGCCCTTCTCCTTGAAGTACCACTCCGTGTAGGCCTCGGCTGCGGTCTCGCTCCGCTTCTTGCAGGAAATGCAGAGGATCTTGAAGGTCATCCCGAAAACGGCCTCGGTGTGGGACTCCACCTCCACGCAGCCGGCCCAGCACAACGCCACTGAGGAAGGAGGGTGTGAAAGGGTCACACAGAGCCCCCCCTCCAGGCCCCCAACACCACCCCTGAGCTCCAGTCCCAGTCCCCAATCTGCACCCCCAAAACCACCCCAGCATCCCACATCTGCACCCCATCATCCTCTGATCTACACCCCTTCTACCAGCACCCCCAGATTTGCACTTCAGTACCCCCAGAACCACCCTCAGGCTCCCCCATATGCTCCTCCTTCCCCTCTCTTCCCTCCAATCAGCACTCGAGGGCCTGCACTGGCCCTGCCCCTGGGGGAGCTGCAGGTCGCTCACCCAGCCGGAGAGGTAGGAATCAAGGCAAGGGCCAGCGAAGGCCATTGTTGGCTGGACAGGATCACACCTGCTCTGTGGATGTCTGTCTGTGTCTGTGCTGCCCCCAGCATGCACCAGATTATCTTGGGGCAGTGCTGGGTGGGGGGAGCCCAGGGCTGGGATGACAGGGGACTGCGAGTCGGGAGTGAGGGGCACCGGAGAGCTGGGTGGGGAGAGCCCAGGGCTGGGTTGGCAGGGTGCTGCTGGTCTGGAGTGAGGGGTGCTGGCAGAACGGGGTGGGGAGAAGCGGAGCCCAGGGCTGGGCTAGCAGGGGGTTGCGGGTCGGGAGTGAGAAGCCCCAGCAGAGATGCAGGGAAGCCCAGGGCTGGGCTAGCAGGGGGCTGCGGGTTGGGACTGAGAGGCCCCAGCAGAGCTGAGGACAGAGCTCAGGGCTGGGCTGGCAGGGGGTTGCGGGCTGGGACTGAGGGGTGCCGGCAGAGCTGGGGGGCCCAGGGCTGAGCTATTCATTTTGTCACTGCCGTTGGATTCTGCTACCTAAACTTTCCTGGGTGGTTCCTGCCCTGGTCGCTCGGTGTCACCCCAGGGCCTGTCAGGGATCAGCCCCTGTGAGGGCAGGTGGCCCCGTTTCTCTGAATCATGGCTCTGGGCACTTGATGTCCCCCCATCCCCATCTCTCCATGCCTCAGAGCTAGTCCCACCCTGCCCAGTCAGTGGCTACGTCCTGCTCCAGACTTTCCCTGAGGGGAGGGAATCTGCCCCAGAACGGGGGGGGGGGGGAGATGGCGGTGTGGAGAGAGCTCAGGGAGTCCCCACTGGGACAGGCCCTGCGGCCCCTCCCCCCAGGGCCCAGGAGCCCCCTCTCTGGGCAGCCCTTGGCCCCCAATCTTTTGCCCCAGGTGTGCACTCACCGAGGCTGAGGCAGATGAGGAGTGATGGGCCCAGCAGAGCCATGATGCGGTTCCTGGGATCAGGGGCCCAGGCCAGCTGCGGCAGCTCCTCAGTGAGGCTGGTGCTGTGGGTCCCCCTCTGCCCCTGCCCGCCGGCTCCGTGCTCAGCGGACAGACGATCCCCGACAGGAATCTTCCAGGAGGGTATTTATAGCCAAGGGCTCGGTGCCCTGCACTGCCCAGCCTGCGCCTTGGAATGTCCTGGCCGGATGCTCCCAGCTGGTCCTGGCCGGCCCGTTCCTCAAGGCAGAGGCTAGCACAGCCTGGCTGCCCCCGTGGCCATGCGACACCCCAGATGGGCCCAGGGCCCAGCACTGCTGGGAAAGGGGCACCCCCCCAGCCCAGGGCAGACAACAGGGCTGGCCGGAGGAGCCATAAACAGGGGAGCAGGGGGAGCTGTCAGCAGGCCTGGGTCCCTTGCCCTCCACAGCGACCCCGTCCAGACGCAGCTCTCCTGGTCCACAGAGCAGAGTCCACAGCTCAGCTGCTGCCACCTGGATCCTGGCAGCCCATGAAATGAGTCAGGCTCACAAGGGACGCACTTGCTCTGCCTGGGACTGGTGCTGTCAGGACTGGGTGCCCAGAGTCCGGGGGAGGGTGGGGGGGCAATGTCACTGCAGTCCCAGCTCGGTCCCGTCCAGTCGCTGTCTCAGTGTCACTGCAGAGCTGCAAACTGGTCACTCAGCAAATCCCTGGGTGGTGCCCACACCCAGCCAGCTGCCCTGACCCACATCCTGCCGGAATCACGCCCACTTTAGGGATGCCCAGGGGCGACCTCGACACTGCCCACTAGGCTGGCACAGGGAGGTAGTGATGAAGCCTGTGTCCAGCAGGGAGGATGCAATGGAGCCAGTGCCCACTTTGGAGGGGGTGATGGAGCCGGGGCCCGGTCCGGATGGGGCGATGGAACCGGAGCCCGGTCAGGTGGGGAGGGGGCGATGTAGCCGGGCCCCGGTGCGGAAGGCGCGGGGGACCCTGCGGCTCAGCCCGTCCGGCGCACTGCAGGGGAGCCGGCTGCGGCGAGCAGCTGCGAATGAATGGAAGCGCCAAGCGCAGAGGGCGGGCGGGGATTGATGCATTGCAGCATGCGCCGGCGGCAGGCCGGGGAGCGTGGGGCTGGGGGCGGGAACGCAGCGGCCGGTCCCCGCCCACCCGGGACGCACGTGGGGACGGGACCGACAGCACCGGGCACATCCACTGACTGAGGAGAGAGTCACGAGGACGGATCCAAAGACCCAGCTCTGCCTGTGCCCCCACTCCCAACCCGCAGCCCCCTGCTAACTCAGCCCTGTCCCCCGGCTTTGCCTGTGCCCCTCACTCCTGACCTGCAGCCCCCTGCTAGCCTAGCCTAGCCCAGCCCAGCCCTGGGCTCCCCCTCCCCCAGCTCTAGCAGTGCCCCTCACTCCTGACTCGAAACTCACTGCTCGCCCAGCCCTGGGCTCCCCAACACCCAAGCTCTGCTAGTGCCCGTCACTCCCAACCTGCAGCCCCTGGCTAGCTCAGCCCTGGGCTCCTGCCAACTCTGCCGGTGCCCCTCACTCCTGATCCACAGCCCCCTTCTAGCGAGCCCAGGGCTTCCCCCAGCTCTGCCAGTGCCCCTCACTCCTGACCCACAGCCCCCTGCTAGCCCGGCCCTGGGCTCCCTACCCCGCAGCTTTGCCAGTGTCCCTCACTGCCAATCCAGAGCCCCTGCTAGCTGAGCCCTGGGCTCCCCGGTGGGTGGCCGCTTTGCTCTGTGGAATGGGTGAGCCAGAGCAGGTGGAGGCTGCTGTGGTGCTGGTGCTGCCTGGCTCCCCCACCTTTCCCTTCCTCAGGGCACCTGCCTTCATTTGCAGAACTAATGTCAGGTGTGCAGGGATCCAACCGCTCCCGTTTCTCCCTCCCCTCCCTGTCTGCCTGCCCGGTGGAGCCGGCTCCCTGTGCACTCAGCTCCCTCCCGACCCTCAAGTGTAGCAGTGCCTCAAGGGGATGGGACATGGGTCCTTTCCCTTCTAGATGGCGCTATCTCTTGTCCGGCCCAGGGCAGGGGGTTGACTGATCAAGAGTTGGAGGGAACACCCCATAAGGGATGGAAGGAGGGCTATGTCTATGCTGGCAAGTCAAAAACAAAACTTTTGTCATTCAGAGGTGTTAACCACCCCCCTCCCCCCCACACACAAAAGACAAAGTTTTGACCACAAAGTTTTATGTTGGCAGGAGAGCTGACAAACAGCAGCTACACTGTGTGACTTTTAGTTGCACAGCTGGGTCTCTAAAAGCAAGGTCTCAAGTGGGGTGAGGCCACAGCTGCAGTATTGGGTCTGGTTTTGGTCACCAATGTATAGAAAGGGTGCAGAGAAACTGGAAATGATCCAGAGGTGAGTGACAAAGATGATCGGAGGGAGGGAATGCAGGCCATCTGAGCATAGGCTGAAAGAATGGGTAGGTTTAGTTTGGAAAAGAGGAGATTAAGGGGAGGACATGATAGCAGTCTTCAGATATTTGAAAGGCTGCCATTAAAAAGATGGAAAAAAGTTGCTCTCTATTGCCACGGAGGGCAGGACAAGAGGCAACGGGTTCAAACTACAGCAGAGCAGATTGAGATTAAATCTCAGGAGAAACTTTCTAATGGTAAGAACAGAAGGACAATGGAGCAGACGCGTAGGGAGGTTGTGGAATCTCCTTCACTGGAGGTTTTCAAAAGGAGGCTGGAGCCATCTGTCTGCGATGGTTTAGCCACATCAAATCCTGCACCTTGGTAGGGGTTGGACCAGATCCTTGTGGTCCCTTCAAACCTAATGGGCACCGCTCGTCTCTGCCCAGCTGCCTCTGGGCTCAGGGAGCGACAGCCCCAGCTGTGGGCTGAGCCTGGGAGGCTGGGTGTGTGAAGCAGGCTCAGCGCACCTCACTCAGCCCCTCACAGGGGCTCCGTGGGGCTGCAACCCAGCAGTGGGGCTGGGAGACAAGTCTGGAGTATGGGGGAGGGGCCCTGTCACAGAAGAATCTCGGTCACTGTCACCACTGTGCCCCAGTACTTCACTGCCCCAACACTTCACCATACTGCCCCTAAGCACAGCCCCTGCACTGCACTGCCCCATACTTCCCCCAGCACAGCACCGCCCTGCCCCATACTGCCCCCAGCACTCAGCCCTGTACAATATTTCCCCAGCACCCTGAGGATCATGCTGTGCTGCCCCCTGCAGGTGCTGCCTGGCCAACACAACTCACTCTCGACAGCTGAAGGCAGCCTTGGCCAAGGAAGTGCCGGTTACGGAAGCAGATGGGTGGGATTCCAGCTGCAGGCTCCAGCCATCTCGAGCCACCGGGAGGGGGGAAAGCCCAGGGCTGGGCTAGCAGGAGGCTGTGGGTCAGCAGCAAAGGGCACCACAGGGTTGGGTGGGGAGCCCAGGGCTGGGCGAGCAGTGGGCTGTGAGTCAGGAGTGAGGGGCCCTCGCAGATCTTCTGGGGGTAGCCCAGAGCTGTGGGTCAGGAGTGAGGGGCCCTGGCAGATCTTGAGGGGTAGCCCAAGGCTGGGAGAGCAGGGGCTGTGGGTCAGGAGTGAGGGGCACTAGTGGGGCTGGGTGAGCAGTGGGCTGTTAGTCAGGAGTGAGGGGCCCTGGCACATCTCAGGAAGGGGCCCAGGGCTGGGCTAGCAGGAGTTATGGGTCGGGAGTGAGGGGCACCAGAGGGCTGTGTGGGGAGCCAAGTGCTGGGATAGTAGGGTGCTGTGGGTCAGGAGTGAGGGGCCTCAGCAGATTTTGGATGAGGGGAGTCCAGGGCCGGACTAGCAGGAGGCTGTGGGTCAAGAGTGAGGGGGCATCGCAGGGCTGGGTTGGCAGGGGGATTTGAGTCAGGAGTGTGGGGCACTAGCAGGGCTGTGGGCCAGGATTGGGCCCATGGCCAATGTCTAAGGACTGCAAGGGGGTCTCTGCTTGCAGCTGGGTCACGCCAGGTGCTGTGTCCTTGGGTGGGCTGCACGAAGCTGCTGGGCCCATCTCTGTCCCCAGGGAGGGGGCCTGGCAGGGCAGAGCAGTGAGATGTGGTCAGTGGAGCCAGGCAGTGGCAGAGCAGGGGGGCGAGGCAGTTGTACATTGGCCTGGGAAGGATCCTGAGCAGTATTGGAGCTGAGCTCCACTGCAGAGGGGAACGGGATGGGACACGGGAACAGTAATTGGCTCATCTGCACGCGCCTCCCCTGGCAGCTGGGGTGGAAACACTGGCTAGGGGGCAGTAGAGGGTGGTGCTGGGCAGAGTGGGGCATGGATGCAGGGACAGAAGCACTGGCTGGGGGGGGGGCAGAGGGGAGCACTGATGGGGGGGGGAGTACAGGGAGCACTGGCTGGGGGGGCCCTGGGCAGAGGGGGGATGCAGGGGGTAGATAGGGGCAGAAGCAGTGGCTGTGGAGCAGGGGGGAGCACTGGCTGCAAGGTACTGGGCAGAGTGGGGTGGGGATGCAGGGGGTTGATGGGACAGGGGCAGTAGTACTGGCTGGGGAAGAGCTGGCTGGGGGGCAGCAGGAGGAGGGGCAGGAGCACTACCTGGGGCACAGCGGGGAGAGGGATGGGAGCCATGGCAGGTTCTGACTGTGGGGGGCACTGGGCAGAGTGGGGCAGGGACGTGGGGAGTTGATGGGGGCAGTGGCAGGAGTGCTGGCTGGGGGCCAGCAGAAGGAGGGGCAGGAGTGCTACCTGGGGGGCATTGGGGGGAGGGATGGGAGCAGGCTCTGGCTGTGGGGAGGTACTGGGCAGAGTTGGGCAGGGATGCTGAGGGGCCCCTCTCCCTTGTGGTCCCCTCACCCCCAGACAGAGACTCGTCCTGGATGCACTGTCCCAGCCACTCTCTTTAATCAGCTAATAAATAGTGGGGTGGGGCCAGAGCCCCATAACACTGAGGATAGAAGGGAGCAGACAGCGTGCAGGCTGGTGGGGGTGCTCACACACACACAGCCCCTTCCCCCCTGCCCCCAGCAGTGGCAAAGGGCAAGAGGCCCAGACTGGGAGACAACGACCCAATGCCTGGTGGGCACCGAGCCCTCCAGGAATCGAGTGTTTGGGAAGGGGGCAGAGACATGGGCAGTGCCCCCGCAGCACATGAAGCCTGCCCCAAAAGTGCCCCTGCTCCAGCACAGAGAGGACCCAGGAGTCCTGGCTCCAAGGTAAGGGGGTGGGGGAACAGCCCTGGCCTCTCCTCACAGTAACACTATGCAGCTAGACCACCTAGAAAGTCAATTCCCAGCCCAGACTGGATGGGTTCCCCCAGGTCTCGACAGGCTCCCAGCCGGCAGACATGGGGCGCTGGACCCAGCTGGCAGCCACAGTCCAGCCACCGTTGTCCTGGGCTGCAGCCAGCGGGAGGATCACAGGGGGCAGAGCCGGCCCACAGCGGGTCCTCCATGTGTCCCACGGTGCAGCCTCCACCTAGCTGTCCCCACAGAGACCTGCTCCGCCAGGGGGTGGCAGGAGAGCGGAGCAGCCCAAGCCAGGGCCGACGCCAGCCAATGGCTGGGTGCTGCTGACCCAGCAGGAGAAGCAGACCCTGGGAGGCATCCACCAGCCAAGGATGGGGCAACACTGAGCTGGCCGACGAGGAGCGTCCGGGCGGCGCTGACCCGGCCGCAGTCTCAGATCCAGGTCAGTCTCCCATGGCGCCGGTGGCCAGCGCAGCCTCAGGAGACAGTGTCAGCCTGGCCTGGCTCTGGGGGTGGCTCTGCCATCGCGATGCCCTGGTGCAGCTTCTCCAGGGAGACCTTCATCTGGGGGCAGTGGGGGGAGGAGGTACCAGTTATTCCTGAATGGCCGACAGTCCATGAAGAGGACTTCAGCCTTGTAGTCCTGGCTCCCAGCCCACCTCTCCCCCATCTAGATTGCACTCCCATCAGAGCAGGGAGAGAACCCAGGAGTCCTGGTGCCCAGACCCCCACGCACACTAACCTCACTCCCCTCCCAGAGCTGAGGAGAGAACCCATGAGTCCTGGTGCCCAGCCCCTCTGCTCTAACCAGTAGATGACACTTTCCCAGTGCCTCCTCTTTCCTCGGGCTCCCGGATCACCAGCTGGGCTGGGTCCTGCTGCCAGGCAAGGGGCGCCCCAAGCAGCTCTGGGTGCAGAGATCTGAGGCTGGGTGACTGTGCATTAGCGCGGCTGGCCCCAGGGCTGCAGAGGAGGCAGGGGGAGCCAGGCCCAGGGGAGAGCCAGGCCAGGGGGCCGCGCAAGCAGAGCTGCAAGCCCCCCTGGGCAGGGACCCAAAGAGCCGAGCGAGTCCGGCCCGGACCTGCAGCATCACCTCGTCCAGCAGCTCCACAGAGGCCTCCAGGATCTGCCTCCACTTCCGCACCTCGGCGCCATGGAAACGGCGCTGCAGCTCCAGGACCTCGGCCCACTCGCCTGCCGTCTGGGGCAGCTTCCTGGGGGGCGGCAGGGGGTCATGGCCAGCTGAGGTGGGGGTCATGGCCCCCAACGCCAGCTGCTGGCACCCCTCCTCTGGCACCTCAACCCTGCTCCAACAAATACCCAACCCCCCTCGCCTCTTGTGCTCCCCATGCTGCCCCCACGCCCACCACTGGGATTGCTTCCAATCCCCCTGGCCTGTGCTCCCCACACTACCCCTCCCCTACTGCCGGAAATTTCCCCATTCCCCCACCCACCCACCCTGCCCCTGCCAGGATCACTCACCCTCGGGCCAGTGCGGAGGCCTGCCAGGCCTGAAAAGCGTGGGCTGTGTGCTCCAGCGCCCACAGCCGGTACAACAGCATCACGTTGAGAACCACCAGGACCAGCAGGCTGTGGGGAGAGGGAGAGTGAGGGGCGGACAAAGCCCCGCCCCCGGCCGGATGCTGGTAAGGGTCACCCAGTGTCCCTAGGACACAGCCCTGTGTTACATGGGGCAGAACCCAGGGATCCTGGCTCCCAGCCTCCCTGCTCAAACTACTACACCCCACTCCCTCCCAGAGCTGGGGAGAGAACCCAGGAGTCCTGGACCCCCTGCTCAAACTACTACACCCCACTCCCTCCCAGAGCTGGGGAGAGAACCCAGGAGTCCTGGACCCCCTGCTCAAACTACTACACCCCACTCCCTCCCAGAGCTGGGGAGAGAACCCAGGAGTCCTATCCCCGTCCTGCCCCCAGCTACATGTGTGGCTCTCTCAGACCCCATCTCCCTGCCCAGAACACGCTCAAGGAAGGCTGACAGATTTGCATACTGCACTCTGATTGGTGGGGCCTGGAGCTGAGGCCTGCCATTACCCATTATGTCAGTGGTATGTTGGCCAATCAGAGAGCAGTATGCAAATCATCCCACCTCAGAGCACTAAGGGCAGGGCAGGGGTGGTGCTGGGGGCAGGCGGGGCAGAACCAGTGGTCCATGGAGGGGTATCTGGGGGCACAAGGGGGCGGGGTCAGGGGGTCTATGGCAGCCGGGGGGGGATCACACCGTACCTCACACAGATCCTGTGAGGCAGCAGAGACAGAAAGAAGGAAAGAGACACGTGAGGCCTCACCCCAGAGAATCACCCCATAGCTCCCTCCACACGCAGCCCCCCTCTCCCCACACACAGCTCTCCCCACCAATAGCCCCTGCCTGGCCACACACAGAGCAGCTCCAGCCCCCCACAGCCCAGTCCAGTCCAACTCCCACATCCCAACTCTGAAAAGGGTCTGTGGCTCTGCCACAGGGGGTGCCCCTGCTCTGTTCCCCAGACCATATCCCCTCACATCACCCACAGAGCCCAGCCTGAGCTCGGCTGTGTGTCCCAAATCCTGGACCCTCCACGCCCCCCACAGAGCTCCACCCCCCATTACTCCTCTCAGTGCCCTGCCCTGCCCCACCCTGCCCCCCACATCAACCCTCCCCACAGAGCCCTGCCCAGCCTCCCACAGTATGCCTCCCAGAGCCCTGCCTGGCCCCCTACATCACTCCTCCAAAGAGCCCCAGTTCCCTTTAGTCCCATCCCCCCATAGCTCAACCACCCACCCCTCCGCCTCCCCATAGCCCAGCCCTGCAGGCCCCTTACACCAGGCTGACGATGAGGATGAGGGTGGACACGGTAGGGCCCCGGCTTCGCTCCACCAGCTGCTGGGAGAGCCGGGTTGCCAGGCTGCCTGCGGGGAGAAGGGGCAGGTTAGGTGGGGGCCGAGCCAGCCCCATGCGCCCATGAGTCGCTCCCCATAGGGGACTGCAGCAGCCCATCTCCCATCCTCTGGCGGGGAGGAATAGCTGCCCTCGCAGGCTTCCTCATGGGGGATCGTCAGGGACAAGGCATGTTCCCCCTTACTGGCGGGGGCGGTGATGGGGGTGCATTCCCCTTTACCTGGGAGTGGGGAACAGGGATGGGGATGCATTTGAGGGGGTGGGTTCCCTTTGTGCTGGAGATGGGGCTGGGGTGGGTTCTGGGGGACAGGTTACAGGAGGGGGCATATTTCCTTTGGACGGGGGGTGGATTGTGGGTAAAGGGTTGGGGGCAAGTTCCCCTTTACCCAAGGGGGGGGAAACAGGTTCCTTCTGGACATGGGCAGGGATGGGGTGGGTTTTTCCTTACTGGAGGGGTGCAGTGGGCGGGGCCCCATCTCGCTGGGGGGCAGTGTGGCCAGGGTGGGCTCAGCATGGGGGGCCCTCCAGCTCAGCGTGCACTTCCTGCGGCGCAGCCCAGCCAGCAGCCCCCGTGGCTCTGTCCCGCAGCCACTCTCCTCCAGCAGTGTCTTCTCCGCCCGTGCCAGTGCCAGCCCTGCAACACCGAGAGGAGTGAGACACCCACACCAGCCCCACCACGCCGGGGGGGGTGTGAGACGCTGATGCCCGCTACGCCCTGCCACGCTATGCCCTGCTATGCCAGGGTGGGTGAGATGTCCACGCCAGCCCTACCACACCGGGGGGTGAGATGCCCACGCCTGCTACGCCAGCTCCACCATGCCAGGGGGGTGAGATGCCTGTGCCAACCCTACCATGCTGGGGGGTGACGCCCGCTACACGAGCCCTGCCATGCCAGGGGGGGTGAGACACCCACACCATCCCCACCACACTGGGGGGTGATGCCTGTGCCTGCTACGCCAGCCCCACCATGCCAGCCCCACCATGCTGGGGGGGTGAGATGCCCGTGGGAGGAGGCCACATGCACCCCATAAGGTCCAGAGGGAGGGAGCCATGTGAAGCCCAGGGCCCATCCCAACTGTGTCCCTCCAGCTGCCCAGCTGTGTCACCTCCACCCAACCAATGGATTTATTGGGAAACCCCCTCTGGTTGGTGGCCTGCCCCACCTGGACCCCTTCACGTCACCTCCCCAGCCCCCTTGTTTCGCTTGCCCCCCTCCTGCCACCGCTCATGGGATGTGACACAGTGGGAATTTTCTTAGTATTCAGTACGAGTTCTGGGTGTGCCTCAGTTTCCCCAATGTGCTGCATGTTTACCTAGCTGGAGGGAAAGGGGGTTTAATTTTGCAAAGACCCAGAGAACCAGGTGGGACTGTTGAATGGCTGCCTGGACCCACACAATGGCTGGACATTTTGTAACTCAGCAACTGATGACCTGGGGGCTAGGACCAGGGAGAACAAAGCTGAGGGTGGAGGCCAGGTGACCCTCTTTGCCCTGAAGGGGAACAAAGGATGGAGGAGGGGCAACTGGGCATGACTGAGGGTGGGCTGCTGGAAGCGGGTCTCAGCCTCCTGTTGGGGTCCGAGGTGGAGACCAGGGCTCAGAGCTCTGGGTCTGACCAAGATGGACGTGGCTGGAATTTCCTGGGTTCGGTGCTAACAAAGAACTTGCCTACGCTGTGCTCCCACGGCTGAGAAACCTTCTGTGTCACACGCTGTCTGAGTCACTCCAAAGAGTGGGGGTGCAGGGCCCTTCCCCAGGTGTCCCATCCAGGCAGACTCCCTGCGGGGAGCTAAGGGTGGAGCAGGGGCTGAATGCTCCGAGCTCAGACCCAGGAAACGCTGAAACCAAGGAGGCTTCTCGCCCCCCGAGAGAGTCTGGGGGTGTCACATTGAAGAGGGTCCTGCCTGGGTTTGATTCAGAGCTGTTCAAGAGCACCGAGCCTGTGACACGGCCCCACCAGCCCAGCCCCCCTCGCATTGCCTGCCACCCGTCCACGTCGCCCCCCTCACCTCGGCCACCTGCACAGCCGCTGTATCTCCATCTCCAGCCCTGCCCGATACCCTCTGACAGTCCCCTGCCCCTCTAGGCCCCCCTCCCCCCATAGGCACCTCTGAGTCCCCAGAGCTCTCCCAGACTCCAGCACTGGGCGCACTCTTCTGCACCTGCCCCCTTACCCCGGTGCCAGCCATCCCTCGCAGTCCCCGTCCGTTCCGTCCCACCCCCCGTCCCAGGTGCTGTTGCCCCGTACCCAGGTGCTGGAAGTACTCCTCCACGCCGCTCCATGTGTTCTTTTCAATCAGGGCTCTCACTAGGTTCCAGGGCTGCTTCCGGTACCGGATCTCAGAGGAGACTCTGGGGAAGGCAGAACCGGGGGGCAGGGAGGGGGCCGTGTCAATGGCCTGCTCCTTGAGGCGCACTGGCGGGGGACGGGAGCTGCCAGGCCAGAATGCTGGGAAGCAGCTCCCTAGAGCAGATGTGGCGGGAGCCTGTTTCCCAGAGATTCCCAGCAGCAGGCCCCTCCGTCACAGATCTCAAGGCCAGAAGGCACCATTGTGCTCATCTGAGCTGAGCTACCCCTAGCATGGGCCTGTCACAAATGAACGCCTGCCCCCGCCCCATGGCTGCAGCAGGGCCTCAGTGGGGTCCTGGCTCCAACTCTAGTCCCCCAGGGCCAAGAAAGATCAGCTCCAACCAGGCGAATGCAGGTGGCTGCAGGACACTCAGGCCTAGCTCCTGAGAGGGGCGGGAAGAGCTGGGCTTGGATAGCCCCCAGTGCATGCTGAGAGGCTCCATGTGCACCCTGTAAATCCAGCAGGGGGTGGGTTTAGAAGAACTATAGGGATAAATACCCATCTGGCACAAGGCCTAGTGGAGCCGAACTGGGCAGGCACCCGTGGCGGTGTCAGGAGAAACTGGTTTCTGACGGCTGGAGGTGGGAGAGTCTGGGGCAGCCCCCCAGAGCCGGGGGAACCCGTCCTGTTGCAGACAGAGCTCAGGATGTCCCTGGAAGGGGTGCCGAGATGGGACTGCCTGCTGGGCCGGGGACCTGCCAGCCCTATGTGAGCTTTACAGATGGGTAGTGAGGGGGAATCTGCACATCCTTGGAGATTGTTCCAGGGCACAGTTCAGTTCCAGGCTGATTTAGTCCAGCTTCAACTTCTAGCCGCTGGCTGCTTGTGTTGGACTTTGGTCTGCTAGAGAGACAAGCCCAGCACTGGGTGTCTGACCTCACGCAGCACGGTCAGCCGGGAGCCTCACCCCTGACCCTACTCTGGGTTAAGTGAAAGAGCTGGAGCTCCGGGAGCCTCTCCCTCTCAGGCAGGGTTCCTGACCCTTTCCTCATTCTCGAGGCTCTTCCTGGACCCCTTCCCAATTTATCACCATCCTCCTTGGCCTGTGGGCGCCAAACCTGGATACAGGGGCCAAGCTACATCACACCAGGACCAAACCCAGAGGGAAAATCACCTCCCTGCTCCTCCTCGAGATTCCCATTTGTGCACCCAGGGCTGCATTAGTCCCTCTGGCCCCAGTGTTGCATGGGAAGCCCGCATTCAGCTGGTATCTCTTTGGGAGATGCCAAGGCTGGTGGCAAGAGGGAACACTGTTCACGTAACACACCTAGATCTTCTACTGCCTTTGACTTGGGACCACACATTTAGAATGACAAACCGAGACTGATACGAAATCGGCATGGCCCACACTGAACGCATTCACAGCCAGCTAACTGAGAGGGCCCAAAATGAACCTGTAAAGGGGAACCAGCCCTTGAGGGGGGTGTCTCTGGGGTGGTCCTGTAGGGATCAGGTCTTGGCCTGTGCTATCTGCAGCTTTATCAATGATCTGAAAGAAAACATCAATTCGTCCCTGGTAGAGTTAGCAGAAGACACAGACATTGGGGGAGCAGAAAATAATGCAAAGTCCAGGTCACTAGCACAGAGCCACTGGGATGGGGGACTCTACGACCCCCAAATCTTTTCATCCCTGCTCCACACAGAGGAGGGACAGAGACACCTGGGCCTGAGTGCGTGGCCAATGCTCTTTGTGCCGAGCTGGACAGTTACATGGAGCCATATTACAAGACAATGTGTGCTCATGGCCAGCTCACTAAGCCGTCCCGATTTCGTATCAGTCTCGGTTTGTCACTCTAAATGTCACGTAGTCCCAAGTCAAAGGCCGTAGAGGACCTAAGTGAGTTACATCAACACTGTTCCCTCCTGCCACCAGCCTTGGCATCTCCTCCCGAAGAGAGCAAGTTAGTGACAGGATCTATTCTCCATAAACCCATGGCAATTGACATTAATTCCATCCCCCTCCTTTAATTTGTTATTAACTGAGTCCATATCAGCTGCTCCTTTCTCTCTCCCAGGATTGCTGTCAGGCCTATAATCATCCAAACTATCCCCTTTACCCTTTTTAAAAGAGTAGCACAACAGTAGTTTTCTACCAGGCCTCTGGAACTTCCCCAGTGCTCTAAGACTCATTGAAAATCAACCTTAATGGGCCAGCAAGTTCCTCATCCAGCTCTTTCTTTTAACTCTTGGGTGCAAGTTATCTGGACCTGCTGATTTCAAAGGGTCTGACTTTCATCGTGTGGAGCAGCCATGAGACAAAGAGAGCCAGGCACCAGAGGAATTCCCAGCACCACTCTCTGGATCGGGAGGTGCCCCCCAAACCCCCACTGCAGAGGGGCTCTTAGCTGAGTCAGTACCTGAGGCGGGCCGTGCCTGTGGCCAGCGTGCTGATGCAGTAGCGGTGGGTGGTGTAGAAGTAATCCTGGTAGGGGATGCCCTGAGTGATCACCTCTGAGTCCACCACGTAGGCACCGCTCTTGGGGCTGGTACGGAACAGGGTCTGGGGGGAGGCCAGCTCTACTCATCCCATCACAGGCCAGAGACAGCCCTGCTTTGTTCCCCTACACCTGCCGCCCCCACCACACAGTCCAGCTGCCACGCCTGCTTCCCACCACCATGCAGTTCAGCCCCACCCCTGACCTGCTGCCCCCCACCACACACTTCAGCCCCCATGCCTGCTGCCTCCCACCATGCAGTCCAGCCCCACCCCTGACCTGCTGCCCCCCACCGCGCAGTCCAGTCCTCCCATCCAGCTGCCCCATATCTGCTCCTTCACGCCCTCTTGGGGCTGCGCTGCCCCCTCCCTCACCTGTGTCTCCACCACAGCAGCTGCCTTGGGCCCCAGCGGGTTGCTGAGGGGGATGGTATAGGAGAGGACGCGGCGCTGGCGGCACTTACTCTTGCCACTCCATGAGGTCAGGGTCACGTCTGGGGAGAGCAGGGGGTATGTCAGGGCAGGGGGATCCCCAACTCAGGGGCCTCCCCCTATGTCCCCCCACGCATCCCTCTTGTCCCCGACTCCCAGCTGCTGGGCCCTGCCCTTGGTGGCATTAAACTGGTGTGGCCCAGTGGGGTGCCCAGCAGCACAAACACCCGACCCAGTGCTCTGCCATGGCCCCCTTCCCTCTTGGGCCCTGCAGCAAGTGTGCTCCCTTCCGGCCAGAGCGAGCGCATGGCTAGTGCTGCCATGGGCAGCAGCCGCCAGGGCTGGTGACCCATGTCCTCCAGCTGGCACAGGCCACTCAGGTCGTGTGCAGCGCCAGGCATGGGCCTGGTGCTCAGTCCAAGGCCTCCCCTGCACTGCAGTTGGCAGCTCCCTTGAGCACTAAGCCCAGACTCTCTGAGGGCAGCGAGTCCCAGGTGTTGGGTGACCCCCCCTACCACCCTGCCTTCCTGTGCCCATCACACACATGCCCAACACCCTCGGCCTGGCCAACGCGGGGTGTGTGTCCTGGGGGTGGAGAGAGCCCTCGCCCCGCACTGGCTGCTCCTGGCCCAGCCCCGCTCAGCTTCGGGATCTCTGCCAGGCTGCCTGGCCTGGAGCTACTGGGTCCCCTGCCCCATACACCTCTACTCGGGCCAGCAGCGCCCCGGGGTGTCCTGGGCAGTGAGCCAGACCCAGCCCAGCCATCATCTGGAGGGTGGCAGGGGGCAGCCAGCTCCAGGGAAGACTCAGCCCCTGCTCCACCCCACCTGTGAACTTGCGCTGGCCCAGGAAACTCTGCATGAACAGTGAGTCGGTGAAGAGCATCTGCTGCAGCCGCTCAGCCCCCAGGCAATAGACGCAGTTCAGCAGCAGCCGCCCAGGCAGGTCCGAAAAGGCGTCCACCTCCGCTGTGAGGAGAGAGGGGTGAGGAGCTGCCTGGGTCCTAACCCAGTTCTGGGAGGACAGTGGGATCAGAGCAGGCAGGCTGGGAGCCAGGACTCCTAGATTCTTTTCCTGGCTCTGGGAAGGGAGTGGTCCTAGTGGTTAGAGCAGGGGGCTGGGAGCCAGGACTCCTGGCTCTGGGAAGGGAGTGGTCCTAGTGGTTAGAGCAGGGGGGCTGGGAGCCAGGACTCCTGGGTTCTCTCCTTGGCTGTAGGAGATGGGTGGGGCCTAGTGGTTAAAGCTGAGGGCTGGTATGTTTGGGCAATGCTGGGCTGTCACCTTCATCCTGTGTGGAGGAGGATGAGGAGGAGGAGGAGTTGCTGGTGTCAGTGGGGAGCTCCTCATGGGGCAGCAGGTCCCCCAGGGCAGGCAGCGGGGCCCCCCCGAGTGCCGCAGCCTTCGGAGGCTCCAGCCCCAGTGTCGCTGTGCAGTTGGAGGCAGCATCCGCCGGGCTGTCCACATTCTCCTCGGGGTCCTCTGCCAGCTGGGGGGAAGGGAAAGTGAGGGGGCCCAACATGGGCCCAAAACCTCCCCCGGCCATGCCCCAACTCCCCAGAAGGTCCCCCAGCCCCGCCTGCTTCCTCCCCAATACCCCCCCCCCACACACCTCCTATGGCGCTGGCAGCTGGCCAGCTCAGGGCAGGACCTGGAAGAGGGGTTAATTTATTGTGTGTGAGTACAAAGGGCCATTAACTAGGCTAACTAAGACAAGCCCATGCACTTGTGTTGATAGAAACCAAGAACTGATGGTAATTGTATTTACCTACATCCTGGTGGCTGTAACCAAATGAACTGGTACCTGCAAAATCCTTTTCACCTCTTGTCGCTCTTTATTACCTGCACATCCTGCATGCAGCTGTGCTCAGGTGTCAGAAGATGCAAAGGCCTGTAGCTAACATGGAGGGTGAATTCACTGACCAGAGAACCGTTTGGCTAGGGCATGTCATGGCTATAGGGTGTTTACAAGACTGAAGCCTCAGATTGAAGCATTTGATCTTGAAAGCAAGTGTTACTGGGACTTTTCACAGCTTCAAGTGTCCATCACATGCTGTGACAGGTTTTCTGTAAGGACAACCTGTCCGCTGGCTCTGTGCACGGGAGGGCTATAAATACCCCATTCATTGGCCTGAGCCAGTACCTCTGATCTGCTGAACTCTGACCAGGGAGTCTGAGCCATCGGACTGAGAATGGGACACCCGGAAAGATTCGTGGAAGGATTCTAAGAGACTTATGGAGAATCTGCCGACATTAAATCTCTGCTAACAACTGGACTCTCACAGTCTTATTCACCTGTAATGTGTTTTATCTGCTCTGACTTTGAATAATGCTCAGTTATTTTCTTAGCTAGCTTTAGACACTAAAGCAAGTGGCTACCTGTGCTGTCTATGTCTGACCTGAGGTAAGTGATGAGTCCTTTGAGACTGGAAGAACCTAATGTGTGGGGAATGTGGATTTAATCACCTTTCATCGCAAAGTGCAGGATGTCTGGGGGATAATGAGGGTTTGGAATGCCAAGGGGCTGTCTGTGCTCCATGGTAAAACAGGTAGACTGAGCCAGGGGTACATTTCAGTGCCAGCTTGGTGAAATCAAATGATAGAATACACCCCCAGTCTGGGGTGTCTGTCCTGAGTTTGGCTTTCTCAGCTGTGAGTCACTCCAGGCATCTGATACCTCCCCCAACCCCATCCCCCGAACCACCCCAGTCCTGCCCCCTCCCTAACTCGGCCCCACCAACCCTTCCCCCCACTCACCGAGGCGGCCCCATCACTGCTGCTGGCCAGTGAGTGGAAGCTCTGACTGGCAGCTGTCCTGGCCAGCCTGGGGCTGGGGTCCACCTTGAGGTCAGCAGTGCAGGGCAAGGCCAGGTCTCTCAGCTCGATGATGTCACTGAGCTCTCTGGCTGGCCTGGAGGGGGGGCAGTCACTGGGGTGCCAGGGGTCGCACAAGTGTTGAGGTCACTGGGTCCCGTAGGGTTGGGGATCGCACCAGGGCAAGTCTCGGGGTCAGACACATGGGTGGGGGGGAGGGTGCCAGTTTGTCCCGGGGTGGGGGGGAAGAGCAGGCACCAGCTTATCCCGGGGGGGCAGGGCAGGGGCTTTCCAGTCGACAGGGGTCCCAGGTCTCCCAACACTTGGGTGGGGCCAACCTATTCCTGGGGAGGCAACTCCCCCCCAGCTCTCTCTGGGCAAGAGGACCCAGACACTCTCATGGGGCGGTGGGGGAAGGTGCAGGGATGGGCAGCCAGACCTGAGGGACCTGCAGCAGAGGTCGGAGGCCTGTGGCTGGCCCCACGCAAGTCGGAGGTCGGGGGGGGCTCACACTCACCCCAGGCCATTGAGCTCGTCAGTGGGGACAGGACAGACGTAGTCGTTGTCCTCGCTGGTGAGGCCGAGCTCAGCGCCATAGCCCTGGTGGACTATATGCCAGAGCTCCTGCGGGGACAGTGTCTGGGGGGGAAAGAGACAGTGTCTGGAATGGAGAACTGTGACAGGGGAACAGCGTCGGGGGGGGGGGAAAACAGCGTCGGGGGGAGAGAGACAGTGTCGGGAGGAATAGCACTGGGGGGGAGAGAGACAGCGTCGGGGGGGAGAGAAACAGAGTTGGGGGCAGACAGCATCTGGGGACGGATGACAGCGTCTGGCGGGGAACTAACAGCATTGGGGGGACAGCATCTGGAGGGGGAGAAAGCGTCAGGGGAAAGGGACAGTGTCGGGAAAGGGGACAACATCTGAAGGGAGGGGGACAGCGTCGGGGGAAAGGTACAATGTCAGGGGACGGGACAGCATCTGGAAGGGGGGGACAGTGTCGGGGGAAGGGACAGCGTCTGCGCCCCCCAGAATCCCATCCCCAGATCCTCACCCCCAAACTGCCCCCCCCCGCGTCTGTACCTTCTCCAGCAGCGCGTTCTGCCACAGGCGGAAGATCAGCATGAAGCAGCGATCACGGGCTCCAAATGAGGTGAAGAAATGCTGGGGGGAGGGGGAAGTGAGACCCGACTCCCGGTTCTCCTGGTGCCCCTCCCTCCCGACCCGCAGCCCCTGCTAGCCCAGCCCTGCCCCGCCACCAGCTCAGCCGGTGCCCCTCACTCCCGACCTCCCAGCCCTGGGCTCCCCCCTCCGCAGCTCTGCTGGTGCCTCTCACTCCCGACCCGCAGCCCCTGTTAGCCCAGCCCTCGGCTCCCCCACACCTGTCCCACTCCTTCCCAGAAGGGGGCCCAGCAGGGCACTGATGCTGCTCAGACAGTGGCCTCCAGCAGCCAGGAAAGCCCCCTCCCCCCAGGTCCCAGCTCAGAGTGACCAGACTCAGTGTCCTTAGGGCAGCACTTCTGTGAGGGGCAGGGATGGGGGTTAGCCCCTTGGCATTCCCCAGCCCCGCCTCTAGGGGATCAGGTCCCCACCTGACCCCTCCTCAGATGAGGATGCCATCACCCACACAGAGGGGCAGGCAGGACCTGTCCCCTCTCCCTGTGGGGTTGCCCCCAGGGGATCCACCCAGCTGTCTCTGTATCTACCCTGCATCGGGCAGGGGCACCTGGGATGCCATAGTCCTGTGGGGAGGGACTGTGCGGAGCCCAGACAGGGGCATGGGGCTGCCCCCCAAGGAGAGGGGCCCTGGGGTTGGGGGGAGCCCCAGCCCTGTCTCACCTTGTCGGCCGCAGTGCAGACCTGGATGGCGTTGGGAATCAGTTTGGCCATCTTCTCCTTCTTCAGGCATTTCACCTCTCGCAGTGGGACAGAGATCTGCAGGGGGCAGCGGTCAGGGTGTGCCACAGCAGGAGATGCAGGTAATGTGGGGTTGGGGGGATAAAAGGGAAGCTGGAGGTGACCCAGGACAGCAGTGGGAGAGGCAGGGAGGTGCCTGGGGATGGAGGGGAAGCTGGAGGCATCCCAGGGCAGTGCCTGTGGGGAGGGGAAGCTGGACAGGAGGGACAGGGTTGGTGTGGGGGGGTGGGCAAAAGGGAAGCTGGAGGCGGCCCAGGGTAGCAGGGAAGTGACCAAGTGGGAATTTTCTTAATGTTTTGTATGAATACTGTGTGTGTGCCTCAGTTTCCCTTATGTGTCACATAAGTATCTAAGTGGTGATAGTTGCAGAGGCCCTTAGGGGGTGGGTGGGACTGCCAACTGGCTGCCTTGGCTCAGACAATGGTCAGACATTCCGTATCCTGGCAACTAAGGCTGGGGCCTATCCTCTGCATGGAGCCAGCCGAAGGAGTTAGACAGAGGTGGAGGCCAGGTGACCAGTTTGCTGGGGAAAGAGACAAAGGACAGAAGAGGGCAGTTGGGCATGACTTAGGCTGGGCTGCGGGAAGCTGGTCAGTCTCTTGATCTGGGGACTTGGGGGGAGAGCCCAGGGCCCTGGATCCCCCCAAGATGGACTTCGCTGTAACTTCCTGGTCTCTGGCTGAGAGTCACTGCTGAGTGCGGAGTTGGGGTGCAGGGCCCTTTGGGGCATGTGAGGCTTCCCCAGGTGTCCTAGTCAGGTGGACTCCCTGCAGGGAGCTCATGGCATGGAACAGGGGTGCTGAGCACTACGAGGTCAGACCAGGAGGCGCTGAAGCCGAGGAGACTGGCCCTGGGGAGTGTGCCCTGGCGGGTGTCACACTACAAGAGGGTCCTGTCTGAACTTCACTCAGAGCGGTTTCAGAGCACTGAGCCTGCTCGCCCGTGGCAGCTGGTGGGTCAGGTGGGATATGCTGCATCCCGTGGACGGTTGGCTTCTGAAGGCACTGGGAGCATCCTGCAGTAAGTGGCTGGGTGCAGTAAAACACGGGGAATTAGAGGGAAGAGCGGAAAATGACGGAGAACCACCTCCATAAGACGGGCACTGTCGAGCTGTGCAGAGGGAGAGCGCTACGCATTGGAAAGTTCACCAAGGCGCAGCTGATTGCGCAGCTGGAGGAGGATTAGATCTAAGGAGCCAGTTCCTGACACAAACTGGGCTATAAGAGGGACTGGGAGCAGCTGGAGCAGCAGTAGGGTGATCCCAAGACCCACTTCCCTGTCCAGCAAGGGGTCTTCATGACTGGGTCCCCCGTTGGTGGATCTGAAATGAAGGGAATTGGAACTGAGGCAGAGGGACCCCCCCCAGTGGTGAGTGGGAATAGACCCAGGGATGCCAATTCCTTAGGGAACCTAGATACTAACTTGCTGCCCCAGTTTAAGGAGGGGGGCTATGGATGCTGATCTCACCGCCTCCGAGAAGGCTTGTAATGTGAACTAGCTTGACCCTGCAGAAAGTCACCAGTATCTAACTCCCTTACTGGGCCCCAAGGCCACAGAGGCATTCAAGCAAGTGGATGGGGAGGAAACAGGAGACTAGGAACTGGTCAAGAAAGCTCCACTGCTTAAGTTTGGCTGAGGCCTGAGGTGGACAGGAAAAGGTTCCAGGGGATGCGAGAGACCCCGGGGGTGACCTCCGTTGAAATCACCACCCTGCTTGGAAAATCTCTCTGCAAATGGGGAAAGGTCCCAGGGTCACCAGCATGGAGAACGTATAGGATCTGGTGGGGCTAGAGCAGCTGTAGATCTGCTCTCTGGATCTTACAGTGTGGTTAGTGGACAGGAAGCCACAAGACCTGCGGAGGGCAGGCAGGTTGGCCGATGAGTTTGCGGACAGCAGGTCTGGGTATGGGAAGGGACCACTTGGGGACTGGCCCAGGGACAAGTCCGAGGAAGGGGAGCCCATGGAGGCATCCCCAGAGTGAACCTGGTGTTATGGGAGAGGCTGAGGAGGTGAACCTCCTCCAGGGGGCCTCAGAGACCTGAGATTTAATTACGGCAGGCAGGAGGGCAGAAGGCTATGCAGTGCCCAAAGGTCAAGGAAGCATGGGTCACCGAGACCCCTCAAAGGGTTAACTTGGTGAAGGGAAGACAACCTGTAAGTCAGGCTCAGAGAGCAGGCTGTCTCTCTGACAGACCCCAGCATGTATATCTGCTTGGATTCTACTGGGCTCAGGCCCCTCCGATCCTCAGTGCAGCAGAAGGCAGTGGTCAATGGGGAGACATTCCTGGGGTGGTGAGACTCTGGGACAGAGAGAACTGTTATCGGGCCCTGGGTGGTGCAGCCCCCCTGATGCTGAGGGGCTGCGTGACCTGGGTGAAGGTCCCAGGGATGAAGCCATTTGCCCTGCCATGGCTCAGACCCTGGGGCAGACACAGGAGGGATTGGGGTGGCTAGTAGTTAGAGTTCTCCAGGACATCAGCTCTGACATACTCTTGGGGAATGACTGTGTCTCTGAGACAGGATCCAGGCCCTTCTACTGTAAGGGCCAAAGAGCTGAATTTGAATCCAGGGAACCAAGTGGCTGAGACTGAAGCAATCAGTGAAAATGTAGATGACCCGGCTGGCAGAGGGGAGGAGCTGCTAAGCTCGGGATACCGGCCTGTCTGTAACTAGAGCCCTGGAGCTGAGTGGGATGGAACAGAGGACTGGTCCAGCAGCCCAGTGCAGGGGAGAGATAACTCACCTTAGCTCTGTAGCTCAGATGCTGTGAGCAAAGCAGTGGGCTTGCTGCCTGCCCTTACTGGGACAGCGGGGCGAAGCTGAGCACGGGGGGATCGGAGACCCCAGCTGAGCATGGGAAACCACAGCCAGGGCAGGACAGCTGCCAACCCACTTTGCCTTTTTCAGAGGTGTGAGAGGCCCCAGGGAAAGGGGAAGTAGCTGGAAGAGCTGGTCAGATGGGGGTCAGAGGTGGAGTCAAGGCAAAGATGGGAGCAATTAACCCTGAGAGCCCAAATCTCAGTGTTCCAGACGGAGGGCGGTTTTAGTTTGAACCCCAAAGGCTTTGGGGTGGCAAAGGGCACAAGCCCCATAAAACCTCCCCACATGTGGCCTGCGAGTGTCATCAAGCAGACCAGACCTAAGGGAGGGCGTGGAACTGGAAGGGACTGGTGTAACTCCCACCAAGGAATGGGAGAGGTGCTGGGGCATCTTTGGTAACAGTGGGTTGAAACTTCCCCAGATCACTGGCTGAAGTGACCCTGCTCATTTGGTCTCGAAGGGGGTAGAGATGTGACAAAGTGGGAATGTTCTTCATGGTTTGTATGAATACTATGCGTGCCTCATTTCCCCTAATGTGTGGCACAAGATTCTAGGTGGTGGGACAAAGGTGTGTGATCCTTGCAGAGCCCCTAGTGGGCAGGCGTGACTGCCATCTGGCTGCCCGGGCAAAGACAATGGCCGACACTCTGTATACTGGCAACTGATGGCCGGGGCCCATCCTCTGCAAGAGCCAGCTATGAGGAGCTGAAGAAAAGAGAGAGGTGGAGGCCAGGTGGCCAGTTTACCCAGGAAAGAGACAAAGGATGGAGGAGGGCAGCTGGGTGTGACTGAGGCTGGGCTGCTTGAAACTGAGGAGTCTCCTGGTTTTGGGACTCGGGGGAGAGCCCAGGCTCTGTGTCTCCCCCAGATGGGCTCTGCTGCACTCTGTGCTAATAAGATCTGTCCTGTGCTGTGTTCAGGTGGCTATTAAACCTTCTGTGTCACACGCTGGCTGAGTCCCTGCTGAGTGTGGAGCTGGATGCAGGGCCCTTTGGGGTATGAGGCTTCCCCAGGTGTCCTAGTTGGGCAGACTGTCTGCAGGGAGCTCACGGGGTGAACAGGGGCTGAACACCCCGAGGTCAGACCCAGCAGGTGCTGAAGCTGAAGAGACTGGCCCTGGTGGCCTGAGGGCGTCACACTACTTGAGGGCCCTGGCTGAACTTCACTCAGAGCTGTCCAGAGCCCCCAGACTGTGCACCCGTGACTGGGCCCCTAGGTGGAGGGGCAGGGGAAGCTGGAGGTGGCACAGGGCAGCAGGGACACGGCAGGGCTTGGGGTCCCTGGAGGGATGGGAAGCTGGAGGCAGCTCAGGGCAGATGGGGCAGGGCAGAGCTCAGGGGCACTGGGGGGAGAGGGGCAGTGGCCCAGGGCAGCAGGGAAGGTGCAGGATTCGGGGGTGCTGGGGGGCGGCGAGGGGAAGCTGGCAGGGCCCAGGACAGTGGGGGTTGGTACAGGATTCAGAGGTGCCTGGTGGTTTGCGGAGCAGGGCCATGGGGCAGCTGGGGAGGGCAAGGGAAGCTAGCAGGGCCCAGAGCAGTGGTGGGAGGTGCGGGCTTGGAGTCCCCTGGGGGATGGGAAGCTGGAGGCAGTCCAGGGCATCAGAGGCAAGGCAGAGTTCAGGGGTACCAAGGGGGAGGGGCAGTGGCCCAGGACAGCAAAGGGAGGTGCAGGGCTCCGGGGCACCTGGGGGGGTGAGGTGGGGCCATGGGCGCACGGGGGGCAGGAGCAGGGCCCAGAACAGCGGGGGAGGGGGAGAGCAGGGCGGTAGGGTGCCCGGGTCGGGGGCAGGGGAAGCTGGCAGGGCCCAGGACAGCAGGGGAAGTACAGGATTCAGGGGTGCCGGTGGGGGGGGAGCAGAAATGTAGGGTGCCCAGGGCCGGGGACAGGGGAAGCTGGCAGGGCCCAGGACAACGGGGGAGGGGCAGGATTCAGGGGTGCCG
This sequence comes from Dermochelys coriacea, assembly GCF_009764565.3. NCBI lineage: Eukaryota > Metazoa > Chordata > Testudines > Dermochelyidae > Dermochelys > Dermochelys coriacea. The sequence continues at coordinate 16,926,944 of NC_050091.1, forward strand.
GGGGGGGAAAGGGAGAGCAGGGCCGTAGGGCATCCAGGGGAAGCAGGCAGGGCCCAGGACAGTGGGGGAGGTGCAGGATTCAGGGGTGCCGGGGGGGAGGCAGGAGCAGGGTCCAGGACAGCAAGGGAGGTACAGGATTCAGAGGTGCCAGGGGGGGAGGAGCAGGGTCAGAGGGCGCCCGGGGGGGGACAGGAGAAGCTGGCAGGGCCCAGGACAGTGGGGGAGGTGCAGGATTCAGGGGTGCCGGGGGGAGGGGGAGGGGAGCAGGGCCACAGGGCACCCGGGGCGGGGACAGGGGAAGATGGCAGAGCCCAGGATAGCAGGGGAGGTGCAGGATTCAGGGGTGCCATTGGGGGAAGGGGCAGGAGCAAGGCCGTAGGGCGCCCGGGGTGGGGGCAGGGGAAGCTGGCAGGGCCCAGGACAGCGGGGGAGGTACAGGATTCAGGGGTGCCGGGTGGGGGAGCAAGGCTGTAGGGCACCCGGGGCGGGGACAGGGGAAGCTGGCAGAGCCCAGGACAACGGGGGAGGGGCAGGATTCAGGGGTGCCGGGGGGGAAGGGGAGAGCAGGGCCGTAGGGCACCCGGGGAAGCAGACAGGGCCCAGGACAGTAGGGAAGGTGCAGGATTCAGGGGTGCTGGGAGGGGAGCAGAGCCATAGGGCACCCGGGATGGGGGCAGGGGAAGCTGGCAGGGCTCAGGACAGCGGGGGAGGGGCAGGATTCAGGGGGGTCACTCACTGCCGTCTCCCAGCGGAAGATGTTGCTGTAGAAGCAGAGCCAGTTCTCAGACAGGTAGAGCCGCCCCTGGAGCAGGATGTCGCGCTGCAGCGCACAGGAGTAATCTGGGGAGAGGGGAGATGTCAGAGCCAGCCCAGCGGGAGGCTGCGGGTTGGGAGTGAGGGGCACCAGCTGAGCTGGGGGAAGCCCAGGGCTGGGCTAGCAGGGGCTGTGGGTTGGGAGTGAGGGGCACCAGCTGAGCTGGGGGGAGAGGAGAGAGACACTCCCATTTGACAGCGCAGGGAGTAGGTCAGGTCTATGGGGGGAAGGGAGCTGCCAGCATGGGGGGGCCAATGGAAAGGGGGGGGCAATAGGTCGTGGGGAGTTGGTACAGCAGGAGCCACAGGGCCAAGTGCCAGCACAGCTCCCCCAGACACACAGGGGGAGCCCCCCTGAGTGATCAGGGACTGGAGGAGGGTGGGGAATAGTTGTGAAAACAGCTGGGGGACGAGTGAGAAGATGCGGGGGCCTCATTCCACGGCCCCCCTCCCTGCTCAGCCTACTCCTTTGTACCCCCATCCCCTCCCTGCAGGCCCCTGCTGCCCCTCCCCTGTCCCACACCCCTCCCCTGTCCCTGCCCCCCATGCCAGCCCCACCCTGGTGCCCCTCTCCCATGCTCCTCCTCACCCACAAGCAGCCGCTCGCTCTCCGGCAGCCCCTTGAAGATCCTGCGGAAATCCTCATTGCGCTGTTTGTACGTGGGGCTCAGCATCTGCGGGGGGAATCAGGCCCGTCAGGGGTGCAGAGGGCCATGCCCTGCCCCCTCCATGGCCCCGCCCTCAGCTATGGTTTTGGAACATGCAGGGGCACCGGGGAGGTCCCTAGGCCAGGCGCAGGGGGGACTCTGGGAGTGGGGGGATCCGGGAAGGGCAGCATTGAGGGGCTAGGAGAGTTCTGCCCAAGTTGGCCCCCCCGCCCAGCCATTTGGCTGCTCCCCCCTCCCCCAGTCACTTACAGGAAACAAAGGGGGGAAGGATCAGGCTGTGGCTCCCCCATCCACAGCAGGCTCGGGCCCTGGCCGGGGCTAAGCAGAGCTAGCAGGGAAAGGAGAGAGCTCAGAGCACCCCCTGCCCCTCCCGCTCCAGCCAAGCTCCTCTCCTTGCCCCTTCCCACGCAACTCCACATCAGAAACCATGGGGGGAGAGGGGGACATGAACCAAGTCCCTTCCCACCCCCTTACTCCTCCTCCTCATCGGCCCCCCTCTCCAGTTGGGCTGCAGCTGAGCGTGGGGGGAGGAAGGTCTCTGACGGGAGCAGGGAGGCCAGGCTCAGCCCCAGCAAATGGAGGCAGGACAAAGCCCAGAGAGGGGGTGAGGGGCGCAGCAATGGCAGGGCTGGAGGGTGTTGTAGGGCCTGTCTGCCCTACCCCAGGGATGTGCCCAGCTCTGGGCTGTGCTCAGATGGGGAGGTCCACAGAGTCCCTCATGCTGCTCCCTCCCACAGCTGCCAGAGGCAGAGACCAGGGAGACCGGGGTGGGGGGTGCAGGCTGAACCCTGGGAGCTGGGCAGTGTGTGGGGTGCTGGGGCTGCAGGCAGAGCTGGGAGGACTCACGCTGTACCAGCTTTGTGCTTTCTGCAAGGGAAAGAGAGAGATGGGTTAGAGCAGGAGTCCCCCAGGGGTACATCCCCAAAGCCTGCTCCCTCAGGGGTACACCCCCAAAGTCTGCTCCCACCAAGACCCCCCAGTTCCCTGCAGTACCCCCAAAGCCCTGCTCTCCCAGGACCCCCAGACACATCCCAAAGCCTGTTTCCCCAGGGATACTCACACAAGCCCTTGAGTATCTGCCCCTGCGAGAGCCCTCCCCTGAGCATTATGCCCTAGGGGATACCTCCCAGAACCTCACAGAGGCTGGCCCCCAGGAATGGCCCCCAAAGATGCCCCAGATGCTGGCCCCCCAGAGAATACCTCCCCAGAATGTCCAGGACACCCACAGAGCTCTCAGTACTGCAATACAGAGCCCCTTCACAGGGATCCCAACAGCCCTGAATCCAGGGAGTCTCCCAAACAACCCTCAATACCCTGCAGAGCTGGGGGTGGGGAGCCCAGAGATGAGCTAGCAGGGCCTGCAGGTCAGGATTTAGGGGCACTGACAGAGCTGGGGGAGGAAAGCCCAGCACAGGGCTAACAGGGGCTGTGTCATAAATATAAAGGGAAGAGTAACCACCATTCTGTATACAGAATTATAAAATCCCTCCTCGCCAGAGACAAAACCCTTTCACTTGGAAAGGGTTAAGAAGCTAGCATAACCTCGCTGGCACCTGACCAAAATGACCAATGAGGAGACAAATTACTTTCAAAGCTGGGGGGGAACAAAGGGTCTCTCTGTCTGTGTGATGCTTTTGCCGGGAACAGATCAGGAATGCAGGTCAGAACTCCTTAAGTTAGTAAGTAATCTAGCTAGAAATGCGTTAGATTTCCTTTTGTTTAATGGCTGGTAAATAAGCTGTGCTAAATGGGATGTAGATTCCTGTTTTTGTGTCTTTTTGTAACTTAAGATTTTGCCTAGAGGGATTCTCTATGTTTTGAATCTGATTAGCCTGTAAGGTATTTACCATCCTGATTTTACAGAGGTGATTCTTTTACTTTTTCTTTAATTAAAATTCTTCTTTTAAGAACCTGATTGTTTTTTCATTGTTCTTAAGATCCAAGGGTTTGGGTCTGTATTAACCTATGCAAATTGGTGAGGATTTTTATCAAGCCTTCCCCAGGAAAGGGAGTGTAGGGATTGGGGGGGGGATATTCTGGGGGGGAAGATGTCTCCAAGTGGGCTCTTTCCCTGTTCTTTGTTTAACCCGCTTGATGGTGGCAGAATAGGGTTCAAGGACAAGGCAAAGTTTGTACCTTGAGGAAGTTTTTAACCTATGCTGGTAAGAATAAGCTTAGAGGGTCTTTCATGCAGGTCCCCACATCTGTACCCTAGAGTTCAGAGTGGGGAAGGAACCTTGACACGCTGCAGGTTGTGATTGAGGGGAATTGGCAGAGTTGGGGGGAGCCCAGGGCTGGCTAGCAGGGGCTGTGGGTCGGGATTGAGGGGCACTGGTAAACCTGGGGAGGGAGCCCAGGGCTGGGCTAGCAGGGGCACCCAAAAAGTCCCCAGTATCCTGGCACACCCCCAGACACCCACAGCCCCCCAGGATCCAGCCCTCCTCACCTTGTTGTTGCGCATGAAACTCCTAGCGCTTAGCGGGTAGTTGAGGGGGGTGGACATGGGGCCCCGCTCTGGGGTGCTCTCTGTGATCTTTTCCACCATGGGATCTGCAGGGAGGTCCGGGGAGGTCCGGGTGGGCAGCAGTAGGTGCTTCCGCAGGGACGGAGAGCTGCTGGGGCTGCTCCGGGGAGAGGGGCTGCCTGTGCTGGGGGAAGACAGAGTGGGGGGGGCCCACATTTTCCTTCAGTTCCCCTCCCCATTCCTCCCAGGCTCTTCGCTCCCCTTCGCTGGGCCCCCCAGTGCCTCCTTTCATCCCGTTCCCCATCTCCACCTGTGGCACACTGTACCTCAAAACAGCACCCTGTAATCCCCATATTCATCATTCATATATAGGTGTGATATTTCATACAAAGCATGCCATGTATGATATCATATGAAAGGTCATGATCTGCTGAAACCCCTTGTTCTGTCCAAATATGTATATTCTCAGTGAGTATGAAGTTATGAGATTGTGCTATACGGTTGTTACTGAAATATGTTCTAAGTTTGAGATTTTGTACTATATGGGTGGTGACCCCAGCCCAGGAGGGTGTAAATCGACCGTTAATCAGTAGGGGAGTTGTAATCAAGCAATTTACAATTCAACAACAGTTGTGCAAGCACCACACCAGGGGATCGCTCAACCCTGTAACTCAGCAAAGCCCACCAGGACCCATCTGGGCAAGTGTCTTCCAGACACGTGGACTGAGGATATAAAATAGGGAACAATGGCATCATGCTTTGGCCTTTCTCCTCCCCCACTTACGAGTAACAAGGACCTGAGAAGACAAAGAACTTCAGCAGAGGAGACTGGTCCCAGGTTTAAGGGAGAAACCTATGTATTATGAATAAGGCTGAGAGTCTTTTACATAGGTCACGGAAATCACAGATTCCATGACTTTCCAGGATCTCCGTGACTTCCACAGCTGCAGTGGCTGGTGCGACTGAGCCCAGGGCAGCCTGAGCAGCTGGGGCGGTCCTGGGGCCAGCTGCACTGGCTGCTGCTCCGGCAGCCCTAAGCAACTGGTCCCAGGGACTGCCCCAAGCAGCAGTGGCGCCCCAGGCCGCCCCTGCTTGAAGGAACAGCAGTGGTGGTCATAGACTATCAGGGTTGGAAGGGACCTCGGGAGGTCATCTAGTCGAACCCCCTGCTCAAAGTAGGACCAATCCCCAATTTTTGCCCCAGATCCCTAAATGGCCCCCTCAAGGATTGAACTCACAACCCTGGGTTTAGCAGGCCAATGTTCAAATCACTGAGCTATCCCTCTCCCCAAAGCAACTACGGCCCGTACGGGGCTCAAACCTGTTACCTTGGCATTATTAGCACCATGCTCTAACCAGCTGAGCTAACTGGCCACAGGCTGCCCCCCACCCCCAGGAGCAGCAGCGACCGCCGGAGCACCCCCTCCCAGCAGCAGCGTCGATTGGAGCACCCTGACACCCCACCCATCCCCAGCACCTAAGATTTAGATAGGGGTATTTTTAGTAAAAGTCATGACAAGTCACTGGCCATGACTTTTTGGTTATTGCCCATGACCTTTGTCCGTGACTTTTACTAAAAATACCCATGCCTAAATCGTAGCCTTAATTATCAACTGTAACATCCAGTGGAGTGAGCAAATTGCTTTATCTAAATCAGTGGTTCTCAAACTTTTGTACTGGTGACCCCTTTCACATAGCAAGCCTCTGAGTGCGACCTCCCCCTTATAAATTAAAATCACTTTAAAATATATTTAACACCATTATAAATGCTAGATGCAAAGCGGGGTTTGGTGGCTGGATGCAAAGCGGGGTGGAGGCTGATAGCTCGCGACCCTCCATGTAATAACCTTGAGAACCCCTGAGGGGTCCCAATCCCCAGTTTGAGAACCCCTGATCTAAATACTGCCAAGTGTGATAAGTTTAAGATTTAGGTTGTGCGCTTATTTTTATTTTCATTGGTAACCATCTGTCCTCTTTTATGTCTACCACTTATAATCACTTAAAATCCATCTTTCTGTAGTTAATAAATCTGGTTTATATTTTACCTCAAACAGTGGGTTCTGCTTGAAGTGCTTGGGAAACCTTAGCTCGGACCAGAGCTGCTACGTGTGCTCTCCACACTGAGGGCGGGGCGGACTGGGTAATAAACTTGCAGTGGTCAGGCTCTGCCCAGGGCAGGATGGTGCAGCTCAGGGGGGCAAGGTCGGGGAGCCGGGGGGAACTGGCTGGTGCCTTTCGCTGTGTGAGTCACGAGAGGCTTTGGGTGCCTTCATGCAATCTAGTTGGGTGTGGGGCTTTCACCTGCTGTTGTGCTGAGAGATGGGAGGATACAGGGGCGTGGGTTGCTGCTTGTCACTAGCAAGACATACTGAGAGAAAGCCCCGGCTAGAGAGTGAAGGGGGCACAGCGGTACCCCAGTTCCAGGTTGTACCCTGGGGATCCTGTAAATCACCCTCCCCCAGCTCAAGACAGAGCTGTTCTTGGGACCAGGGACTAGAAACAGGAAATGCTGCTCCCATGGGGTGACATGACTCTGATTCCAGAGGGGGCATCTGGGGATGCCTGAAATTGGGGGACAGCTCAGAGCAAGAGAAGTGACCCCCAAGGAGGCAGAGCCACATGTGAGGGATCTCGTGGGTCTGATGGGGGGTTGTGCCAGCTGGGGGGGAGCCTGTGGGTCTGATGGGGGGTTGTGCCAGCTGGGGGAGAGCCTGTGGGTCTGATGTGGGGTAGTGCCAGCTGGAGCGGGGGGCTGTGGGTCTGATGAGGGGTAGTGCCAGCTTGGGGGGAGCTGTGGGTCTGATGGGGGTAGTGCCAGCCGGGGGGGGCAGGAGTCAGCCCCACTCCCAGTGCAGTGGGACTGAGCTGGAGCCAACCCACCCATCTCACAAACGGCTCTTTGTTCTGAGCTCCATCCCGACTCTGCTCCCCAGTGCAGCCAAATGGCTCCATCGCCGCCGTCCACCCCCAGCCTGACCCCAGCCCCCCTGGGCCTGGTGCCTCCCACTGGTGCCTGGAGTGTGACACCCCCCAGCACACACACAGCCCAGGGGAAAGAGACAGAACTGCAGTGGCAGGGGCTGCAGGTCAGGAGTTAGGGGCTCCGGCAGAGCTGGGGGGAGGGGAGCCCACAGCTGGGATAGTAGGGAGCTACAGGTCGGGAGTGAGGGACACCGGCAGAGCTGGGGACAGAGATGAGGATGGCCAATGTTGCTGCCCCCCAAAACTTCTCTCCCCCTCCCGATCACATGCCTCCCCATGCCCGACACTTACTGGCCATCTGGGACTCAGGCTAGTGGCAAGGGCAGCATGGGGGGGCCACGCTATTTCACGGGCAGCTCCAGATCTGGCTACTGTTGCCCCACCCCTCCCCTCAACAGTGGACCAGGGCTAGCCTGACCTGAGACAGCTGCTGTGGGCCAGCGCATGGGGGAGAGGGGGCCTAGAACACCCAGCACAGCCAGGGCTGGGGGGCAGGGGCAGTATGAGCCTCCCACGCCTCCCCCCCCAGCAGGGTTCAGGCCAAGCAGGAAGGGGGTCATGGCCAGCACTGGCCCTAATGCCCTCATACAGTGCTATGGGGCACTGTGCTGCAGGGAATGTGGCTGGGGGGAGAGCCAGGCTGTGGGGGGTGTGCCAGGCTGTGGGGAGAGCATCCCTTGCTGACCCCTTTACCCCCTGCAGCACACGCCCTCTAGTGCCATGCTGGGGCACTGGGTCTGGCACCAACTGCCAGGAGAGAGTGTCCCTTGCTGAGCCCTGGCCCCACTCCCTGGCCACTTACCAGGGTCCAGAAGGACCCAGATTCCCCCGGCCACTGCTGTCAGCTGGACTGAGCCTTTGGGCTGTAGGACTCTGGTGGCTCCTGGGGGCCCAAAGGGATGGGGGGCTGGAGCCTGTCACATGCAGCAAGATGCTGCCGGTCCCAGCCCTGGCACATGGGGCCCCTGGCTGCAGGAGAATGGTTGGCCCAAGACCTGGTGCCAACTGGAGGAGGAGGGAGGTAAATATGGGGCAGATCCTGCTAGCTTGGCCGGGCTTGAGGAGCTGCATGCCTGGCCAGTGACTGCCTGCAACCTCCGGCCTCGTCTGACATTGGGAGGGAACCCAGAGAGCATCCCTTGTCCCAGGTAGGACAGACCATGCAGGACAGCTCCACCAGTGCCCCTCACTCCCGACCTGCAGCCCCCTTCCAGCCCAGCCCTGGGCTCCCCCAACCCAGCTCTGCTGGTGCCCCTCACTCCCAACCCGCAGCCCCTGCTAGTCCAGCTCTGGGCTGCATAGATTCCTGGGCCAGAAGGGACCATTGTGATCATCTAGTCTGGCCAGAGAAATTTCCCAAAATAATCCCTAGCACAGAGCTTTGAGAAGAACAGCCCCTCATGGTTTAAAAATGGCCAGTGACGGAACCCTTGGAACAATTAATTCCCCTCCCTGTTCAAATGAATGCCTCATTTCCCATCTAAATTCATACAGCTTCAACTTCCAGCCGTCAGGTCATGATTGGGGTGTCTGACCCCCCACCGCACCCCTGCAGCATGGCCAGACGGGAGCCCTCTCAGGCAGGGTTCCTGATCCTTTCCTCATTCTTGGGGCTTTTCCTAGACCCTTCCCCAATTCATCACCATCCTCCTTGACCTGTGGGCACCAGAACTGGACACAAGGGCCCAGCAACGTCGCACCAGGGCCAAACCCAGCCTCCCTGCTCCTCCTCGAGATTCCCATTTGCACACTCAGGGCTGCATGACCCGCCCCCAAGTCCTTTTCAGTGTCCCTGCTCCCCAGGACAGAATCCCCCGGCCTGCGCGTGTGGCCAGCGTTCTTTGTTCCTAGCTGGACAGTTACATGGACTCATATTAAACAGTCACTACCCCCTCACTCTTGACCTGCAGCCCCTGCTATCCCAGACCTGGGCTCCCCCCACTTCCACTGGTGCCCCTCTACTCTGCCCTGCCCTGGGAGCACAGAGGGAAGGGGAAGATGGGCATTTCCTGTCTCGGAGCCCCTCGAGCCTGGGTTCTAATGCCGTAGGGGACAGACGCTCAGCCTGTTAAAGGGGCTGTGCCCCAGCTGGGCACAGAGACCCCTGAGTGCAGGGCCCCCTGCCCTGCTCGGCCCATTGCTCTCCCAGGAATCTCCAGGAGCACAGAGCAGTCAGGGCAGGCACTGAAGACACCTAGGCCCCTCTCCTACCATGGGAGGGAATCAGCCCTTGCTGGGCTTACAGAGGGATTTGGGGGCTAGTGAGGCCTGGCCTGCCCTGTTCCTGTAGTGCTCTGGGCCGGCACAGACCCAATGAGATGCTGGCATCCTCCCTGGCCTGTGGGCTCCAGGCTCTCCGGGATCTCCCTGCTGCAGGCACCCACGGCCCCGGGCACTGCTTGGCAAACAGATTCCTAGAGCAGTGGTTCTCAACCAGGGCCCCCTGGGGGACCGAGAGCAGGCTTCAGGGTCTCCACCAAGCATGGCTGGCATTAGACAGCTTGCTATCCCCTAACGAGGCCCTGGCTTTTATATGCAGAATTGTTGTGGCACAGCTGGACCATGGAGTTTTTATAGCATGGTGAGGGGGGCACAGAAAGAAAAAGGGAGAACCCCTGTGCTAAGGCAGCTCTGTGAGCTCGGACAGCTGGCGCCAAGCTGGGAGGGGGACCCAGGCGTCCGACTCAGCTGAGTGCAGGGGAGGGTGCTACAGGTGCCCGTGTCTGCACAGGGCCCATCGCTACCCAGACCCCCAGGGCTAGAGCAAATGCCAAAGGCCTGCGCCGGGCCCAAGATCCCCAGCCAGGAGCTCAGCGCAGGGCACCGGGCAGCGCCGGGCTCAGGGCCGGGGACTCGCTCGGCAGAGCCTGGGAACCTGCTGGGGAGCAGAAAGGGGGGTTCGGGCCGCTGGGGGGCACGGAACAGGGAGGGCAGGGCAATAACAGCCCAGGAGTCATGGCTCCCGGCCCTCCCCCCCTCTAACCACTAGACCCCACTCCCCTCCCAGAGCCAGGGAGAACCCAGGAGTCCTGGATCCCAGACACCCCTCCCCCCAGTTCCAACACACCGCAGCCCACTTCCTTCACCTCCATCCCCCGCTCACGCCACCCCACAGCCCCCGCCCCGGCGCCCCCTTACTCGAACATGGCCCGTGTCCCGGCCCGGCCGGCCGGCGGCCCTGCCTCCCCGCGGAGGAAGAGGAAGGAGCCAGAGGCCCGGCGGCTTCCTCCCCTCCCCCTCTCCGCGCTCCGCCCGCTGCACAAAGGATGGGGGTGGGGGCTGGGCACCAGGACCCCTGGGTTCTCCCTCTGGCTCTGGAAGCGCCCCAAACCCCTTGGAAAGCAGCGGCGGCTTCCAGGAGAACCCACCAAACCTGCCCCCGCCTCCCGGGCGGCCGCACAGGGTTACTGGGCTGGGCAGCCCCCCCGAGCGACGCACCGACCCCGACGGCCACGCATCGAGCCCTCCCGGCCATGCACTGAGCCCCCCCATCCACATCGGCCATGCACCGAGGCCCCCCGGCCCCACAACAAGCACAGGTGTCACTGGGGAGAGAAGCAGCACCCCTAGAGCCCCCCGCCATGCATCCAGCTCCGCCCCCCGCCCCCGCACGTGGCCCCCTCGGCCATGCACCGAACCCCATGGCAGGGAGGGGCTTCTCTTGGGGTGTGTGTCTAGAACACCCAGCAGGGAGCGGGCCGTCTGGGCCGGGTGCTGCACACCCCAGGGGCTCCACTCCCTGCCCCCCAACATCCCAAGGCCCTGGGATGCGGGTGGGGTGCACCACACTAGGGAAGGCAGACGATGGCAGCACCTGGCCCAGATCAGATCCCCCAGCCACTGGCACCAGGTTGGCCCCAGCACAGCTATACTCCTGCCCACAGCTGTACTCCTCCGTCAGGCCCATCCATGGCAATGCCCGCAGAACCGGGGAAGCCAGAGAGCAGGGCTTGGCTCCAGCAGCACAAGTGCACCCAGCCCCTGGTGCCCACCATGTCCGTCTCTGCACCCGCATCCTCTGCCACTGCCAGCCCTGTGCGCTCACCCCTGCCACCGTCAGCCCCATGCCCTCAACCCTGCCGTCCCCAGTCTTGTGCCCTCACCCCCTGCCACCATCAGCCCTGTACCCTCACCCCTTGCTACTCCTCAGCCCCATGCCCTCAACCCTGCTGTCCCTAGTCCTGCGCCCTTATTCCCTGCCACCCCTCAGCCCTGCACCCTCAACCCCGCCACCCCTAGTCCTGCGCCATCAACCCGCCACCCCCAGCCCTGCGCCCTCACTCCCTGCCGCTGCCAGTCCTGCGCCCTCAACCCCACCTCCCACAGTCCTGCACCCTCACCCTGTCACCCCTCAGCCCTGCTCCCTCAACCCCATCACCCCCAGTCCTGCACCCTCACCCCCCCAGCCTTGCACCCTCACTCCCTGACAGCCCCATACCCTCAGTCCTGCCACCCCAGCTCTGTGCCTTCACTCCCATCATGCCCAGTTCCCTCTGTTCCCCGCCTCGCTTAGCTCCTGCTGTCCCCAGCCACGCTGCAGGCAGAGAGGTCAGTACGGAGTGGTTCCCAGGCCAGAGGGGACCCTTGTCACCATCCCAGCTGCCCGCTGCGTCACATGGGCGGCACTTGATGCTGGCCAGGGGAAAAGGCTACAGCTAAAGCGGGACAAACCCAGCAGGGCCTAGTCTGCCCCAGGGAGGATCTGCTGGCATGGCTGGACCGGAGCCCCGACAGAGCCATCCCAGAGTGTCCCAGCACGACAGCGTCAGTGCCCCCAGCTCAGCCACGTCCCTGGGGCCCTGGCCTCTAGTGGCAAAGCCCCCAGGGTTGGCAGAACTGCAACCACATGGCTCTTCAGCTGGCACTACTCTGCCGGGCAGGGATGGAAATAATCCATTCCGGGCTGGGAAGTGTGGAGCAGGCTGGTGGCTGACCCGATTGGGTTCTTGGGTAAGATGGCTGTTGGGAGCAGCCACCGCCCTGCCACCGCTAGTGAAGCTGGTACCCACACCTCAAAGGGAGAACACAGCCATGCCATGCAGGGCTTTGGCCAGGATGGCACTGTTGGAAACCAGCACCCCTGGCCTAGGGCTGAGCAGCCCCTGGCCCCATGGGGCCATCTCAGCTGGTGGCAACACACCTGCTGAACAGCTATCCTGCCAACGGGCAGGGGGGCTTGCCACAGTTACATGCTGCCATGCATGCTGCCACACAGCCCACACCCACCCTGTGTCCAGGAGTAACAGGTTCAGTGCTCTGGAACTGCTTTAAATTAAGCCAGCCCGGACTTTGGTGCAGCATCTCCCCATCAGGGCGCCCGTACACCAGGGCAAGAAGCTTCTGCAGCTTTGGTGCTTCCTGGGTCTGACCTTGGAGCATTCAGCCCCCTGTTCACCCAAGTCCACCCCACTAAGACACCTGGGTAAGCCTCACATGCCCCCAAAGAGACCATGCACCCAGTTGCCCAGTCACAGGGACTCAGACAGCATTGACACAGAAGGTTTATTAGTCAACAGGAACAGCATAGAACAGAGCTTGTTAGCAGAGAGAGCAGGAACTTTCAGCAAAGTCCATCTTGGGGAAGGGCATCCAGGGCCCTGGTGCCTATTCCCCTGAGTCCCAAAACAGGAGACTGACCTTCCAGCTACCTGGCCTCCATCAGGCCTATCGCCCCTCCTCCTTCCTTTGTCTTATTCCCTGGCCAGCAGGTCACCTGGTCTCTTTGTTTTCCAACACCTCCGGCTGATTCTGGCAGAGGAAGGGGCCCAGCCATCAGTTGCCAGGCCAGAGTGTGAGCTATTCTCTGCAGCCAGTCAGCAGTCAGACCTGCCCTCTAGAGGTCCCTGCAATGATCACACATACGTGTCCCACCACCTAGATACTTGAGTAACACATAGGAGAAAAGAACAGGAGTACTTGTGGCACCTTAGAGACTAACAAATGTATTAGAACATAAGCTTTCATGGGCTACAGCTCAATGTACTTCTTTTCTTTTTGTGGCTCCTTAGAGACTAACAAATTTATTTGAGCATAAGCTTTCGTGAGCTACAGCTCACTTCATCCGATGCAATTTGCAAAAAATTGCTCAATTTTATGCTCAAATAAATTTGTTAGTCTCTAAGGTGCCACAAGTCCTCCTTTTCTTTTTTGCGAATACAGACTAACATGGCTGCTATTCTGAAACCTGTAATTAATTAAGATGAGCTTTTATCAGCTGGAGAAAAAAACTTTTGTAGTGATAATCAAGATGGCCCATTTAGACAGTTGATAAAAAGGTGTGAGGATACTTAACATGGGGAAATAGATTCAACATGTGTAATGACCCAGCCACTCCCAGTCTCTGTTCAAACCCAAGTTAATGGTGTCATAGTTTGCACACCACAGTATTCAGAGAAAACATTAATATTCCCACTTCATCACACAGTGACATGCTGAACAACCACCGTGCCAACAGGCAGAGGGGCTCTGCACATACACACACATGCTACTATGCACACAGTGCCCGGAGGCTCTCAGCACACACCCTGACACACTCTCTCTAACACACTAACACCCAGTTCAGGTCTCTGGGTACCCTGCCTGTCCAGCCAGTGTGTCTCCAGTGCTCGGCTGGGAGGGGGTGAGCGATGCCCCTTGTGCTGCCTGTGGGACCCAATTCTACCCCATGGCACAAGCCCCTCCTTCAGCCCGGCTGCCTCCCACTGGCCACCCACATCCCAGGGTCACCCTGCATATGCCCCACACATCTCACGGCAGCAATGGATCTGCTGATGTCATTGATCCATGTGGGGCAGCTTGCCTGGCACTGGGATGCAGCCACCTCTGGGAACAGCAGCACAGCGACACTAACTCCGGGCATAAGTGCTGACTCCGTGGGTGCTCCAGGGCTAGAGCACCCACAATGAAAAATTAGTGGGTGTTCTGCACCCACCGGTAGCCAAGTTCCACTCACCTCCCCACCTGAGCTCTGCCTCCTCCCCTGAGCACCCCGCGTCCCCGCTCCTTTGCCTGTCTCCCAGCGTTTTCTGCTGCCAAACAGCTGTTTGGTGGCCTAGCAAGCTCTGCGGGGAGCGGGGCGAAGCCGGACTGTGATGCGCTCAGGGGAGGAGGAGAAGAGGCGGGGCCAGGGCTGCGATTTGGGGAAGAAGTCGGAATAGGGGCAGGAAGGGGGCAGAGTTGGGTCAGGGACTTTGGGGAAGGGGTTGGAATGGGGGTGGGGTGGGGTGGAGTCAGGGTGGGGCCGGGAGCAGAGAGGGGTGGAGCACCCACCAGCGACAGCTGAAGTCGGTGCCTATAACTCAGGGTGTGGAGGGAACGAGAATGCCCTACATAATACAAACAACACTGAGGACTGGCCAGCCTGGCAGGCCCTGCTGCAACCGGGGAGTGCTGGTCTGAGGTGCCAAGGAAACACCTGCAACTGGGAAAGAGCCCGCGCGTGTCAGTGAGTGAATTAGCCTCTCACTCAAAGTAGGTTAGACAGCACAGCACTGGGGCCAGCTCTGACTGCCAGGGGACAGCGCCCCCTACTGAGCCCCCCATTCCCCGCAGCCCAGCACCCCCTACTGAGCCCCCGCCCCCGTTCTCCGCAGCCCAGCGCCCCCTACTGAGCCCCCGCCCCCCTTCCCCGCAGCACAGCGCCCCTGCTGAGCCCCCTTCCTGTTCCCTGCACTACAGCGCCCCCTGCTGAGCCCCCCACCTCCGTTCCCCGCAGCACAGCGCCCCCTACTGAGCCCCTGCCCCGTTCCCTGCATGTCCCTGAGCCCCCATCTGCTTCCCCTCCAAATAGACTGGAGGGGAAAATCCCTCCTCCACCAGGAATAGACCAGAGGGGAAGATTCCGCCTCCTCGGGAATAGACTGGAGGGGATGATTCCCCCGCGATTCCCCCCCACACATGCAGGAATAGACGGAAGGGGACGACTTTCCCCCATCCCCGGAATAGACCGGAGGGGACATTTCTCCCCCCACCCCGGGGAATAGACTGGATGGGAGGGGACGATCCCTCCCCAGCCCCAGGCAATGGGGTTGGCTGGGAGCTGTTGGGACATCTCAGTCTACTGTCCCCCACCCTTCAGGCCTTGAACAGATGGGGTTCAGTGTGTCCTTGCTAATGGCTTCTAGGTCCATTTTCCCTCCCCAGAACAGGGGGCCGCCCAGGGGCAACAGGAGCTGACTGTGTCCCAGGTGCCTGTCCAGGGCCCAGCAGGGAGTGAGCAGAGCCTGTTTGCTTTGCAATCCAATCACCCGTCAGCAAACACCTCCTGAGATTACCCAACCCTTATCAGCCTGGCACGGGCAGCACACACTGCACTGGCACTGGCCCAGCCACACCCAGCTCCATGGGCACAGTGCCAAGGCACCCCATGGCCCATTTCTCATTCCTTGAGCCAGCCAGTCCCCTGTCATGGGGCCGGATGGCAACTGGGGCCCCCTACAGGGGACAGGCCCTGGACCCCTTTCCCTGTCCCCCCCTCCCTCAAGCCAGCCGGTGCCCTGCCATGGGGGTGGATTGGAGCTTGCACCCCCAAGGGCTGAGTCTGTATGTTTCACTCATGCCCTCCATCCTGTCGGATCTCAAAGCATCCTCCAGTCCATGCTCACAGATGCAGCCACCTCTGGAGGAGGGGCATTCTCTCAAGCCCCCTGGCATCAGCTGCCCCCACCAGATGCCGCATATCCAGCCCTGAGTCGGGAGCCCTGACACTCTTACACATGTGGGAGGCGAGCATGGGGCTAGGGGCACCGAGCCTCCCAGGAGCCAGGGCTGCCGCAGGGTTATTGGCCTCCACAGTCCCTGCCCAGGTGCTGTCAGACCAGGGCCCAAGTGAGTCTGGGGACCCAACCTGCAGAGGCCTGTTTGCCATAGGCACCATTGTGGTGACACCCCAGTCGACCTATGAGCAGGCCAAGCAGCTGCCACCCCCAGCCTCTGAGCAACAGCAATCAGCTCCCCACTGGGCTGACAGGGGTCACTTGGCTCCTCACACTTGCCCCATGTGCCCCCCTGACCGTGGCTCAGGTGCTGAGTGTCTCAGGGCTGCTCCTGTGGGCACTGGCAGCCTGCCAGCACTTTGGCTACATGCCAACACCAGCCCATACCTACTGCTCTGCACCCGACCCCCTGCTCCTCAGGCAGCCCTCTGCCCAGCCGCCCCCCACCCCGAGTCAGAGGGTGGCCACCACTTCAACAACAAGGAGCTTGTCCAGAAGGGGGAGGCAGAATGGTGGTGGTGATGGGTAGGGGAACCTGTGGAGGGTGCTGTGCAGGGCAGGCAGAGGGGAGCCTGTGGGGTGGGCTGGTGGGGGGGTAGCATATGGGTGGGGCATAGGGGAGCCTATGGGGCAGAGACCTTTCAGGTAGCCAGTTTTTAATCCAATCAATGGGGGCCATGTTAATTTTGTACCTTTCTAGTTTTTTAATGTAACTGTCCTGCGGCACTGTGTGAAATGCCAGGTCAGGCCTTCAGCCCCCGCTGGGCTTTCCCTGTCACTGTGTTGCATCCAGACCCAGGCTGGGCAGCGCAGTGCCAGTCTCTGGAAATGAGGGGCCAGCTGATCGGCACTCCTCTCTCTGGCAGTGGGCCAAAATCCTGGCAGTTTGTGTAACCAGAGGTGAGGAATTTGCATTACCCACTCCCACCCCCCCATACTCCCCTGCCTATGGGCAGCGTGTGAACCATGTTCAGGTAGGTTAGCCCCGGCCCCTTCTGCCCAAGGCCCTGACTTTCTCCCACCCATTCTTCCCACTCCCCACTAGAGCCCAGAGCCTCCCCACTGTGGCCACCAGGCTCCCTGCCCCAGCCCTGGGCCACACAAGCGCTCCCAGCCCTGGAGTTCCAGGCGTCATGAGGGGTGAGCACTGGCCCCAGCCACCCTGAGTCCTTGGCTCCAGGCCAGCGCACCCTAGCCCCAGCCCCAGCCCAGGCCACAGGGGAAGAATGGGAAGCAGGAGGGGGCCTTGGGTGGAGTGTGGACAGGGTCACACCTTGCAGTCTGGATTCCCTGGCCTGTAATACCCACAGAGGCAGCCCATCCATATAGGCAAACTAGGCAGTCGCCTAGGGAGCCAAGTTAAATAGGGCACCAATTCGAGGAAAAAATCAAATAAAAAAAATGAAAAAGATGAAGAAAAATACAAATAAAATAATGATGTCGTTATTTCAATTCCCATGTGCATATGGAAGGAATATGAAATATAATTCATTTCGCTACATTTCTGAGAATGTATTAATATGTCAAATCTTTTATTTACTGCAAAAATAAATAATATTTTAGTGAATGTTTTTTCAATTTGCAACGTAGGGTCAAGATGACCCACTCTGCAATTTTGATAAGCAATAACTCAGCCTCAATGAAACACATCTGCCACTGGCAAGAGCGGCAATGCTAGTGACACCTAACTCGAATATACATCAAGGTCGCATAGCCAGAAATTCATGTAGAGCGGAGATATCACGAGTTGATACATGTCAAATGGTCATTTTAACACAAGTTGCAGGTAGATGGTTAAGAATCAAGCAAATACTGTGGAAATTTGTGTTTCTTGGTGCCAAAGAATAAAGAATAAAGTCTTTCACATTATAAATCCAAAATGTGAGTCTCTTTAAGCGTTATTAAACCTTAGCGTTATTATCGGCCTGTATAATTATGAACTTTTCTTTGTTATAACTGGTTCACATGTAACAAATAAGGTCCATAAAAGAAAAGTAACAGCGTTAACGCTTAATAGACTACGAAAGTGATGACGTTACACTCCAAGCAGGTAACCGTGAGGAAGGGGATTACTTTCCAAACAACCGCTGTCGGGTTATAACGTCGAAAAAGGTCATTTTGTTTCCGTGTAAATGCTGTAACTCAGTGTTTTAATAGGTAAGTGAGTGTGTGTTACTAATCAGTGACCCTTTAAGCAGTGAAAAGATATGTTGCGATGGCTGCAATGTGGTTTAAATCATTAGCCATCCCTTAATGCTACAATGCTTGCAGTCGGGAGCACAGTACATAACAATATTCAAATGCCCCATGGCAGAAAGAGGAAAAGGAAAACCCTCAGGAGCTGAGTATCCGAAACAAAAGGCTGAGAAGGAAAAGGACCAAGCAAAACAGCAGGGATCCTTCTTGAAATATCTTCTCTTTAATCCAAATAAAGATGGAAGCAGTTCACAGAATCCAGATGACGGAATTTTACTCGGAGAGGAAGTTAGCTCACATCCGCATGGAAGCAGTTTGGAACATCAAGATGCAGGTATATTACTTCTAGATGAGGGTAGCTCACAGCCACAAAAAAGCAGTTTGGAAACTCAAGATGATGGAAATTTACTTCTAGATCAGAGGTGGGCAAACTTTTTGGCCCAAGGGCCACATCGGGGTTGCACAACTCTATGGAAGGCTGGATAGGGAAGGCTCTGCCTCCCCAAACAGCCTGGCCCCTGCCCCCTATCCACCCCCTCCCACTTCCTGCCCCCCTCAGAACCCCCGACCCATCCAACACTCCTTGTCCCCTGACTGCCACGACCCCCTCCCAGGACCCCGGCCCCTAACCGCCCCCCGGGACCCCACCCCCTATCCAACTCCCCCCCCCGCTCCCTATCCCCTAACTGCCATGACCCCTATACACACCCCCACCCCTAACCACCCCCCGGGACCTCACCCCCTATCAAACTCCCCCTGCTCCCTGTTCCCTGACTGCCTCCCCAGAACCTCCACCCCATCCAACTGCCCCCTGCTCCCTGTCCCCTGACTGCCTCTGAGGACCCCTTGCCCCTTATCCAACACCCCCACTCCCTGCCCCCTTACCATGCCGGAGCCAGCCACGCTGCCATGCTGCCCTACAGGAGCGGCGGGTCAGAGCGCTGCCCCTGTGGCGGCATGACTGAGGGGGAGGGGGGACAGCGGGGAAGGGGCCAGGGGCTAAACTCCCCAGTGGGGAGCTCAGGGGCTGGACAGGACAGTCCCGCGGGCCAGATGTCGTCTGCGGGCCATAGTTTGCCTACCTCTGTTCCAGGTGAAGGCAGCTCACAGCATCAGACTGATATGGAAGTGGAGAAAATTTATTCACCTTCAGAGACACATGCAGAAATTGAAGTAAATGAAGTAGAAGGAAAAAAGGATGAGGAAGTTACAAACAATATGGGGACCCAGCTTCCTGGCCCAGATGTGATGACAGTGTGCGGCAAATTCTCATGGAACATGGACCCGAACAAGTTCAAGAATTTCCCTTCTCTAAGGATGGAAATAAAAGAAAATTCTCTGCTCAGGATTACAAGAGGAAACTCATTAACGGGGAAGAAATTAATCAAAACTGGTTATAATATTCAGTGTCGAAGGACTCTGTGTTTTGCTTTTGCTGCAAGTTGTTTAGAAATCAAGCAATTGGTACATCTGTCATAAATATAAAGGGAAGGATAAACACCTTTAAAATCCCTCCTGGCCAGAGGAAAAACCCTTTCACCTGTAAAGAGTAAACCCTTTCACTTGTAAAGGGTTAAGAAGCTAGGATAACCTCGCTGGCACCTGATCACAATGGCCAATAAGGAGACAAGATACTTTCAAAGCTGGAGGGAGAGAGAAACAAAGGGTCTGTCTGTCTGTATGATGCTTTTGCTGGGGACAGAACAGGAATGGAGTCTTAGAACTTAGTAAGTAATCTAGCTAGATATGCGTTAGATTCCGATTTCTTTAAATGGCTGAGAAAAATAAGCTGTGCTGAATAGAATGGATATTCCTGTCTTTGTGTCTTTCTTGTAACTTAAGGTTTTGCCTAGAGGGATTCTCTATGTTTTGAATCTAATTACCCTGTAAGGTATTTACCATCCTGGTTTTACAGAGGTGATTCTTTTTACCTTTTCTTCTATTAAAATTCTTCTTGTAAGAAATTGAATGTTTTTTTCATTGTTCTTAAGATCGAAGGGTTTGGGTCTGTGGTCACCTATGCAAATTGGTGAGGATTTTTATCAAGCCTTCCCCAGGCCAAGGGGGTGGGGGTGCAAGGTTTTTGTGAGGATTTTTGGGGGAAAGACGTTTCCAAACAATGCTTTTCCAGTAAACCCAGTCAAACATTTGGTGGTGGCAGTGGAAGTCCAAGGGCAAAGAGTAAAATAGTTTGTACCTTGGGGAAATTTTAACCTAAGCTGGTAAAAGTAAGCTTAGGAAGTTTTCATGCCGGTCCCCAAATCTGTACCCTAGAGTTCAGAGTGGGGAAGGAACCTTGACAACATCACTTACTGAAAATGGTTTGAAGGACTGGAAAAATATATCTTCAATTCTCTCTTCACATGAAAGAAGTACAGAACATTTGGAATGTTTTCAAAATTGGAAAGAACTTGAATTACGATTGAAAAAAAGGAAAAACTATCTATGAAGAAAATGTATGTGTGATCAAGAAAAAAGAACAATATTGGCAACAAATATTAGAGTGTCTGATTGCTTTAGTGAGAGTTCTCGGTGGGCATAATTTAGCATTCAGTGAATGCGGTAGAAATGAAAAATTATACACTCCAGGTAATGGAAACTTTTTAAAATTTGTTGAATACCGAGCTTTGTTTGATCCAGTCATGAAAGAGCATCTATGTAAAATAACTGATCATGAAACACCAGTTCATTACTTCGGAAAAAAATAAGCAGAATGAACTGTGACCATTCTGCAAAATACTTTTCAATAATACTGGACTGTACACCAGATGTGAGTCATGTTGAACAAATGACGATGAGCATTCGTTTTGTGGATATGGAAAAGTCTGCAGATGAAGATAATGTTGAAGTGCTCATAAAGGAACATTTTTAGGGTTTCGTACCACTGACTGGAGCATTTATGACTGAAAGTATTCTACAAGAGCTTGAAACAATGTCATGATCTGTTGAAAACTTAGGTGGCCAAGGCTATGATAATGGGAGTAATGTGAAGGGTAAAGACAAAGGTGTGCAAAGGAGAATGATGGAAATCAACCCTAGGGCCTTTTTCATTCCTTGCAGTGCGCATTCTCTGAATTTGGTTGTCAATGATGCTGCTAGATGCTGTTTGGGGGAAAGTAGTTTCTTTGACCTGGTGCAACGTGTTTATGTGTTTTTCTCAGGCTCAACATGCTGTTGGGAGATTCTGACTCGCCATATGAATTCTCTAACTGTGAAACCACTTAGTCAGACAAGATGGTGGAGTCGTATTGATGCTTTGAAGCCTCTTCGCTGTGAACTTGGAAACATTCATGATGCCCTAATTGAAATTTCTGATGATACTACCTTTATTGGATCATCTGGCAATATGGCATGTTCAGATGCAGAAGCTCTTGCAAATGGCCTTTCCAAGTTCAAATTTGTGACTTCACTCATTTTGTGGTATAATATCCTTTTCAAGATTAACTTCACTGGTAAGTAGTGTCAGGAAAAGAATTTGAACATATAATCTGCTATTCAAAAACTGCAGCAAACTAAAAATATTCTGGAGGAATTCAGAAGTGGTGAAGGATTTGAAAAAACACTGGTAGATTCCCTTGAGCTTGCTGAAGAAATAGACTTTCCGACAGAATTTGAACCTGAGCCAGTGTTTTTTATTCGGAGTGCTTTGTAAATACAGGTTAAAGTTCATTGGAGAGTTTTCTTATTTCTTTGTATATTGGATGTGGTGGAAATGGCGGTTAAAGCAGAATAGTGTAATGGATGATTTTGGATTTGTAATAATAAAAATTATAATTAACATTTTTAATGCATTTTTATTTGAAATCGGACTGAAATATCATCTGGCTGTTGTGTACAAATCTATTCTGAAAATTTCATGTCTCTATTTTATCTGATCTCAGAAACATTGGTTGGACAGATGGATGGACGGACAAACCAAATAATTAAGCCTCTGTTTAAAAAAAAAATGTGTAAAAACATTAAAAGGGAAAAAGAGGCAAAATGTTTCCCAGTCTACCAAAAACCTAGATCTGCCCTTGGGGTTTGGAGGTGGGGGGCATCGATTGCATGGTTTGCCTAGGGCACCAGTTGCTGGCAGCTAGTCTAGGGCGGCCCCTGGATATCCACTGCCCATGCCCTGCCCCTGCATTGTCCCCAAAGTCCAGTCTCGTCGGGCACATTTCTAGGCTCATCCTGTGAGCTGCCCAGCCCCTCACAGTCCCTCCTAGCAAGGGGATGTCCAGCCCACAGTAACACAAGAGCGCTGCATTCAATACAATGGACCCCAAAATGGTCATGGGCTGTCACTGCTGCTCCAGAAGCAACACACTCTGTTCAGCCCCTGAGCTGCCCCTCCCCTCCAATCCCTCTCAAAAGACCCCCGAATGCAGTGGAGGTGGATCAGCCCCTTGTTATTCTGTCCACCACTCAGGCCAAGAGGTGCTGGAAGCAGGGATGCTGCCACATCCCCTGGCTTGAAGAAGTTTCCATCATATACAGGGTTTACAGTTTGGTTCAATGACCACCACTCTGGCTAACAAGAAGTCAGAACTGCAGCCCCCTTTGAAATCCCAGTCCTGGATTCAACACCCAGATGCTAGACTTAATGATGAGTGATTATTTAAAATCAATTTCATCAAACAAAGGGTTCTTCTGATCCCAAAGGACCAGCCACATACCCAGATCAATAAACAACTTAGATCTTGAGGGAGGTTACCAGTGGAGTTCCTCAGGGATTGGTTTTGGGACCAATCTTATTTAATCTTTTTATTACTGACCTTGGCACAAAAAGTGGGAGTGTGCTAATAAAGTTTGCAGATGATACAAAGCTGGAAGGTATTGCCAATTCGGAGAAGGATCGGGATATTATACAGGAGGATCTGGATTACCTTGTAAACTGGAGTAATAGTAATAGGATGAAATTTAATAGTGAGAAGTGTAAGGTTATGCATTTAGGGATTAATAACAAGAATTTTAGCTATAAGTTGGGGACGCATCAATTAGAAGTAACGGAAGAGGAGAAGGACCTTGGAGTATTGGTTGATCATAGGATGACTATGAGCTGCCAATGTGATATGGCTGTGAAAAAAGCTAATGGGGTTTTGGGATGCATCAGGAGAGGCATTTCCAGTAGGGATAAGGAGGTTTTAGTACCGTTATACAAGGCACTGGTGAGACCTCACCTAGAATACTGTGTGCAGTTCTGGTCTCCCATGTTTAAAAAGGATGAATTCAAACTGGAGCAGGTACAGAGAAGGGCTACTAGGATGATCCGAGGAATGGAAAACTTGTCTTATGAAAGGAGACTTAAGGAGCTTGGCTTGTTTAGCCTAACTAAAAGAAGGTTGAGGGGAGATATGATTGCTCTCTATAAATATATCAGAGGGATAAATACAGGAGAGGGAGAGGAATTATTTAAGCTCAGCACCAATGTGGACACAAGAACAAATGGGTATAAACTGGCCACCAGGAAGTTTAGACTTGAAATCAGACGAAGGTTTTTAACCATCAGAGGAGTGAAGTTTTGGATTAACCTTCCTAGGGAAGCAGTGGGGGCAAAAGATCTATCTGGCTTTAAGATTCTACTCTAAGTTTATGGAGGAGATGGTATGATGGGATAATGGGATTTTGGTAAGTAATTGATCTTTAAATATTCAGGGTAAATAGGCCAAATCCCCTGAGATGAGATATTAGATGGATGG